>NW_027670336.1:337500-866038 GCF_964188305.1 Podarcis bocagei
TACAGCATCCTGTTTTGTTTACTGTTATGAAAAGCACCAGCCACTTCTCAGAATTTAATAAGTAATAAGACCGGCAAGACTGAACAGCTACATTAAGCTCAACCCTGGAAACCAAAAGGTACATTCAAACAGTTAGGATGTTTTGAGGACAGCCCTACGGATCTAAGGTGGTTATGTGAGTGAGCCCTGTCCAGGATGCAGTAACATCATCTGAAGTTGAACAGGAACGGATCTGTTTCTAGATTTTACCTCTCTGATTCAATCACTCTCATCCTGACATTACCATTTGCACAAGAGTAATATTCCCGTCGTTCGGTCCCAGCTCCTGCCCACCTAGCAGTTCGAAAGCACTCTTAAGTGCAAGTAGATAAATAGGTACCGCTTTCTAGTGGGAAGGTAAATGGCGTTTCCGTGTGCTGCGCTGGTGCCGGCTCGCCAGAGCAGCTTCGTCACGCTGGCCACGTGACCTGGAAGTGTCTCCGGACAGCGCTGGCTCCCGGCCTCTAGAGTGAGATGAGCGCACAACCCTAGAGCAGTGTTTCCCAACCTTTTTTGGGCAAAGGCACACTTGTTTGATGAAAAAAATCTCGCGGCACACCACCATTACAGCCCCGTGACGTCAGCGCGCAGCGTCACGCCGGGAGGGACGCACGAAAGTGTAAGTTTCAATTTTTTCCCCTCCCCCTTGCCGGGGAACCTCCAAGCTTTGGGGGTGGGGGGGGGGAGGAGGCAGCAAAGCGAGGCAGGAAGGAGAGCGCGGCTTGGCTGGGTGAGCTTTGGCAGGGAATGAGAGCCGCGAGGCGGGCGCTGCGGACGGAGGCGCTGCCCGCCGAGCTCGCAGGCAGCCAGGCAGGCAGACGGCGAGAGCCCCGCGCTGGGCGGCCTCTCCTCGCCGCCGCCGCCCCGCGTCTCGCCGCCCGACTCGCCCGCCTCCCTCCAGGCAACATCTCGCGGCACACCAGGCAACATCTCGCGGCACACTAGTGTGCCGCGGAACAGTGGTTGGGAAACACTGGTATATATGAAAGTCCGAGGAGGCCTAAGAAGAGGTGTGTCTGGCAAAACAACAAAATCATTTGCAGGGGTTAGTGGATAAGATTTGAGGGCCCTGGCCACCTCTTGGCCATGACAAGCAGACTAAACAGTACTAAAGAATCATAGAATTATAGACTTGGAAGGGACCCTGAGGATCATCTAGTCCTGCAGTGTAGGAATAAGCTGATGTCCCATATGGGGCTCAAACCTGCAACCTTGGCACTATCAGCGCCATGATCTAAGTAGTCTTGCTTTGTGGGTTTCCTCCTCAGTGGTAGAGCACATGCTCTTTTTCTTTTTGCATTCGGCAGATCCCAAAGGCAGATCAGTCTGCAAAACGGCTTTTATTATTTATTTTGTGAAATTTATACATAGCTTGAATGATTATTTTTTTTAAGACCTCAAAGCGGTTTGCAAAAAGATAGAACAAAATCAATAAAAATTCACAGCCTCACTTTAAAACATACAAAGCTTAAAATAGTAAAACAGTTTAAAGTTACTTCAAGTTACGCTGGTCTAAACAAGAATGTTTTTGTCAGACATTGAATAGCGTGAAGGCTCAATCTCAAAAGGCAGGGAGTCCCAAATTGTAGGTGCTGCCATAATGTGCAACCGAATTCTTACAAAAGCAGAGTCAGACCATTGGGCCCATTCTCTCTACACAAGTATTTCTCAAATGGGTCTCCAGCTGTTGTTGGGCTCCAACTCCCATCATCCCTAGCTAGCGGGACCAGTGGGCAGGGATGATGGGAGTTGTAGTCCAACTACATCTGGGGACCCAAGGTTGAGAAACACTGCACACTGACTGGCAGCACCTCTGCAAGGTTCTCTCCCGGCCCTACTGGGAGATGCCAGAAATTCATAGCATCACAGAACTGTATAATTATACCTTCTGCATGCAAAGCAGATGTTCTGCTAGCAGCTGGCAAAGGAGGGGTAGAACACTCTGTTAGAACGTAAGAACTTTGCTGATGCAAATCGAAAGGGCCCATCTAGTCCAGGGTCCAGTTCAGTCTCCCCCTCCCCAAGAGGGCAGCTAGATGCCGACAAGGAGGGGATGAATGAAACTGTTATCCCACAATATTGCTTCCAAGCAACTAAGTATTCAGACACATACTGCCTCCATTACTGGACCTCTGGGTATAGGGCAATATATAAATTAATACTTAATAACAGTATATAGCCAATGTGGCTACTAGCCACTGATTGCTTTATCGTTTGTAAATTTGTCTGAAAGGGAGGGGCTAAATTTGTCTGAAGGGAAGTTCAGTGGTAGAGAATCTGCTTTGCATACAGAATATTACCACCAGTGCTTTGTTACTCACCTAAAGTGTCTCAAGGTGATGTACATGAATGGCCATTCAAAACCAGAAAATGCATTTAAAACAAAACTCAAACTATACCTAAGACTGATACATGTGGCAAAGACCCATTCACCCTGCTGGGAAAACCAGCCAGAACAAAAATGTCTTCATTTGTTTCAGAAAACGCAGGTGTTGGGCACCTGTTGTAACTCAATGTGCGCTACTCCAGATAATGGGTGGCTGTTGTGATGGAATAACAGTTCCATTGGGGCATTAAATTCAGGTAGGTCGCTGTGTTGATCTGATGCAGTAGAAATAAAATTTGTCCAGTAGCATCTTAGAGACCAACTAAGTTTGTTATTGGTATGAGCTTTCGTGTGCATGCACACTTCTTCAGATACACTGAAACAGAAGTCACCACACCTTTATATACTGAGAGGGTGGAGAGCGGTAAGTTTACCACACCTATCAGCCAATCACCCATTCCCACCACCCTTCTGAGTAATACCCCTCCCCACCCTCCCACTATATATAAAGGTCTGCCGACTTCTGTTTCAGTGTATCTGAAGAGGTGTGCATGCACACGAAAGTTCATACCAAGAACAAACTTAGTTGGTCTGTAAGGTGCTACTGGAAGGATTTTTTTCATTTTGTTTCGACTGCGGCAGACCAACACGGCTACCTAGCTGTAATAAAGAACAGAAGGTCGGCGGTTCGAATCCCCGCGATGGGGTGAGCTCCAGTTGCTCGGTCCCTGCTCCTGTCAACCTAGCAGTTCAAAAGCACATCAAAGTGCAAGTAGATAAAGGGGCCCCTTTACCATTACCTTTTTAAGGTGCTACTGGACAATTTTTATATGTATTTCTATTGGGGCATTAAAACATCTTTAATTAGAATATCTCGTTCTCTGGCATCTTCAGGTAGGAAGGGGAAACGGGCAGCTGTCTGAAACTCTGGTGGGGAGCTCCTCAAATACAAGACTGATCCATGGGTACATTGTTTTATGAAGCATCTTTCCTGTGAGGCGATTTGCAAACATACAGTAAAATCGGCGAAAACAGATTTTAAGAACAGCAAGCAATGGCTTGAAAACAATAGTAAAAGTAAAGGGACCATTAGGTCCAGTCACGGATGACTCTGGGGTTCCGGCCCTCATCTCGCTTTACTGGCCGAGGGAGCTGGTGTACAACTTCCGGGTCATGTGGCCAGCATGACTAAGCCGCTTCTGGTGAACCAGAGCAGTGCATGGAAATGCCGTTTACCTTCCCGCCGGAGTGGTACCTATTTATCTACTTGCACTTCGTGCTTTCGAACTGCTAGGTTAGCAGGAGCATTGAAAACAATATGAAACACCTAAAACAGACCTTTTCACGCAGCTGGGAAGAATGATAAATACCAAAACGTCCTGGAGTGTTTCCAAAAAGTGCAAAGAATTCACACTGCCATACCTCAGCAGGGATGCTGTTCCTCAAAATATTGGAAGCCCCACTGAAAGCCCTCCCTCCCTGGTTACTTTTGGGGGCTTCTTAGGGACTTCCAGGGAGAGAAATTCCTGCAGAATCAAGAGTGGGGAGGGCGTGTCTTCCTTGAATGCAAACTTAGAAAACTGAAATACGTTCCTGTAGTTCTTGTGCTATAAAAGAATGATAAGGATGCCCTTAAGATCTTTGGAATGCAAGCTATTAACTGCTTCATTTTAAGTATGCAAGCAAGCTGCTCCCTTCATAGAATAGAATCATAGAGTTGGAATAGACCACAAGGGCCATCGAGTCCAACCCCCTGCCAAGCAGGAAACATAAGTGATTCAGCTGCATAGAGTAGCGTCAGAGCTGCCCGAGGTCCCAGCTCACAAAGGACCAACGCCAGTCCGTTGTTATATACAAAAGTCTTTATTGAAGTTCAGTTTTGGTTTCACAGCCGCAGCGCGCAGCCCTACGCCTGAAACTCTAGACCGCTGAAGCTCCGTCTGAATCTCCTCCCCCCAGACACCAGTTTAAGACTCTGGCCTTGCTCCACCTCTTCCTTTGCTCTTTCCTCCTCTGGTTCCGTCCGTCCGCTGGGGTCTTGCCCTTCCTAGACTCTTCTGACGCTGAGTCCCCTGATTCTTCCCCCTGCCTCCGGCGGGCTTTAGGACCTGGTTCCCAATCCGGGTTTTCTGCTGTCCCACACGCCTGTACATTCGAACTTGGCGCGCGCGCCCAGCCGGCAACCTTCCTCCTGACCGTTACACTGCTCCTGTCACTGCTTCCCCCTTCGGGGGGGCTAGCTGGACCTGACCTCCCCTCCTTTCCCCCACTCTCCGATAGAGGCGTGGTCAGCCCTGACTCATCTTCTCTCCCTGCTGGAGGAGACGCTGGCCCTGACACATGGGACTCTTCCCCCCCACTACGCTCTGGTGGGGAAGCTGGTCCTGATCTCCCGCCACTGCTTTGGGAGTCCCCGCTGGCCCCTTGTTTCTGGTGCGTCCCCCCTGGGACCCCCCTTGCCCTGACCATTGGCGCCTCCTTCTGGGAATCTTCCGATCCGCTGGAGAAGCTCATGGAATCTCTCGGGTCACTGTCATACTCCCCTACGCTGCCCTCAGATTCTTCCCCTTCGCTCTCCATTTCCTTCCTCCCCTGTGCCTCTGTTCCTGAGCCCCTGACTCCATCCCCCCCTCGAAGCCCCCCCTTCCCCCCTCCCCCTCTTCGGGTGCGGGTTCCGGGTGCTCCATTGCTGTGGGGGTGAGTGCAGGATACCGTTCTTTCCCCCTGGTGTGCAGCCGGCCAGCTGGATCCGGCCAGCCCGTAATGGGCTCATCGACGTCGATCTCCTCTGCTTCCATCTCTCTGCATTCGTGCTCGAACCCAGGATCCTCCCCCAACACGTCCATGTCCTTCCCTCCCCCTGTTACCTCGGGTGATGTTGCGTGTAAGGGCCCCCTCAGCAGTTCCCTGCTCCACCCCACCTCCGGTTGATCGTCCCACCAATAGGAGCGGTCTGTGACAAACCCCGAGAGTGATCCCTCTGGGGAGCTTGTTTCTGGCGCCGTTTCCTCAGCTGATGAGAACCCCTTATAATAGGAGGAACTGTAATACGGTCTTTGCTCTAATAAAATTTGCATTTTTCCCCAGTTGCAAAAGCCTTAAGAAGAATGCACTGAAATAGTTTAATGAAATCAAATGTTTCACTCTGTGCTGTGTAACCTAGCAGCTGTAAAACAGTTTGTCCTTGTTGGGTGACTAACTCAGAACTTCAAGGACCGTTAAGTGTCATTTCACTAGCATTTAGGAACAATTAACCATGGGTACAAACTTGGCTTTCCCTCCCTCGCCCTTTTCATCCAGGGGGAAACAGCCAAGACCTAACATGAGAAGAGTCCTGCCAGTCAGGCCAATGAGCCATCAAGTCCAACCCCATCTTCTTACCGTGGCCAAAGAGAGGCATGTGGTCAACCCCCAAGCAGGAGCTGAGCACAAGATTCTTTTCTTGCAATTGGATGGCCAGGGCTGAGGGCAGTTTTGGGTCAAAGCGGCTGGAGGACACCATCTTGGCCAAAACGGAGCTTAGGCTGAGCAAATGATGGAAGAGAGGCACGCTTATATGGCTGCTCGAACTTGCCCAGGAGGGAGTCCCATTGCAGGGGTGGCACTTGCTTCCAAGTAAGCATGCAGAGATGTGCACAACTCGCAATGTATTCAAAGGGCCCCCTCGGTGTGTACAAGCGTACAGACACACACACACACACACACTGGTGTGGTGTGTGTATGAGTCAGTGATAGCGCAGTAGTTAGAGAGCTGGACTAGGTCTGGGAGAGCTCACAGGGTGGCTCTTGTGCCAGCCACAGTACAGTATGTCGCGTATTCCACGCGGTGTTTTCAGCAAAATATTAAGAGTTCCAGGTTTTTCTGTGCAGTCCTTTTTAATGTGAGCTATATACAGGCTATATACAAAAGAAACAGTCCATACAGAGTACTTACAAACGAATACTCTCCACCACAGCACCACCACACTACAGCCAATTACACTAATCACACTCCTGCTGAGTCACTCTGACCCAGCAGAGTATTGCATCATCCTGTTGAAGCCTGCAGACTTATCCAGTATCCTGCGAATCCCAACACTCCTCCTTAAGTCAAAGGCTTGAGACCCAATAATTCTCTTAAGTCTCGAAATTTAGGAGCATCCAAACATTTTGTATACAAATCTGCCACATTACATTTTGTGTTACAGTGCTGTACCTTTAACACATTTCTTTCCAAAGCATTTTTCACATTTCCGTATCTTATCGCAATATGTTTACTCTTGCTTTTAAAGTTCTGTTGGTTAGCAAGCTGTTGTGCAGCCATGTTGTCACTTAGCACAGTGATTGGCATTTCAGAAGGTATTCCAAGCTCTTTTATTAGGCAAGCAAACCACTCTATTTGTGATACACATTCGCTTATGGCTGAGTACTCTGCTTCACAAGTACTTGTGGCAACAAATGTTTGTTTCTGGGATTTCCACTGAACCAGGGCATTTCCAATATATATGGCATAGCCAGTGGTAGACTTTCAATTTTCTCTGTCCCTCCAGCTGGCATCAGCGTATGCATACACTTGCTGATCATATCCTGTATCCAGCACCAGTTTGTAATCTTTTGTGCCTTTCAGATACCTTAGGATTCTTTTAAGTGCTACCCAATCTCTCTGAGCCGGGTCTGCACTTCTTTGGCTTAACATGTGCACTGCCAATGTTATGTCGGGTCTTGTCCAACAACTTAAATATAACAGAGAACCCAACAGAGAATGAAACGCTGTTGCATTCTCACATTTTTGTCCTTCTGGTTCATGTTTGTACTGGGTAGTTATGGGAGTGTCAACCTCATTTGCCCTCTCCATTCCATATGTCTTCAGTAACTTTTCGGTTTTTTCCTTCTGACTCAGAGAGTAAACCCCCTCTTCATTTCTCTGAACCTCTACTCCTAAGTAATTTTGAATCTCTCCCAAATACTTCAGTTTGTATTTGTTACCTAGGCTGTTTATAAACCAAGACACTTGCTTTTGTGCAGTTGTTATTAGACAGATATCATCAACATACAAAAGTAAATAACAAACACTTCCTTGCACCATTGCTGAATATAAACAGGAATCAGCCAGGCTTTGTTTGAATCCCATCTTTTTCAAAGTTGTGTCTATGCATTCATGCCATAGACGTGCACTTTGGTGTAAACCATATAGTGCCCTTTGCAGTTTTAACACCATGCTGTCTTTTTCTAGCTCATAACCTGGTATTTGCTGTAAATATACCTCGGCGTCAATAGGAGCATTTAAATATGCTGAGGCAACATCAAAATGATTAACTTTTAACCCTCTCAGACTTGCCATTGCTAAAACTGATTTTACTGTTTCAGCCTTTGCTGTTGGGGCAAACACTTCATCATAATGTATCATTTTCCTCTGTGTAAAGCCCCGTGCAACCAACCTGGCTTTCCTCTGACAACTACCATCAGCCAGCTTTTTCACTTTAAAAACCCACTTACAGCTTATGGGCTTTTTACCTTCAGGCAATTCTGTAGGTACAAACACATTGTTGTTTAGCAGAGAGTTATACTCTGCCTGCATTGCCTTTAACCACGCCTCTTTCTCTAGAGTAGGTAACTCTTGCACTTCTTCAAAGTTTTCTGGCTCAGTTACACAAACCTGGTTTATGGTGGCTGGGAACCCATAACGGTCTGGAGGTTGACCTTTATTACTTCTTGCAGACCTCCTTGGTTCATTAATCTCACCCCCTGGGCTACCTTCAGGACTGCTTTTGGGGTGGATTGACTCTGGAGATTTACCTCCTCCTGTCCCTGTTGCACTTTCTTCTCTCCCCTGCTCCATGCTAGCAGCTAGTGCCCTTTTCCCACCTTTTCTTCGGTTTTTCACAGGTATGTCAACCCATGCCTTTGTCCCAAAGATTCTTAAATGTTGCAAACTGGGACTTTTGTTATAGAGAATTTTATAGGGTATGTCATCTAGTACCCTTGACCACAAGCGATTCCCAATATAATTCGCAGTCTTAATACTTTCAGCCCAGTACTTAATTGGAAGATTTGCATCTGCTAACAATGCTTTCATTTGTGTCTGCAAGACACCTCCCCTACGCTCTGCTACTCCGTTCTCCTGAGGCGTGGCCACATTGGTAAGCCTATGTTTAATCCCTTGGGCACGCAACCAGTTTCTTAGGGAGCTTGCCATAAACTCCCCTCCCCTGTCTGATTGAATAGAGGACACCTTTTCACCAAGTTGCCTTTCTACCCTTCTTACCCAGAACTTCAAAGTTTGGGCAACGTCAGACTTTTGCTTTAATGGATAGACCCAGCCAAATCTAGAAAAATCATCCACTAGGATTAAACAATACTTGTTGTGGGAGACACTTGGTGGAAAAGGACCAGTTACATCAGCATGAATCAACTCCAGTGGTTTTTTGGTTTCTCTCTGGCTTGCTCTTGCTACTGGGCAAGCCCTGCTTTTAACCTCTTTGCAGATATTGCAGTCTAAGTAATTATCACAACTTTTAATGTTTTTCATCCCCCCACACAACTCCAGTGTTTTGTTTAGCACCTTATAGCTAGCATGAGCCAGACGCCTGTGCAGGAGATGAATACACATATCATGGGTCGGGACATTTTGCACATTCGCAACCTTAGATTCACACTGCAGTACATACATATTAGTTCTAAGGCTAGCATTTGCCAACACTGCCCCATTTTGCTTTATCTGGCACTGATCTCCCACAAAATTTACTTCAAAGCCTGCTTTTGCCAAATCAGGAATGCTCAGGAGATTGTTTTGCAAACTAGGCACACACAACACATTCCTGAATGTGTGTCCCAGCTGTGGGAACACAACCTCCCCCTCACAAACCACATTAGCTTTCTGGCCTGTAGCAAGACTTACATGTTTTTTGTTTGAAGCCCTAGCATCAGTTAATAGTCCTTTTCTTTTACAAAAGGTTTGAGAAGCTCCACTGTCCAGAACCCACTGCTCCTCACTTTCTGGACCATCTGCAGACACCCAAGCGGTAGATTCCCTCTGCTGCCACTTGTGCTTCCGCTGTTTTTGTTGTTTTCTCGGGCAGTCCCGCAGCAGATGTCCACTGGACTTGTAGCAAAAACACCTTTTTACTTTGTTGACCACCGGCTGGTCTGCAGCAGCTCCTCCTGGCTGTTTCTCCGGCTCCCGACACCTCTGCTCTTCCCGGCTGTTGTTCCCTCTGGGATGCTCCAACAGCTGGGCTGAGGTCATCTTTCGCTCTGCACGCCTGTCCTCCTCTGCATACAACGGTCCGGTCACGTATTCCAGAGTCAGCTTATCAGTCTCTACAGACTCGAGGGAGTTGACCAGCATATCATAGCTGTCATCAAGGGAACTCAGGACTATAAAGACTTTGTCCTCTTCCCCCACAGGCCTCCCTCTTAAGGCTAGCTCCTGGAAACAGCCTGTCAGGAATTTTAGGTGGTTTACCAGGGAGTCCCCCGGTTTCTTCCGACACCGGTACAGTCTCCTGGTCAGTGTTATCAGTGAGCCAGCTGTCTCTCGCACGTGGACAGCCTTGAGCGCATTCCACGCCTCACTTGCCGACACCTTATCAGCTACGTAGACTAGCTGGCTGTCGTCCACTCCAAGGATGATCGTAGCCAAAGCTTTCTCATCCTTTTCAAGCTGGGCCTCTGCTAGTGCCAGCTTTTCATCGTCATCCTCATCCTCCTCAGGGGGCTGCGGTGTAGTTTCCACCACCTTCCACAGGCCCTCACGCTTGAGGAAGTGTTGCATGCGGACCGACCAGGTGCTGTAGTTCGTGGCCGTCAGCTTCTCCAGCAACACGCCAGTTCTGGACTGCTCCATCCCTGCAGCTCACCTCCAGCACCCACGGCTAGATAACTGCCACCTGTACTCTTGCGCAGCGGAAGCGTACTGGGCCCATAACCCTGTCGCGTATTCCATGCGGCGTTTTCAGCAAAGCACTAAGAGTTCCAGGTTTTTCAGTGCAGTCCTTTTTAATGTGAGTTATATACAGGCATTTACAAAAGAAACAGTCCATACAGAGTACTTACAAACGAATACTCTCCACCACAGCACCACCACACTACAGCACAACCACCTCCCCCCCTGTTAAACAGGCTTTCCTTTTTAAAACAGGTGATAACCAATTACACTAATCACACTCCTGCTGAGTCACTCTGACCCAGCAGAGTATTGCATCATCCTGTTGAAGCCTGCAGACTTATCCAGTATCCTGTGAATCCCAACAGCCCTAGCTTGTTTAGCTTATATGTAAATCTGGCACTGGGCCAAGATGTCGCCCTCTCAGCGCATGGTACCAGCACAGCCTTTGAACTGGGCTGGTTTATGGCAGATTCTTATGGGGGAGAGGAGATCATTGTGGGTAGGTTTATGGCACACAGTGGTACCTCAGGTTAAGTACTTAATTCATTCTGGAGGGCCGTTCTTAACCTGAAACTGTTCTTAACCTGAAGCACCACTTTAGCTAATGGGGCCTCCCACTGCTGCCACGCCGCTGGAGCACAATTTCTGTTCTCATCCTGAAGCAAAGTTTTCACCTGAAGCACTATTATTGGGTTAGCAGAGTCTGTAACCTGAAGCGTCTGTAACCCGAGGTACCACTGTATATCCAGGCAGCTATACCAACTCAGAACAAACAATGCCATAACAAGAGCCCTGCAGGATCAGGCCCATGGCACATATAATCCTTCATCTTGTTCTCACAGTGGCTAACCGGATGCAGTGGCCAATCAGCATTTTAATGCGGATTTATCCTAATTTACATATTTTTGTATGCAACATGGGCTAATCTACACATTATTATTTTTCAAAGCACTTTCCCCTAATATAATGTACTTCGGGGTGTTTACCTGCAATCCTTACCCAGCTAGATGCAATTTTGTACACATCCCTGGGCTAGAGAACTGCATTGCAAAATTCGGAGATGTGTGAATTTCGAAGAATGGCCACGGTTCGATTCATGTATTGTTTAAAAACCTGAGAATTAGGGAGGTTAGCCTTGAAAAGTGAGCTGAATCAAATGACTCACCCATCACTGGCGGCATGCGGAAGCTCCTAGCTTTATTCCCCAGCTACCCCGGGTAGGGCTGGGAGAGATCCCAGCCCGAAAAATCCTGAAGAACTACTGCCAGTTTGTGTAGACATTATTGAAGTAAATGGACTAAGGGAGCCGGCGTACAGCTTCCAGGTGATGTGGCCAGCATGACTAAGCCACTTCTGGCGAACCAGAGCAGCGCACGGAAACGCCGTTTACCTTCCCGCCGGAGTGGTACCTATTTATCTACTTGCACTGGCATGCTTTCGAACTGCTAGGTTTGCAGGAGCAGGGACCGAGCAATGGGAGCTAACCCCGTCGTGGGGATTCGAACCACCGATCTTCTGATCGGCAAGTCCTAGGCTATGTGGTTTAACCCACAGCACCACCCGCATACCTCTGAGTCAGTAGAAGGCAGCTTTCTCTGTTGCTATGTATGCTTTCGCTTAACATCTAGGGTGGACATGAGCTTCTGAACGTCACCAAATCTTGTGAAAACAAATTCCATAAATTGGCTATTATGCATCGTGTGAAGAACTGCTTCTGTCTGCCTGCATATAACCAAGTGCCAATATATTTCCTGGCCTGTACAGGCAGTCACAGGAACTGCTGCGGATTGTACCTGCAACTGCACATTTCCAGGCGCAATGCTTGTTTGCACAAGTGTTTGCCCCAGGAAAACAGGCTGTGCTTTTCTGGAGAAAGAAAGAAAGAAAGAAGAAAAACCCAGATTGCATCAACCAGCCCTCGGTCTCTGCAGAAACAGCTCCCAAACCTCCAACAACAAGAAAAAACACTGTTTCTTTGAAGTTGGCCCTTTCTCCTTTCATCCCATCCCCTTCAGGGCAGGGGAAAAGAGAGAGAAAATTGAGCCTCTCCAGAAAAGAGACTGATTCTGCTTGAGCAATGAGCGCAGCCACATCCCGTCAGATAACCACAGCCTTGGCAGCATGGTCGTGGCTGCGTTGTATCAAAAGCCTTCTCTCCCTCCTTGTGGCTGCTGAAGAATGACAGCCTCTGCTGCGTTGTTCAGAAATTAGAGCGGAGAAGATGTGTGGTCCTATTGCCGTTCACCACAAGCCTTGTCCCCTGAGGAAAGGCCCTGGGGTGGGGTGGGAAGAGCCTTGGCGCTCCCTGCGTTTGACCTCCTGCCCCAGTGATGTGTCACCTAGCGGCATGTTTGGGCTCAGCTCTGTGATACCTGATCCCGTTCCTAGAGCAATAATCCGCCAACGAATTTGGGATGTGGAACTGCAATGCCACCAGGTGAGCAAGATGACTAAACACCCAGGAGACTCTTGAGAGTCCCATGGACTGCAAGAAGACCAAACCGATCCATTCTGAAGGAAATCAGCCCTGAGTGCTCACTGGAAGGACAGATCGTGAAGCTGAGGCTCCAATGCTTTGGCCACCTCATGAGAAGAGAAGACTCCCTGGAAAAGACCCTGATGTTGGGAAAGATGGAGGGCACAGTGGAAGACAGGAGTGCCTGGCGTGCTCTGGTCCATGGGGTCATGAAGAGTCAGACACGACTAAACGACTAAACAACACATAAAAGATAGTGGGAGAGGATTTACCCCAGCAAATTATTTGTCAAAATTTTTTGTTGTTGTTGTTTAGTCGTTTAGTCGTGTCTGACTCTTCGTGACCCCATGGACCAGAGCACGCCAGGCACTCCTGTCTTCCACTGCCTCCCGCAGTTTGGTCAAACACAGTCCAACCATTTCGTCCTCTGTCGTCCCCTTCTCCTTGTGCCCTCCATCTTTCCCAACATCAGAGTCTTTTCCAGGGAGTCTTCCCTTCTCATGAGGTGGCCAAAGTACTGGAGCCTCAGCTTCAGGATCTGTCCTTCCAGTGAGCCCTCAGGGCTGAATTCCTTCAGAATGGATAGATTTGATCTTCTTGCAGTCCATGGGACTCTCAAGAGTCTCCTCCAGAACCATAATTCAAAAGCATCCATTCTTTGGCAATCAGCCTTCTTTAGGGTCCAGCTCTCACTTCCATATATCACTACTGGGAATACCATAGCTTTAACTAGACGGGCCTTTGTCGGCAAGGTGATGTCTAGGTTTGTCATTGCATTTGTCAAAATTACAAATACCTAAATACAGACGGTCATTTACCCTCGCTAGATTCAACATGCTGCCATCTGCAGGGCAGATTTGAGGGTAAACCATACGCAGAACGAATCTGCCCCTGTGGCTTGATGGAGGTAGAAACTGTCTCTCATGCCTTGTTGCGCTGCCGTTTCTACGGGGATATACGCTCGGTATTTATTACCCCTGCTATGCAAAAATCTCCAAATGAGTCCGAACTTCAATGTCTAAAATCCCGGGTAGAGGACAAGGACCCTGAGATCACGTTAAGGGTAGCCAAATTCTGTGTGATTGCCATAAAACTTAGGGAACAAGCTGTGCTGTCATAATGATTAAGACCTTAAATGGTAATTTTAGGTTTTATGTTAGTGACTAAGTTTTAATTTATATATTTTTTAACTGTTGCTATATCTGTATTGTCCCTGTTATACCTAACTGCAAATTCAAATGTATCCCTATCGTGTTTTATGACTTCCTTAATATTGTATGTGGGCTGGAGCTGGTCTGTGACTGAAATAATAAAATTCAAATTCTGATCCCGTTCTAAAGATCGTAAGGATGCAAGAATTGCCTCTCTGGATCAGACGGGAGGTGCTTGCAGGATTCCGCCGCCAGCAGAGAGCAAGATGCTTCCTGAAAGTAAGAAGGGCATGCTGGATCAGGCCGGCAGATGCTGCAATGGGAAACCCTGCAAGCAGGATTTGAACGCAGGAGCATCTCTCCCCTCTTGTGGTCTCCAGCAACTGGCTTTCACAAGCATTGCTTCCTCCATCTGTGGAGGCAGAGGATAGTCGTCATGGCTGGTAGATCACTCCATGGGACTGAGTGCTGTGGGATGTAATCCACTGGGAGCAGTCAAACACAACATTCCTTGATTTCCTAGAGTGGACATGCAAAGGGGATGTTTGGTCCAGCCAGTCAAGACTTCCTTGTTCCTCCCTGGGCTGGAGCATCCTTCCTTTTGCATGTGACTAGAGGTGGGTGTGACCTTACCTGTCCAGCTAACAAGAAGAAGAAGAAGAAGAAGAAGAAGAAGAAGAAGAAGAAGAGGAGGAGGAGGAGTTTGGATTTGATATCCCGCCTCTCACTCCCTTTTAAGGAGTCTCAAAGCGGCTAACATTCTCCTTTCCTTTCCTCCCCCACAACAAACACTCTGTGAGGTGAGTGGGGCTGAGAGACTTCAGAGAAGTGTGACTGGCCCAAGGTCACCCAGCAGCTGCATGTGGAGGAGCGGAGACGCGAACCCGGTTCTCCAGATTACGAGACTACCGCTCTTAACCAGTACACCACACTGGCTCTCAAAAGGACAAGTCACACAGCCCTCATCCCTCTCTTTGACTTCCTCCGTCATTGGACCAGCATCTTTTTAGCTAGAGATGCTCTGTTGGCTTTCAGCCAAAAGAGGACAAAGGGACTGTCCACATATGAGATAGACTCACATGTATATATTTTGTAACTAAGTCTGCCTTCAGGGATCCAACAGTGAACTGATGATGTGAGTAAACTTCTTTTACATACTTTACACAAGATTGTGGTGTATTAATTCTTTTAAGAGGGATTTAAAGGGGACTTACCAGGAATCTAATATTGAGAGGCTTACACAAGCCTGCAACCAGCTATCCACTGTGCGTTTAAAAGGGGAATGTGAAACTCTGCTAAGTATAGGAACTTGCTAGCGCAAGTTAGGAAGGATATTAATAAGCAATATATCCTCTCCTGCCTCCCTGAACATTTCCACAGTTCCAAAGTTCAGGAGATTGTTGTTGCATTTATATATCACCTTTTCTTCCAAGGAGCTCAAGGCGGTGTAAATGGTGCTCCTCCTTCCCATTACACCCTCACAACAACCCTGCGAGGTAGGTTAAGAGTCTGCGACTGGCCCAAGGCCACCTGGTGAGCTTCAAGGTTGCCCAGGTCATAGTCCAGTGCTCTAACCATTACACCACGCTGCCTCCTGTGGCTGCACGCCCCACAGAGAGTCCGCAGCCACACTCCGAAGAAGAATCCAAAAATGCAGGCAACTGTATCAGCTATGGGGAATGCTTGGCCCTCCAGATGTTACTGAACAACAGCTCCCAGCAGCCATGGCTAGAGATTTCACTTGAGGAGCCCACGATTATCAGCAAGCTCTGCTCTATAGGCTTGCCTGGGAGAGAGTCAAAGTTAAATTTCAGAGAGAGAGAGACAGAGAGAGAGAGAGAGAGAGAGAGAGAGAGAGAGAGAGAGAGAGAGAGAGAATATTTTAAGAGCATTTCTTGTGGTTCCTTTGGAATAACCACATAATAACTAGATGTATCCAAAGTTTCTTCACTAGCTGTAATTGTCTCAAGGACGGCGGACATTAGGGCCAAGCTACATTCTTTCTCAGAGCTCCCAGCCTAGTTTTCTTTTTGCAAAAGCAGCCTAATTTGGACGTGCAGAGGAGATGAGATGCTCTGCGTCCTCTGCTGCAGGTCCTGATCTCTCCCGCCTTGTCCCCGAACTCCCGGAGCTGCTATTAGCTGAGGATCAGAACATCTGGGGCAGGCCTAGGCAAATTCCAGTTCTCCAGATGTTTGGGACTACAATTCCCATCATCCCTAGCTAACAGGACCAGTGGTCAGGGGGAGATTATTTTTTCATCTGGTGCTGAGATGTCTTCAGAGCAATCCATTATAATCTATTGCTAACAGGGTGGTCCCACACACACACACACACACACACACGAACTTGTTAATCTGTCCGTACTTGGCTACCCTAACTTGGCAGACAGACAGAGAGAAGACCCGAAATGCAGGATAAAACTGTATCAGTACAGGTGAAATGCTTCTGGGAGATGATATATAATGAGATGAAAAAAATGTTGAAATATACATTCATAAAGAAACCAGAAGCATTTTTACTGGGCATTGTGGGGAGTGATATAAATATAAAGGAATGTAAGCTCTTTGTATATGCAATAACAGCAGCAAGAATATTACTGGCCCAAAAATGGAAGCAAGAAGAATTACCAACTATTGAAGAATGGAGGATGAAGTTAATGGACTATGCAGAACCAGATAAACTAACAGGAAGGATTCGAAACCGGCGGGACCATAAATTCACGGAAGACTGGAGTAAATTTACTGGCTACTTGAAAAGTATTTGTGAAGATCAGAGGACGTTTGTAGGTTTGCAAGAAGTTTTGTGAGGAGTATTATTGGAAGTATTGCAAAAATGGAGAAGGAGAAGGATGATTTGTTAAGAGATGTAAAAGCAATATATAGTTAAGAAACGCATAAGAAGTGGTTAAAACGGTGGATCATCAGAGGTGCTGAGGGAAGTCTCAAAAGATTGTATAAGTGATAAGTTTTGTGGTACATTTTATAATTTATATGTTAAAATCAATACATTTTTTTTTAAAAAAAACCTGTATCAATACAGGACATAGCCTTTTACACTGAAATATGGGACAATCCTGTATTATACAGGACAGGTGGCAACCCTATGACTGTAGAGGCAGAGAACAGCCATTGGGGCTGGTAGCCTTGTCCTCCACAATTGGTTTACTCTGCTGTTGAAGCCACTCAAGTCGCTGTCCATCATTTCCCCCTGCCAAAGAGAGTTCTGTCGTTAAACTAGGCACTGCGTGAACTTTCTTTCACGTGCCCAGTGTGGAAATGTTGTGGAAAGTAGGAGAGGATATGTAGACTAAATATTATCTTTCCTTGGAAGCAAGTTGATGGATTTGTTAGAGTCATATAAGTGAACGATCTAGTCTGGCTTGTCTAGATTGGATTGTTCCTGGTAAATTTCCCCTTTAGTTCCCTCTTAAAAACAGTAATGACACAACAGTCTTCTTTAAGAGTAACGGTGCAGTTTACTTACACTCAGTTCACAGTCGTGTCCCAGAGACAGGCTTTATCTTGCGGTTACAGGTTGTTGTTGTTTAGTCGTTTAGTCGTGTCCGACTCTTCGTGACCCCATGGACCAGAACACGCCAAGCACTCCTGTCTTCCACTGCCTCCCGCAGTTTAGTCAAACTCATGCTGGTAGCTTTGAGAACACTGTCCAACCATCTCGTCCTCTGTCGTCCCCTTCTCCTTGTGCCCTCCATCTTTCCCAACATCAGGGTCTTTTCCAGGCAGTCTTCTCTTCTCATGAGGTGGCCAAAGTATCGGAGCCTCAGCTTCAGGATCTGTCCTTCCAGTGAGCACTCAGGGCTGATTTCCTTCAGAATGGAGAGGTTTGATCTTCTTGCAGTCCATGGGACTCCCAAGAGTCTCCTCCAACACCATAATTCAAAAGCAAGGTACATTTGTAGATATGCGGAGTCTAAGCTAGGCCTCAGACTTTCTACCTTGCGGCTTCCATCCGCTGTAAGGATGAGTCATGTGCTGTTGGCTAAGAGCCAGCAGAAGAGTCCAAAAGGGCAAAAAGGAGGCAAAGAGGAAGATGGCTGTGTGACTGGCCCTTTTATAGGGTCTGCTAGGGTCCCACCCATCTACCTGGTCACACACAGGAGAAGGATGCTCCAGACCAGGTGTGACAGGAAGTCCTCCCTGTCCGGAGCAACATTCCCCTGTATGTCCACTCTAGGAAACAGGAAATGTTGTATTTGACTGCCACAGTGATGATACCTCCCACATCCTGAATCTTCCAACATCCGGCCTTGTGGAATGTCCACGAGTTCTTGCATTATGATGGGGAGAGGAGAACATTCTTTTCTCTATCCACCATGCTATTTATAGTTTTATTAGCTTTATTAAAGAGTCAGTGTGGTGTAGTGGTTAAGAACGGTAGATTCGTAATCTGGTGAACTGGGTTCGCTTCCCCGCTCCTCCACCTTCAGCTGCTGGGTCAACTTGGGCCAGTCACACTTCTCTGGAATCTCTCAGCTTCACTCACCTCACAGAGTGTTTGTTGTGGGGGAGAAAGGGAAAGGAGATTGTGAGCCGCTTTGAGACTCCTTAAGGGGAGTGAAGAGGGACACGGGTGGTACCGTGGGTTAAACCACAGAGCCTAGGACTTGCCGATCAGAAGGCCGGTGGTTCGAATCCCCACGACAGGGTGAGCTCCCATTGTTCGGTCCCAGCTTCTGCCAACTTAGCAGTTTGAAAGCACGTCGGAGTGCAAGTAGATAAATAGGTACTGCTCCAACGGGAAGGTAAACGGCGTTTCCGTGCACTGCTCTGGTTCGCCAGAAGTGGCTTAGTCATGCTGGCCATATGACCCGGAAGCTGTCTGCAGACAAATGCCGGCTCCCTTGGCCAATAAAGTGAGATGAGTGCCGCAACCCCAGAGTCGGTCACGACTGGACCTAATGGTCAGGGATCCCTTTACGTCTACCTTTAAGGGGAGTGAAAGGTGGGATATCAAGTCCAAACTCCTCCTCCTCCTCCTCCCCTTCTTCTTCTTCTTCTTCTTCTTCTTCTTCTTCTTCTTCTTCTTCTTCTTCTTCTTCTTCTTCTCCTTCTCTTACTTCTCATAATAAATTATGATGATGATGATGATGATTCCTATATATCTCCCACCAACAAAAGCCATTTGATGGGGCCGAAGCATAGCAGGTGCCCTACCCTATTGGGAATCCCACAAGCGCCCGGCCCCCCCGGCCCCAGCTTCCAAAATCCCAGCAGAGAAAGAAAGCATCTTCCTATTTGGGCAGTTTTAAAACAGCAGCAGCAACAGTGGAGAACTCAGGGGGGAGGAAACAAAACCATCTTTTTCTGCTGTCAGAGAGGGAGACCAGCTGACACCCTTCGGAAGAGAGTTTCAGAGCTCTGGGGCTACGACAAAAAAGGCCCTGCATCCCACGGCAACCAATCCATTTAAGAGTTGGAACCTGAAGTTGCCTGATCTGAAATTGTGTGTCAGGCGTGTAACCACAGCCCAGAGCAGCCATTATGAGTAAAAACAAAACAAAACCCACATGTGGAAACGGCCTCAGAAAAAGGGGGGGGGGGACCACTGGTACCAATGTCGTCTTTTGTAAGACGTTGGTGACAACTGTGGCCCATCAATAAATGTGCCGTGGAATTAAACACAAGATGTCTTCAAGAGTCCTTCCAGAGCAGTCTAAGAGTTACCAGGGTAGTTCCAGTCGCCATTTTAGTCAATGCCTTCATTCTCTCTCCTGTTGATGTCAGTCGCCTCCGTCAAGCAAGACGAAGGTAATATGTTTCTTGAAGGAAGACCCGTGCCCTGAAAAGAACAGCAAATGTACATTCGGAAGCAAGGGACCACCAGCAATTGCTCCATCGTCCTGGCAAATTTGGTCCTTGCCCCTTTTCCTCTGCTTCCCTTAAGGCGAAATCACCCCAGATGGCTCTCTGAGCTTAACGGGAGAACATGATCCTGATGGCATCACAGAGCTTGTTCTCCTTCTATAATGAGGGGGTGCAACAGATGTCTCAGCTTTGTCCAACCCATTCAGGACTTGGGTTTCCATAGAAATGACAAGAGAGCACGTACTGGTGGGGGCACAAACCTTCTTCTTGCCATTTCTATGGAAACCGACCCATTCCAAGCGGGTCATTCTAGACATTTCGTTAGGTCTTGGCATGAAGGAGTTGCAAGGTTGACTGACGTTTGCCAAGCCCAGAATTTGGGAGCGGTTGAGGGCGGAGTGGGGGGGGGGTGTCATTTAGTCTGTTTACACCTGAACTCATCAGGTACTGACCACACACTTCCAAGCACCGTTGGAGTCTCATGCCAGTGTGGTGCAGTGGTTAGAGTCCTGGGCTAGGACCTGGGGGAAACCAGGGTTCGAATCCCCCCACTTGAGCCATGAAGCTCACTTGATGATCTGGGGGAGGGGGGTTCAGTCCCTGCCTCTCAGCCTAACCTACTTCACAGAGTTTATGTGGGGATTAAATGAGGAGGGGGAGAAGAATGGCAGGTGAAGTGGACGGGTTATCACAAAAAGGGCTAAAATGACCGGAAGAACCAGAAATCAGGAAGACCAAAATTTTAATTAGGGATGGGGAAAATTTCTAATTTAGCCTAAAAACCATTGTAAACAGCTAAAATCCACCTGGGCCTAGGGGGACAAGGCCCAGACTCACCAGCCCTAATGAAGAGGTTTAATATGCTGTAAACCGCTTTGAGATTTTTATTTAAATTGCAAAGCGGTATAGAAATAAATAAATAATCGTTAGTAGGGTTGGAATAACACTTGTAGTTTAATGGTGAATTTTGGACATAAAGGAGATGTAAAAGATTTGGATTATCATAAAAGATGCAGGAGGATATGATTAACAATAGGACCCACAAAGGGGAGGAGGGAAGTCCAGCAGAGAGATATGCGATTGTAAAACTTTAATCTGAAAAATCAAACAAATAAATTTATTTTTTTAATAAAACAAATAAATTTATTTTTTAATAAAAAAAATGAGGAGGGGGAGAACCATGTA
Organism: Podarcis bocagei; assembly: GCF_964188305.1. NCBI lineage: Eukaryota > Metazoa > Chordata > Lepidosauria > Squamata > Lacertidae > Podarcis > Podarcis bocagei. Next base: position 358,373 of record NW_027670336.1, read on the forward strand.
TGCCACCCTGAGCTCCTGGAAGAAAAAAGTGGGATATACAGTAAATGCAATACCTGTAAATTAATAATAATAATAATAATAATAATAATAATAATAATAATAATAATAAATGCGTCTCCCATTTCAACTGCACTGACCCCTTGGACCCACCCTCCCGCCTGCTTATTTTGCAGCATAGAAACTGTAAACTTCTGGGCGCAGGGACCTTAGTTATGCTGCTTTTGAAAGAACCGTGAATATCGATCACATAAATAGGGGGGAAATTAGGAGAGGCTTGATGGGGAAAGAGGGTTCAGATGTGATTGACAACAATTATTTGGACAAGCCACAGGGAGAGAAGGAAAGGAAATAATGGAGCCTGGGCTAAGTAGAAGTCTCACTTTCCTCCGGGCACCAGCCGCAGCGCTGCCTCCCTTCTTCTGCGGGACAGGATCTCGCAAGCGTCTTCTTCTCACCGCCGCGCAACTTGCGCGACGGCGGACTCCTCTACCTTCCTTTCAGAGAGGCCAGCCAACGAAAGGGAAAATGCTGATCTTCCAAACGGCAGAAAATGAGGCCAGCGTCGGCGTCCCTTGCTTTCGCCCGCCTCCCCCTCCGCTTGCAGCAGAAGCGCCTCGCTTACTAGAACGCGCCCCGCGGAGAGTTCCGCGCACAATGCGGAATCCGATTTTGAGCGGGCAGCTTCTGATTGGCTGGGGCGCGGGCGTTCCGCGGGGTGGCCGATCCTCACCAGATTACCCGATTTCTCATTGCGTTGAGGTTTGCGGACCGAGCTTGATCTGACCCACAGCTCAGCACCAGAAACTAGGATTTAACCCCTAATCCCAGAGAGCGCGCAGTGAATCTTGCCTAGTGTGAATCCTCAAGATGGAAAGCAGGACCGTGGAGCCCAACCTTGACAGTTTTGCCCTTCATGCATCTGCAATAAACCAGGATGCTCTGTGCCAAAGGATGCTCTGTCAATGACTACTAACCATGACTGATGGAGACTAATTTCTACTTCAAGCGTCAGAAACAGCAACACTTCTGAATACCACTTGTCCTCCCTGGAGAGGGATTGGACCTGGGACGTTCTGCTTGCAAGGCAGACACCCTGAGCTATGGCCCTTGCCCTCACACACTGCACAAGCACATTTACAATTACCTGGCTGGGTGTTTTTGCACATTTTTGGTTTTGTGAAAAACAAGGTGCATTAGTAGCTCTCTGTGTGCACGCTCTGCTGGTGTTTTATGGGTGCAATAGAATCGACAGATTAGAAAGCAATGACCCCCCCCCCAAAAAGAGGAATGTCTCCTGGTATGAACAGGAAAAGACAGAAGTTGGTCCCCATAAACAAATGCAAACATGTGCAGGTGTGGGCTGCAGTAAAAGGTAAAGGTAAAGGGACCCCTGACCATTGGGTCCAGTCATGGCTCACTCTGGGGTTGTGGTGCTCATCTCGCTTTACTGAAGAAGAAGAAGAAGAAGAAGAAGAAGAAGAAGAAGAAGAAGAAGAAGAAGAAGAGTTTGGATTTGATATCCCGCCTTTCACTCCCTTTAAGGAGACTCAAAGCGGCTAACATTCTCCTTTCCCTTCCTCCCCCACAACAAACACTCTGTAAGGTGAGTGGGGCTGAGAGACTTCAGAGAAGTGTTACTGGCCCAAGGTCACCCAGCAGCTGCATGTGGAGGAGCGGAGACGCGAACCCAGTTCCGCAGATTACGAGACTACCACTCTTAACCACTACACCACACTGGCTCTCCACCGGCCGAGGGAGCTGGCGTACATGTGGCCAGCATGACTAAGCCGCTTCTGGCAAACCAGAGCAGCGCACGGAAACACCGTTTACCTTCCCGCCGGAGCGGTACCTATTTATCTACTTGCACTGGCATGCCTTAGAACTGCTAGGTTGGCAGGAGCAGGGACCGAGCAACGGGAGCTCACCCCGTCGAGGGGATTCAAACCACCGACCTTCTGATCGGCAAGTCCTAGGCTCTGTGGTTTAACCCACAGTGCCACCCACGTCCCACAAAAGAGGAATGCCTCCTGGTATGAACAGGAAAAGACAGAAGTTGGTCCTCATACACAAATGCAAGCATGTGCAGGTTTGGTCTGCTGTACTCCCATCTAATTTCAAGGGATGGATGAATAGGCAAATGATGCACAAATGTGGGCAAGCCCTGAATCAACCTTCCCAAGTAGATGGGCTGGCTGAGGATGGAGGGAACTGCAGTGCAAAACACCATCTAAATAAAAAGAGCCAAGAGACTGAACTATAAACTGGAAAGTCCCCAGTTTGCCAGGCACCTTTGCTGCAAACTCACTAGGAGGCCTTAGTTGAGCCTCAGTCTTCCCATCTACAATATGGGGCTAATAATAATACCGGTCTGTCATACAGGGCCGTGTTAGGGGCTACACGATAATGTAGGCTAAATTGTTATAGGGGTACATGTCCCTTGGCTTTGTGGTCTAAACCACTGTGCTGCTTGGACTTGCCGATTGGAAGGTCGGCGGTTCGAAGCCCCGCGATGGGGTGAGCTCCTGTTGTTCAGTCCCAGCTCCTGCCCACCTAGCAGTTCGAAAGCACATCAAAGTGCAAGTAGATAAATAGGTACCACTCCAGCGGGAAGGTAAACGGCGTTTCCATGTGCTGCTCTGGCTTCGCCAGAAGCGGCTTAGTCATGCTGGCCACATGACCCAGAAAAACTGTTTGCGGATAAACGCCAGATCCCTTGGCCAGTAAAGCGAGATGAGCGCTGCAACCCCAGAGTCGTTTGCGACTGGACTTAACTTTCAGGGGTCCCTTTACCTTTATTAGGATGAGAGTCAGGGTCGTATGAAAGATTGTCTCCGATTTATTGCAATTTACATTTTATTTTGCAATTACAGCGTCCAAGATGAGCCTTCCCCCCTGCTATTCTGCATATACTTGCAGTGCACTGTCCATCTCCTTTTGGGGGGGGTGCGCGCGTAAACAACAGTCCTTTGTGCCACAACGTCTATGGACTCCATTCTCCATTGTTTGCCGGCACTGGACAAAGCAGTCAATGGACTTGTCGGGAAAGGAAATGATGTGGTCGAGTGTCTCTTTATGTTTCTCACTTACAGAAAACATTTGCTTGGGCCACAGAAAAGGGATTCTCTTTGCTTTCCATCTCAAACAGTGCAGAACTGTCAGGCTTTGCTGGGAACTGATGTGACTTCATTGCTTCAGCACTCCTCCCGGGATGCTTCTCAGCGAAACCACCACCACTGTGAATGAGCAGTGTGTGTGTGTGTGTGTGTGTGAAGCATCTGAATCCAAAAGAGCTGGGAGGGGGTTGCCGTGCCTTTTAATGCAAGCAGAGGAGACTGAACGCTGGGAGATTCAGGACAGACGAAAAGAAGCAAACCACTAAGCCCTATGGGAAAGACGGCTCTGATTCTATGGAATAATATAAATAAATGATAATATCTGCCGGCACCTTCCTTTTGCTTCCCACCTCTGCTGCAGCCCTGCTGCAGCTCCAAGGCTTAAGGGGGCACCCGTGAATAACAATTGTCCCCCTTGCATCTCTCGAAGTCTCCCAAGAAAGCCAAGAAGCGATCGGAAGGCGCCAACTCCAACGTCTTTTCCATGTTTGAGCAGGCTCAGATCCAGGAGTTCAAGGAGGTACGTCAAGACAGCCCAAGAAGAAAGGCGGCGGCGGCGGGGGGGGGGGGGAATGGCCTTTTGGAGGAGAGTTGCACCCAAAATCTTCCTAAATCGTTCTGGTCTTGTTTGTTTTTTCAAAAAAATTATTGAGTTTCCAAATTTATATAACAATAAAAAAAAGAAAACATTACATTAAAAAGAAAACAGACAAACAAACATTTATCTTAACTGTTAGATATCCACTTTTGTACCATTGTTACATGACTTCCTCAAATCCCACTAGCTGAGTTTCCAAATTATTCATTGTCGCAGTTTTCCAACACTATTTTCCAATAATAATTACTTAGTCATTTAACATCTTTCTTCCTTTCCATATTGACTTCAATCCATAGTATTATGTAATTTAACATAGTTATCTCCTAGACCAATCAGTTACTCACAAGTAGTTCTACTTAGATTAACTTAACATATTTATTTAAATAGTCCTTAAATTTCTTTCATTCATTATGATACTCCTCCTCCTTCTGATCACGGATTCTTCCGGTTAGGTCAGCCAGCTCCAAAAATTCCATCATCTTCATCTGCCAGTCCTCCACTGTTGGTAAATCTTGTAGTTCCCAATTTTTAGCTAACAAAATTTTGTTAGCTTCCTAGATCATTCTGAGAAAGCAGTCCAGGCTGGCTGCGCACTGAGTCAAAGGGGCAGCTCCACATTCAAATCTCACTCTCCACAAACTCCCCTGAAGTGCCTTTGGCTTATCTCTCAGTCTCGGTTCCACACCTGTAATAAAAGCAGCACCTCTTTGCAGGCGTTCCTTTGCTAAACCAAATCAGCCGGCCGCAGGCAGCCTTGTGTCTTGAGGGCAGGCCAGGCCAATGCTTTTACTCATTTATTTTAAGCACAGAATTGCACGCCAAGTCCTGGGTGAGTCCACATTCTCAGAGACTAAAGGTTCTAGAAACCAATTAAAAGGGGCTTAAATGGGAAGCCCGGTCTCAGCCGTGGAACCTGTTCACAATACCAGAGCTTAAATGCTGGAATACAAGACTCCTGCCAATTTCAACGCATGGCAAAACACCAGCAGGTGGTGCATACTCTGAGCTGACTTTCTCTCCGCCCCCCCCCCCTTTCTATTTTTGTTCGGTTCTGCAGAACAGATTTCTGGGTTTGCTCTGGGTGTGGGGAGGGGGAGGCATTGAAGTAAGGGGGACACACACCCAATCTGGTTCCCAATTTGCAGTGACCACATTCCCGCAGCATTTTGCAATTTTATTTTATTTTATTTTATTTTATTTATTTTATTTACTTTTATTTACTTAATTTATTTATTTATTTATTTATTTACAGTGTGAATGTGGCCTAGGTTAGCCCTCTTGGCCAGGATTCCAGCAATAAGTGGGTCCTGATCCACATCGAGAATAGCAAACAGCTGCTCTCTGCCGTGTTCCGTGCTCTTCCAATGCCCACCTGCCTCAGCCGATGGAATGTCCACATTCAAAAAAGCATGAGTAACCGTTAGCCTGGTCATGGAATTTCCCACCACAGGAGAGGACATTTGAACCGGTATGGTGGTTTCTCCTCCCTCTTTATCGTCTCCTTTGTCATCTAGAAGTCTCTGGAAATACACTTTAGAAGATTAAGTGAGAATTCCTGGGACTAGAGGAATATAATTAGTGGGGTATCTTCCTCTCTCTGCTGTCCACCCTTCCTCCTTTTGGTCCTTCTTATCACCCGGAAAGGTGACCACAACAGCTTCTGAGAAGAGAAACTTGTGGCGCCTAGGCCCTAAAGTTGTGGAGGCCTTTAGAGTCAAAGGTTTAAGGACGGCCTGTGTTTTGGTTACCCTAACTCCATTTGCATATGCCAGACAGCAGTGGGCGCGTCACCTTTTTAAACTCTCTCACAACCAAATGATGTTGACGACTGTCAAGAGAGAGATGGTGGCAGTGGCAGGAGTTGCCTTGTGTTTTCTTGAGCACGCTGACAAGTCTAAAAAAGCCTCTTGAGAATTAATGATTGGTGGGGATGTTAAGTCAGAAAGCCCAGTCTATTCCTACAATCAAAAATTTCTCTCCTTGTACTTGAATTTCAATTTCTCTCCTCTCTACTCTAGGCTGTTTAAGGATCGTGAATAGTGGAAGCAAATCATGGCACGTGGCAGCGGTGGCCTCCACAAATGGTTGGTTCTGCAGTTGATGAATCCTGTTATTTTGCTGGGGTTCCTCCTTCCCACCAGCTCATTTCCTGCTCCTGAGTATACGTGGTATGAAGTGACCACCCCAAGGCAGTTGGTGCTTTTTGGAGGGAAAGCCAAGAAGGATGACCTTTCCTATATCCTCAATGTATCAGGAAAGGACTACGTCATTCACTTGAAGCCCAGGAAGGATGACTTCCTGGTCAAAAACCTCCCACTCTTCACATACAGTTCCCAGGGCAGACGGATCGAAAGTCATCCCTACATCCCTGTTGAATGCTACCACGAAGGGCATGTGGAGGGCGTAGCCAATTCGCTTGTGGTTCTTAAGACCTGCTCTGGCTTGACAGGATTCCTAAGTATCAGAGACAGAAATTATGGCATAGAGCCTTTCCACAATTCTTCAGCTTTTCAGCACCTTCTCTACCTGATCAACGAACCAAAGCCTTCTATGTGTGGAATGAGAGCTCCAGTTGCAAAGCGTCAGGCAGAAGAACTGAGGGCGGAAAGGGGGACCCGGCGTGACCCAAGGCACCCAAAATACATTGAGCTGTACATTGTTGTGGACGAGAAGCTGTTTCAGTTTGAAGGTGCCAATGAAACCAGGATGGCATACCTTATTTTGGACATAGTTAACATAATGGGTGTGCACTTCCAGGTGCTGCACACAAGTATTGTCCTGACTGGACTGGAGATCTGGAACACAGGCAACCCTTTCGAGGTTACAAATAACGTTGGGTTGCTTCTGAATAATTTCAACAGCTGGAGAGTGAACGGTCTTGCGAAGTGGATGAAGCACGACACAGCCCTGTTGCTCACTCACCAGGAGTTTGAGCACACCCTCGGGAAGTCATACGGTAATGCCATCTGCAGGCCAAGCTATTCTGCAGGGGTTTTGAGCTACTTGCAGAAGAATCCAATTCTCTTTTCAAGGGCCATGTCCCATGAGTTGGGTCATCACATGGGGCTTGAACACGACGAATCCAACTGTGTTTGTGGAGGATACAAAACCTGTGTCATGCATTCGTACCAGGCAGAAACGAACGAGTTCAGCAACTGCAGCATTCACACTTATGCAGAACTTGTGCTGGTAGGGAACCTGGACTGCCTGGACAACAGGCCCCAAAAAATACCACCTATCAAGCATTGTGGCAATGGATTGTTGGATAAGGGAGAAGAATGTGACTGCGGCGGCACGCAGAGGTGCAGGCAGGATCTTTGCTGCAACGCTGACTGCACCTTGAAGCCACATGCACAGTGCTCTTCTGGGGCATGTTGTAAAAACTGTCACTTCCGTCCAAGCGGAGACCTTTGTCGAATTGAGATCAATGAGTGTGACCTTCCCGAGTACTGTAGTGGGACATCTGAGTGGTGCCCCAATGATGTGTACATGCAAGACGGGACGCCGTGTAGCAAACACGATTCCTATTGTTATGCCAAGCAGTGTTGGACTCACAACTCCCTGTGCGCCAGGATCTTTGGCTATGGAGCCACAGCGGCTCCAGCATCCTGCTTTCAGTCTCGGAATACTGTGGGGGATAAGTATGGCAACTGTGGCAGGGAATGGACAGGAAGTACTTTTGTGAAATGCCAGCCTCAAGACGTAAAGTGCGGGAGAATTCAGTGTAGCAATGTCAGAGACGTACCTTCAATACCACACTATACCGTGACTCCCACTGAGTTGTCAGGAGCTGGTGCTGGCTGCTGGAGCGTGGCCTACCATGGCGGGACAGATTTTGTGGATCTCGGAATGGTGCCTGACGGCACTCCATGTGGCCCTGGGAAACTCTGCAAGAACCAGACGTGCATTTTCAGGAAGAAGGCAGTGTGTGATCCCAATAAACTGTGCAGTGACAGAGGTGTTTGCAACAACCGCAATAACTGCCACTGCAACAACGGCTGGGCCCCTCCAAACTGCACGTTTTGGGGGTCCGGGGGAAGCATTGATGGTGGGTCTCCAAGGCAGAACTGGAGCACAAAAGTCGTGAAACGAGCTTTTGAAATAGTGATCCCTGTAGGAGTCCTGGTTCTTGCCGCTATCACTTTCATTGTGCCAAGGCTGTGGAAGCTACCAGGATGGTTTAGGCAATTCACCAGCTCACAGGTTGAAGGGAATCTGCAAGGCAGCAGCCCAGATGTTGACAAAGTTGATTCCTGTCCCTCTTCCTAAGTAAAGGAAGGATTGAACTCTACAGATTCCAAAGAGTAATGCTTGTGGACATTTCAAGGCATCCTTGGACCTCCTGTTAAGACATTGACTGCCCTCCAAAGCATCTATAATAAAGCAGAGGTTGGTGGCAAGTGGACTCCAGTTCCCATCATCCCTGGCTGTTGACCATGCTGCGCCAGTGGCTGATGGGAACTGTAGTTCAGCCGTATGTCGGGGGTGGCGCACATGCTCCCTCATCCCAGAAATAAATTCCCCCTGTATATAGTCCTTATAATAGGAGCAATTGTAATACGGTCTTTGCTCTAATAAAATTTTCCCCCAGTTGCAAAAGCCTTAAGAAGAATGCACTGAAAACAAGGTAATAATTTGCTGGCATTTTTATTACAAAGAATGCAGGGTAAGGAGATGTGAGGAAGTCCAGTTAGGTATACAAAAAAGTTATGAACAGTTGTGCTTTTTATTTTTTCTCTTTTCCTCTTTTTTCTTTTCTATATTGTTTGTTGGTATAATTGTATGCTTTCTCGTTTGTTATTTCTTTGGTGAAAGAATTTCGCGTGTTTGTTATGTGATTTTCTATTTTATGTTTGAAAATTGAATAAAATATTTAAAAAAAGAAGAAGAATGCACTGAAATAGTTTAATGAAATCAAATGTTTCACTCCGTGCTGTGTAACCTAGCAGTAGTAAAACAGTTTGTCCTTGTTGGGTGACTAACTCAGAACTTCAAGGACCGTTAAGTGTCATTTCACTAGCATTTAGGAACAATTAACCCTGTGTACAAACTTGGCTTTCCCTCCCTCGCCCTTTTCATCCAGGGGGAAACAGCCAAGACCTAACATGAGAAGAGTCCTGCCAGTCAGGCCAAGGAGCCATCAAGTCCAACCCCATCTTCTTACCGTGGCCAAAGAGAGGCATGTGGTCAACCCCCAAGCAGGAGCTGAGCACAAGATTCTTTTCTTGCAATTGGATGGCCAGGGCTGAGGGCAGTTTTGGGTCAAAGCGGCTGGAGGACACCATCTTGGCCAAAACGGAGCTTAGGCTGAGCAAATGATGGAAGAGAGGCACGCTTATATGGCTGCTCGAACTTGCTCAGGAGGGAGTCCCATTGCAGGGGTGGCACTTGCTTCCAAGTAAGCATGCAGAGATGTGCACAACTCGCAGTGTATTCAAAGGGCCCCCTCGGTGTGTACAAGCGTACAGACACACACACACACACACTGGTGTGGTGTGTGTATGAGTCAGTGATAGCGCAGTAGTTAGAGAGCTGGACTAGGTCTGGGAGAGCTCACAGGGTGGCTCTTGGGCCAGTCACAGTACAGTAGTGCCTCGCAAGACGAAAAGAATCCGTTCTGTGATTCTCTTCGTCTAGCGGGTTTTTTCGTCTTGCGAAGCAAGCCCATTGAAGGATTAGCGGATTAGCACTATTAGCGCTATTAGAGGCTTTTAGAGGCTTTTAGCGGCTTATCTGCTGATCGGATCAGCTGATATGCGGCTTAGCGCTATTAGCGGCTTATCTGCTGATCGGATCAGCTGATAAGCGGCTTAGCGCTATTAGCGGCTTATCTGCTGATCGGATCCGCTGATAAGCGGCTTAGTGGCTTAGAAAAAGGGGGGAAAGGAAAAAAAAACCAGCAGGAACTCGCAAGACATTGTCGTCTTGCGAAGCAAGCCCATAGGAGATTCATTTTGCGAAGCACCTGCAAAACAGAAAACTCTTTCGTCTAGCGAGTTTTCCGTCTTGCCAGGCATTCGTCTTGCGGGGCTCCACTGTATCTCTGCCTAACCTACCTCACAGGGTTGTTGTAAGGATAAAGTGGGGAGGAGGAGGAGGTAAGGCAGCTGGAGCTCCTTGGAGGAAAGATGAGATACAAGAAGAAGAAGAAGAAGAAGAGTTTGGATTTGATATCCCGCTTTATCACTACCTGAAGGAGTCTCAAAGCAGCTAACAATCTCCTTTCCCTTCCTCCCCCACAACAAACACTCTGTGAGGTGAGTGGGGCAGAGAGACTTCAGAGAAGTGTGACTGGCCCAAGGTCACCCAGCAGCTGCAGGTGGAGGAGCAGGGAAGCGAAGCCGGTTCCCCAGATTACGAGTCCACCGCTCTTAAGCACTACACCACACTGGCTCATATAAATGTTAACAGTAATAATAATAATATCCAAGACAATAAATGCCACATGTTCCCTTTTGTCTTTACTGTTGAGTGGAAAACGACAAAAACAAGCAGCTCTGAGGAAGAAAAGGCCGGCCCCACAGCAGCCTATTCTCACCCACATCCAGATTTCAACACAGTCCTGGAATAATCTCCTGTACAGGAACTGCTGCAGAATTCAAAGAGGCTCCCCCTCGCCCATAGAAAGAATGGTTGTCAAACGCACCATCCAGGTCCCATGACGAAGCCTCAGCTTTCCTGCTCCACCAAAAGGCTCATTGGGGAGAGGTTGCCGTTGCTGCTGCCGCTGGCCAGTCGCGGTCTTGCTCCTTGTGTAGACCTGTCCTTTTCTGAATGCCAGAGTTCTTGCCCGTTCCCTCCCACCTTGTAGGTTACAGGGCGCTGGACTGGATAAGGCCTCTTGAACATGGCAGGGCACGGGTGGGATCAGGTGGGGAGCCTGGTGGGCCAAGGGGGCTGGGCTGCCCACCTTCCCCTCTGGCAATACGTGGCAGCGAGGAGGGGGAGGAGAGAGTTTCGGGTGCTCAGCCAGAGGGACTCCAAAGCTCCCTTGCTCACAGCGCCATGGAGCCCGCAGCGGACTTGGCCTCTGCCTGGCGGCCAGCGGCAGGAAGCGTGCTTTCGCAGAACCTCTTCTGGGAACGCAGGAGGGCCGTCTGGGTCTCGCCGTCCTGGCAGGCCCTGCGCTTCATGCAGCGGAACGTATGCTGGGTCCAGCAGGAAACGGCGCAGTTCAGGAGGCCCTGGGATGACGCCGTCAGAGCCTAGGAGAGAGATGGGGAGACGGGCAGGGTCAGTGGCTGCAGCAGAACTGGAGAGCAGCAAAATGCCAGTTGAAGCAGCGGAATCCAGCGGTGCCATTTCAATCAGCTCTTTCCCCCTCCCCTCAAGACCATGAGGTCTAGCACCTTAATTTACTTTTTTGGGGAAGGAACACAACGCAGCAGTAAAGCCCTTGATCCGCATGCTGAAGGTCTTGGGTTCGAAACCTGGCACCTCCAGGTAGGTGTGGGAGAGACCCTTGCCTGAAAGCTACTGGTCCAACTCCATGAAATACCGTATTTTTCGCTCTATAAGATGTACAGGGCCATAGGACGCACTGGACCATAGGAGGAGGAGAACAGGGGAAAAAAAAATCTCCCCCTCTCTGCTCAGCGCCCCTACAGCGAAGCGGCGGGATAAACGGAGCCCCTTCCATTTCTCCTTCCTTTTCACTGAGTTTTCACTGAGTCTTGCTCTCCCAGCTTCAGCAAAAGGAATGCAAAGCCTTTGGAGTGCATCGTGAGGTCCCGCTGCGCTCCAAAGGCTTCAGGGATAGCCACCTGAAGCCTTTGCAGCGCAGCGGGAACGCGTGCTGCACTCCAAAGGCTTCGGGTTCCTTTCGCTGACCGACCCCTCTCACTCTCCAGGCTTCAGCGAAAGCAACGTGAAGCCTCCAGAGCGCGGGGGTAGCTCTCCCTCTGCGTTGCTATCGCTGAAGCCAAGGAGCCTGCATTCGCTCCATAGGACGCACACACATGTCCCCTTAATTTTTGGAGGGGGAAAAGTGCGTTCTATAGAGTGAAAAATATGGTACTTTGCTTTCATGTTGAGGCTTAGTCCGTTTCCAGCCTCTCTGGAGTCTCCTATCCTCACTGTTGCTCCTACTTACTGTGCTTTTCTTCGGCTATTGCCCTGTTTTGCTCCCTTAAATGTATTCCGTCTCCTTATCCACATCTTTAAACAGACAAAAAGGCCTCCTCTGAAATTGTTTGCTTCAGCCCCCCCCCTTTTCATACCTTCTGCATTCGAAACAAGGTGCTTTGCCGCTGCCCCTCCCCAATATAAATCTTTGACATGAAATAACATGAATACTGCCCACGGCTCTCCTCGGGTTGTCTTGGACCTGTTGCTCATCCTCTCAGCCTGACATACCTCACAGGGTTGGCGTGAGAATAAAATGGCAACACAGGGAGGGGGGCAGTGTAGATTGTCATCGGAGAAGATACGGGGGTAGAAATCCCATAAACCGAGTGGCCCCAAAGAGCAGCCACCTTCACCCCCCCAAAAAAAGATCCCCATTTGCTTTTCAGAAGGAGCATCCAGTGCCATTTTGAAAGACGAGTAGAACCTGCAACAAAATGTTGCAGCGGGTTCAGCACACTGCAGCCCCTTTCACCTCCCCTCCTGGAAAAGGCCTAGTTAAGCATGACAATTCCATTTCCTTCTCCATCCTGTTTTTCTATAAAAAAACAAACCCACCTGCGCAAAAGCAAAAGTCGATCAGCATTGTGTAGCTCCTGAACACGCTCAGTACACTTGCCCCGTCCCGTGAAATTTCAGGGCCCAAACTTGGGAGGAGGAGGGGGTGCTGGTGATTATCTCTGCCCTCCCTCCCACCACGGAGCCCTGAAGATGGAAAGAGGGGGAAGTGGAGGCGGGCAGGACCCTACAAGCCTAGGCAAGAAGTTCTAGCCAGCTTGCGCAGGGCTGAAGCGAACAAGCTGCATGCAGAGTTGTCTTCAGAAAAAATCGTTTTTTAAAAAGGCACTCTCACCAGGCTGGAGATGACAGGCAAACCTGTTCTGTCTTCCCTGGGCTGTTTTAGCATTCCCCTACCCCAACATACTGGGGTTAAACCACAGAGCCTAGAACTTGCCGATCAGAAGGTCGGCGGTTCAAATCCCCGCGACGGGGTAAACTCCCGTTGCTCGGTCCCTGCTCCTGCCAACCTAGCAGTTTGAAAGCACATCAAAGTGCAAGTAGATAAATAGGTACCGCTTCGGCGGGAAGGTAAACGGCGTTTCCGTGTGCTGCTCTGGTTCGCCAGAAGCGGCTTAGTCCTGCTGGCCACATGACCCGGAAGCTGTATGCCGGCTCCCTTGGCCAATAAAGCGAGATGAGCGCCGCAACCCCAGAGTCAGTCACAACTGGACCTAACGTTCAGGGGTCCCTTTACCTTTACCCCAACCTATTTTCTGAACTTCTGCAAACCTTGGGTGATGCTTTCCTCCCTCTTGGAAGGTGGACGCTGCAGTTGGCAGGTGGAGAATGAGTTTACTATTTTAGTTTTTAGGATTCGTTTTAATGTGGCTTTATTACCCCAGCTGCAGTCGGGGCAAAGGGCCCACCCTGCAGGGCTAGCCCATAGATCCCATTGTCCGCAGCGCTGGTCATGTCAGTGGTGCTGTCAGGGGTTGACCTGAGGCTCACATTGTTTCTTTTATTTTTATTTATTTTCCTTGCATTGACAGCTTCCGTCACGGAAGCCAGAGGGATACAAATGTAGCTCCCTTGCAATCACTGAGAAGCAGTCAAGTACAACCTTCCTTGTAATGTTAGAGAAGACATGTGAAGGAATGTTTGGTCCAGCCAGTTGAAACTTCCTGCTCCTCCTGGCTAGAGCATCCTTCCTTTTGCATGTGATAGAAGGAGGGCGTGACCTTACCTGTCCAGGTAACAAAAGGACAAGTCATGCAGCATCCCTCTCTCTCTTTGATTTCCTTCTTCGTTGGATCAGCTTTTAGCTAGGACTGTCTGCTAGCTCTCAGCTAGCAGCAAAACTGTGATTATTACCCCATATGGGGTAGATCCACATGCACATATTGGTAACTAAGTTTGCCTTCAGGGATCCAACTGTGAACTGATGTGAGTAAACTTATTTTTATCATCTTTGAATAAGATTGTGGCATCTTTATTCTTTTTAAGAGGGATTCAAGGGAATTTACCAGGAACGTACAATTCAATCTGAGACAGATTGAATTGTATAATATTTAGAGGCTCACACGAGCCTGCAACCAGTTATCTGATGTGCATGAAAAGAGGAATGTAAACGCTGCTAAGTAAAGGAACTTGCTATCACAAGTTAGGAAGGATATTAATAAACAATATATCCTCTCCTGCCACCTTGAACATTCCCACAATCACCTGCTCAGGCACTGACAAGCCCCAGACCTGCTTGTTTTCAGCAAGGTAACAGGGCTGCTCCCATTTGAATTTGTATTTCTCAGAACCCTATTCAATTTAAAAATAAATAACCATGAAATGAAAACCATATAAAAATGTTAAAATCAGAAATCGGATAACTGTTGGGGGGGGTGCATTCTTAATTGCCTGCATAAGCCTGATGGAAAAGAAAAAAATTTCAGCGGGCACTGAAAACCCGGCACAAAAAGGCACCTGCTAAATCTCTAGTGGCAGACTGTTCCACAGGACTGGGCCAATGACACTAAAGTCTCTGCTTCTTTTTGTTGTCAAATTTGCTTCATTGACTCGGGGAATGAGCAAAGACTCTCCTGCAGGTGATCAAGGGTTCAGGCGATCTCTGAGTTACCTTGGACCTAAGTTGTTCAGGGCTTCAAAGATTAACACAATGCTTACCTCTAAAACACAAAATCCCATGTACGGCCTGGTGTGCTCCAAAGATGTCAGTCTGAAGATTCCAAGGATAAAGGCTGGAAAAATCAAAAGGGGAGGACTCAGTCACCAATAAAATCGCATCGCTGTAGCCCCAAAGTGACTTCAGTAAGGCACAGGTAGGTGTTTTTATTTCCCCAGCCCATTATTTGTTTTCCTTATTAAACCTGTATCCTCTCAAAGAAGTCCCAGGGTGGAAAATTCAAAACTTTAAAGCAGGCTTCCTCAACCTCGGCCCTCCAGATGTTTTGAGACTACAATTCCCATCATCCCTGACCACTGGTCCTGCTGGCTAGGAATCATGGGAGTTGTAGGCAAAAAAACATCTGGAGGGCCAATACAACTGAAAATACAGTACTTTTAAAACAATTTAAACCAGGGCTTTTTTGCAGCTGGAACGGCACCTCTCAGGTGGGCGCCATTGCTATTATAAGAGAACAAGGGAGGCGTTCATAGTGAGTGGCCCCTGGAAGGCTGTCCATCAGAGACTGCGGCCCTCAAGGTGACAACGGTCACCCACCCCTCATTTAACTTTAAAGCAGGTTTCCTCAACCTCGGCCCTCCAGATGTTTTGAGACTACAATTCCCATCATCCCTGACCACCGGTCCTGCTGGCTAGGAATCATGGAAGTTGTAGGCAAAAAACATCTGGAGGGCCAAGGTTGAAGAAGCCTGCTTTATTTTATTTTTTAAATATTCATTGAGATTTTACACTAAACATAGGTTTTAAAAATTAAAAATAATTAAACCAACAATTACACATACCAAATACAAAAAAATGGTAATTGAAAAAATAAAAAAGGAAAAAATATTTTAGGAAAAAAATAATCCATTTTCCAATATCTTTAAGTTCATTTGCTTATTTCCTTGACCTCCTCACACCTCCCCTTTTTGTATTCCCGTTTACAAAGTCCTTTCAACAAATCCTTACCCTCTTTCATTTATCTTTACTCTGTATACTTAACCTATTATAACTATATATTTTCATCCATATAACTATCTATATTTACATATTCTTATTAGCCTTAATACCAAAACCACTTATTTTCAGTCCAACATCATTTTAACATTCATTCATTTTACAGTATTTCTGCAAGTAGTCTTTAAATTTCTTCCAGTCTTCTTCCACCGTTTCTTCTCCCTGGTCTCGGATTCTGCCAGCCATTTCTGCCAATTCCATATAGTCCATCATCTTCATCTGCCATTCTTCCAGATTGGGTAAATATTGTGTCTTCCAATACTTTGCAATAAGTATTCTTGCTGCTGTTGTAGCATACATAAAAAAAGTTCTGTCCTTCTTTGGCACCAATTGGCCGACGATGCCCAGAAGAAAGGCCTCTGATTTCTTCAGGAAAGTATATTTAAATACCTTTTTCATTTCATTATAGATCATTTCCCAGAAAGCCTTAATCCTTGGGCACGTCCACCAAAGGTGAAAGAATGTACCTTCAGTTTCTTTACATTTCCAACATTTATTATCGGGCAAGTGATAGATTTTTACAAGCTTGACTGGTGTCATGTACCACCTATAAATCATTTTCATAATATTCTCTCTTAGGGCATTACATGCCGTAAATTTTATACCTGTGGTCCACAACTGTTCCCAGTCAGCAAACACGATGTTATGTCCAACGTCCTGTACCCATTTAATCATAGCAGATTTAACCGTCTCGTCCTGAGTGTTCCATTTTAACAGCAAGTTATACATTCTTGAAAGTATCTTTGTTTTAGGATCTAACAGTTCTGTTTCCAACTTTGATTTTTTCACCTGGAAGCCAATTTTTTTGTCTGAATTGTAGGCCTCTCTTATTTGGTAATAGTGAAGCCAGTCTCGCACTTTATCTTTTAGTTTCTCAAAACTCTGCAATTTCAATTTGTCTCCTTCCTGCTCCAAAATTTCCCAATATTTCGGCCACTTGGCCTCCATATTGAGCTTTTTCTGGGCCTTTGCCTCCATCGGTGACAACCACCTTGGGGTTTGGTTTTCAAGTAAGTCTTTATATCTTGTCCAGATGTTAAAAAATGCTTTCCTGACAATATGGTTTTTAAATGCTTTATGTGTTTTAACCTTGTCGTACCACAAGTATGCATGCCACCCAAAAACATTGTTAAAACCTTCTAAATCAAAAATGTCTGTGTTCTCAAGAAGCAGCCAATCTTTCAACCAGCAGAAAGCTGCTGATTCATAATAGAGTTTAAAATCTGGCAGGGCAAATCCCCCTCTTTCTTTTGCATCAGTTAGTATTTTAAATTTTATTCTGGGCTTCTTGCCCTGACAGACAAATCTAGAAATGTCTCTCTGCCACTTCTTGAAACAGTCCATTTTGCATTCTTGGCAATACATTCATCTTTATAGCAGCAATTCAACCCAACAAGAAGAAGCCTGCTTTAAATAATACAACTGAAAATACAGTACTTTAAAAACAATTTAAACCAGGGCTTTTTTCAGCTGGAACGGCACCTCTCAGGTGGGCGCCATTGCTATTATAAGAGAACAAGGGAGGCGTTCATAGTGAGTGGCCCCTGGAAGGCTGTCCATCAGAGACTGCGGCTCTCAAGGTGACAAAGGTCACCCACCCCTGATTTACATACAACACCCTTTCCCCACTGCCCGATGTTTTAACAATAATTTGAGAGCTTTATCAATTAACCCGAGCCACTGAGGAATCCAAGTTGCTAAATGCACCCCTGGATTTTGTGGGCTCAGAATTCAGCTGAAAAGTCCAACGTACTTACTTATTTTTTAAAAAACCAATACATACCAACACCCCTCCCCCCCACATCATCACGTTTACAAATCTAAGCTTGCTTCTTTCCTATTCCACCCCCTCTCTTTTCCCACCTTTGGGTAAAGATAAAGGTAAAGGGATCCCTGTGTCAGCATCGCCCTAGAGCCAGTGCGCCAACTGGACTCATGTACCTCAACCCCGACCGGGCTGGGCGAGCTGGGTAGCACCGCCAGAGACCTCCTTCCCGCAGGAAATGGTCACAGTGCTGTGGACTCACAGCTTAGAGCTGAGAGCACCGGATTCACTGTCTCAATAATTCAGTCGTTGCGCAGCAGAGTTTTGCAGAGTCTTGCAGAGTATAAACCACTCGGAGAGCAGCTCTGTAAAATATCTTCCGTTTATTCTATAACTACAACTATGATACAAAACTATATACAGAGCTGTATATTCTGAGCATAAAGCAATGCTACACTGAGAGTCTGCAGCTGCTCTTAGCAGCAATCTTATCTCTAGGATCTCTAACACTCTCACTGTTAAGTAGTGGGTTGACATAGCAGCCGGCACAGCGATTTCTTCAAGTAGCTCTTTATTAAGGTAAGCTGGAATAGAACTGACAGCGAACAGCTCAGCCGGCCTGTATTTATAGGCAGCCGGCTGTCAACATTGTAACCACAACAGCCCAGAGTTCCCGCCTAAAATAACTGCCGCGGACCTGAGTGAAAACTATCTACAGACCTGAGTGAAAACTATATACAGTATCCCCCTGTTGGCCCAGGGTGAAACTACACTACATAACACCCCTCCCCACCGAGATAAGGCGTTAGTTACAATCGTAATGGTTTCCTTATATACAGCACTACGCGTAATGGTTCAATTAGGCACAAAAGCATATCGGTTACATTTCCCATACTTAGACCAACAGTGATACCTGTCCAACAACGTAGTCCTTTAAATACGTTGGGCGCTTGGAAACTCTGCCAGACCGCCGGGGACTGGTAGCCAAGTCCGGAGGGCCACACAGTTCTCGCTGAGGCTGTGGTGCGACCCTAGGTGGCATTGGAACCAACTCCCCTGGATCCGCTGCTGTGGGTGGAGCCTCCGCAAGTGGAGTGGTCTGAGTCTGTTCTGAGACGGCTTGGTTCGGCTCCACGCTGGCAGTTTGTGAGGGAGGTGTAGGTGGGGCCTCGCCATCTGTACGTGTCTCTTCTGGAGCCGCAAGCGCAGTTGGGGGCACCTCGGTAGTGTCCAAGTCGCCAACCCTGCGCCTAAGCTGGTCTATGTGCCGTTGCCACAAACGTCCGTCTTCGAGTGCCACCTGGTACGAGCGAGGTCCAGTGACTCCCACTACTGTGGCTGGCACCCAAGGGATGTCCCCCACATAGTTTCGGGCAAAGACCTGGTTTCCTGGGACAAATGACCGTGGTGCGTTGGCACAGCCTGGGGGTTCAGCCACGGCAAAGTCTGGGTGTAGCCGGTCAAGCGGTGACCTGAGGCGGCGGCCCATAAGCAGTTCAGCAGGACTCCTCCCTGTGGCCGCATGAGGGGTGATGTGTTGCACGAACAAGTATTCGGCGACCCGCTCATGCCAGTCTCCCTGGTCCAGGCGCGCCAGTGCCTCTTTTGTCGAGCGCACCATTCTTTCCGCTTGCCCGTTGCTGAATGGATGAAAAGGTGCCGTTAGGGCATGGCGGATGCCCAGTCCCAAAAGATACCGCTCAAACGTGCCTGACGTGAACTGCGGTCCGTTGTCAGAGACAAGGACATCAGGACACCCATGCGTTGCAAACAGGCCTCGCAGCACCCGGATGACAGCTTCGGTAGTGGTGGAGGGCATCAGGGCGACCTCCAGCCATTTGGAATAGGCGTCCACCACTACCATAAAGGTCCGGCCGTGAAAGGGGCCAGCCAGATCGATGTGCACCCTCGACCAGGGTGTCTTTGGCGTCTCCCAGGTGTGTCCCTTAGCTGCCGGTGGTGCAGGCCTCGACTCTTGGCACGCTTGACAGGCGGACACCCAGGCAGTGATGGCATCGTCCATATTAGGCCACCAGACGTAACACCGAGCCAACGCCTTCATTTTGACAATTCCCGGGTGGCCAATGTGCAGAGCCTCCAGGACACGCTGACGGAGTCCCTGGGGAATCACGACGCGGTCTCCCCACAGCAGACAGCCGCGATGAGCTGAGAGTTCATGTTGTCTGGTTGCGAAGGGCTGGAACTCCGATGCAAAAGGCCCTTGTGGCCACCCCCTCCACACCCAGTTGAGCACCCGGCTGATGGTGCGATCCTGGGCAGACGCGGAGGCCACAGTGGCAGCCGATACAGGCGCTGCCGGAAGATCCTCAATCAGAAGGAGCGATGAAGCTGGAGCCGGGTCTTCCACAAATGCTGGAAGAGGGCAACGGCTGAGGGCGTCGGCATGGCCCATCGATTTCCCCGGGCGATGGATGAGCCGGTAGTGGTAGGCAGCCAGGAAAACAGTCCATCGCAGCATGCGTGGTGGAGAGGACCGGTGGAGTTGGACGATCACTGGCGAGGAGGCCCAGGAGTGGCTTGTGGTCAGTGATGAGGTCAAAAGTCCTGCCATAGAGGTATTCATGGAACCTCTTCACTCCAGCCACAAGTGCCAATGCCTCCTTGTCGAGCTGGCTGTAATTCCGTTCCGTCGGAGATAGTGTCCTGGAAAAGTAGGCGAGCGGTGCTTCTCTTCCATCTGGAAAACGGTGACTAAGGACAGCACCGATGCCAAAAGGTGAGGCGTCGCAGGCAAGGACCAGCGGCCTGGATTCACTGTACTGTACCAGCACACTGTCTGAAGAAAGGAGAGCCTTGACCACGTTGAAGGCCGCCGTCTCTCGATGACCCCAGGCCCAAGGCGTCTTAGTGCTAAGGAGTCGGTGAAGAGGCTCAGCCACTGTGGCTTTGTGGGGCAGGAACATGTTATAAAAGTTCAGCAGCCCCAGGAATGCCTGCAACTCCGTTTTGTCCTTTGGGGTGGGGGCCTGCTGGATAGCGCGGATCTTGGATGTGGTTGGATGAAGGCCGGAGGCATCGATAAGATAGCCCAGGAACTCTACCTGTGGAACGGCAATCAGGCACTTCTCCCTCTTTACCTTGAGCCCGGCCTCCTGGAACCTGGTCAGCACGGCACGGAGGCGCTCGAACAGCTGCTGGTGTGAGTCTGCAGACACCAAGACGTCATCAAAATATGGTACCACGCCCGGAAGCCCTTGCAGGAGACGCTCCATAAGGCTTTGGAAGATGCCAGGAGCCACACTCACCCCGAACTGCAACCGGCGGCAACGGAATGCCCCCCGGTGGGTGACGATCGTCTGGGCTTCAGCAGTGGCATCATCGACTGGCAGTTGTTGATAGGCTTGGGCAAGGTCCAGCTTAGCGAAGACCTTACCCTCACCCAGGGAATGCAGCAGGTGTTGGACAACAGGAACCGGATAAGCGTGCTGCTGAAGTGCCTTGTTGATTGTGCACTTGTAGTCAGCGCAGATTCTCACCGACCCATCTGGCTTGACAGGCGTGACGATGGGGGTTTCCCACTTTGCGTGGTCAACGGGCTCCAAAACTCCTTGGGCGATCAGTTTGTCCAGTTGTTCGTCCACCTTAGCCTTGAGAGCAAAGGGAACCCGGCGTGGCTTTAGCTTGATGGGGGCGACTTGTGGATCAAGGCTAAAGGAGATGGGCGTACCAGTATATTGTCCCAAGGTGCCGTCAAAAACCTCGGCAAAGTCTTTGACCAGAAGAAGAAGAAGAGAAGAGTTTGGATTTGATATCCCGCCTTTCACTCCCCTTCAGGAGTCTCAAAGCGGCTAACATTCTCCTTTCCCTTCCTCCCCCACAACAAACACTCTGTGAGGTGAGTGGGGCTGAGAGACTTCACAGAAGTGTGACTGGCCCAAGGTCACCCAGCAGGTGCATGTGGAGGAGCGGAGACACGAACCCGGTTTCCCAGATTACGTGACTACCGCTCTTCTCAGTCTCTGCGTTAGAGATGCAGTTGATGCCGGTGACTTCCAGGCCGAGGGCATCAAACCAGTCTAGCCCTAGGAGGCTTGGCCGCTGACCTTCGACCACCACCAACCGGAGCAGGCCCGAAAAATCCTTGAAGGCGATCCAGAACCGGCCAACGCCTACCACAGGAATGTCGTTTCCCTGGTAGTCTCTCAGGTGTACGCGGTGAGAGTCGAGTTGCCTTTTGGACACTCTGGGTACCAGTCTTTTGATGGTGCTCCATGACACGACAGACAGGGCAGACCCGGTGTCGATCTCCATGTCACATGGAGCTCCTTCAATGAGCACCGTGACGTTCAGCTTGCGTCGCGTAGACGAGTCGGTTTGGCCAATCGTGGTTCCAGACGGGCAGCGGCAGTTGGTGAGAGCGAAACAACTTTCCTTGGCAGACTGGAGTGAAGACTTGAACTTGCGAGTCGATGAAGGGGGGTGTCAGACGGAGCCGATCGGCAGACCTTAGCGATGTGGCCCCTTCTGGAACACCTCCTACAGATGGCGTCTCTGAATCGACACTTGGCACGGGAATGGTTGCCTCCGCAGCCAGCACATTCCGGTTGGCCCTTGGACTTCTGTTGGAACTTCCTGCGCTCCCGCTTTGTCTGGTGCACGTCATCGTCTTCACTGGAGGATGCCTCATCACTGCTGGCCTCTTCATGATGCACCGGAACTGGCTCCCTAGCAAGACGCGGGCTGCTGGACTTGCGGATCTCCTGGGCGGAGCGTTCAGCAGCTTCTGAGGCCACAGCCTCCTCAATGGCTTTCTGTAGCGTGAGGTCTGGCTTGGCTAGGAGACGCCGTTGCAGATGGATGTCCCGGACCCCGCAGACGATTCGATCCATCAGGGCATCGTCTAAGTCTCGGAACTCACAGTGCATTGCAGCCTGTCGCAGGGCGGTGGCGTAGTTGTTGATTGACTCCCCCTCTGCCTGGTTCCGGTGGTAGAACGCATGGCGGGCAGCAATCTTGGACGGCTTTGGTGCGTAGTGGTTGCGGAGCTTCTCTTGGATCGTGTCCCATGGTGTTGCCTGGACTGCTTCAGGCGCAACCAATGCTCGGGCCGTCTCAAACACCTCAGGCCCACAGAGGCTGAGGAATAGGCCCCGCTTCCAATCCATTGATACTGCTGTCAGCTCGTTGGCTTGGAGGTAGCAGTCGAACCGAGCGAGGTAGGAGTCCCATGACTCAGAGGCTGGCGCAAACGGCGGTAGAGGCACAAGTGAAGCCATGGTTCCGATGCCGGCGTGAAGGGCAATGGATGGAACACAGTGCTCTAGCCAGAACAGTCAGCTCTGAATTGGTTCTGCCCAGTGATTTCGCTCAGTGATTTCGCTCAGTGATTTCGCTCTGAGATTCAGCTCAGTTCAGAGGCTGGTCGCATCTGGCTGTGCTCTGATGTCCATCGATCCCATCCTCGTCGCCAGTGTTAAGTAGTGGGTTGACATAGCAGCCGGCACAGCGATTTCTTCAAGTAGCTCTTTATTAAGGTAAGCTGGAATAGAACTGACAGCGAACAGCTCAGCCGGCCTGTATTTATAGGCAGCCGGCTGTCAACATTGTAACCACAACAGCCCAGAGTTCCCGCCTAAAATAACTGCCGCGGACCTGAGTGAAAACTATCTACAGACCTGAGTGAAAACTATATACAGTATCCCCCTGTTGGCCCAGGGTGAAACTACACTACATAACACTCACTCTCTCCGATACACTGACTGACTGACTCTCTCTCACACACACAGATATGTTGCTGGGCAGAATAAGTTAATAGGCAGGACACGCCTCCTCTTCTCTGTGGAGTCAGCAGAAATCATCAGGAGATGGTCAGGAGATTCTTGGGTATGGGAGGGGTGAAATCTCCTCATCCTCCCCCATTTCATCCAACCATTTCAAGAATCTTTAACATAACTGCAATTTACACACACACTCCAAAAGTTGTTCTCTGCTTACAACCTTGGTTAACATATTTGCAGGTATCTCTCTTCCCAGCATATAACACACTTTTACAATACCATTGAATAAGCAGCTTCTGGAAAAATCTTCACACACATTTCTTCCTTTCAAATACAAATTGACATTTCTAATTAGGCAGATTTGAACAAACCATTTTTCAGAACTCAAATACACGCTTTCCTTCAAATATCAGGTAAGGAAATAAATAAAGCGTTTTGTGCTACTACTTTCAGCACACTTCATGCCTGGTTTGAAAACTCCACCAGAGTTGCTCGTGACCGCAGTCTTTGCAAACTCTTCAGAAAACCTTTTCGGTGGTACACCCTTGGTTGTTCTCTTGGATCTGCGCAAAACTCTCTGATTCTCTTGTTCTGGTGCTTCCTCCTCTTTGGGAGAATGGGGAGCCAAAGTATATGAAGCTGCTAAGTCTGAGTCAGCGTCAGACTCACCTGAGGCTTTTGGGCTCTGATAATCTGTGCCTTCATCTGGAACTACATTGGCATCAGGATTATCACTACCAATAACACTTGCCTCTCTCTTAACTTTCTTTGCCCCTTTTGCACCATCATCACAAATGGGATGATACTGAAAAACGCCAACTCTGTCCCATTGTGGATTGTCATCAATACTCCTGGTCAGCCTTATGGTTTTCGTGTCTGTGATCAGAACACGATAAGACCCTTTCTCATAACCTAGGAAAATGCCACGTTCTCCACGCTTGCTCAGTTTGTCACCCTGCGAGGTGTGCACCCAAACCTGCGAACCAAAAATTTTAAAATGCTTTACACATGGCTTTCTTCCGTGAAGCATCTCATATGGGGTGCAATTTACACTAGACTGGTACCTCCTGTTATAGACGTGACAGAAAAACGAAAGAGCTTCAGCCCAAAAGGGATTGGGCAGCCCCGAATCATGTAACAGCGTTCTGATTCCTTGCTGCAGGGTTTGGTTTACTCTCTCACATAAACCATTCTGCCAGGGTGATCTGGGCGTGGCGGTCCTATGCTCAATGCCCTGTTCAGAAAGAAAACTCTCAAACTCTTCTGAACAAAACTCTCCACCCCTGTCTGTGAAAAGAAAACGTACATTCTCATTATGTACATTTCTGAGCCATTTACAAAACTGGCGAAACTTGGTAAAGGCTTCAGACTTTTTCTGCAGCATATAGATCCAAACATATTTTGAATAGGAGTCTATCAGAACCATGAAAAACCTTGAATTGCCTCTAGAGAGCGCTAGAGGCCCCACTAAGTCTGCATGAATGACTTCATATGGTTTCTTGGCCTCTCTCCCAGACTCTGTACCTTTGGGAGCTTGCCTTGCCTTACTCTCAGCACAAGAAACACATTTCATGTGGTAGGGACATTTTTTCAACCTCATACCCTGAACCATATCAGGCATTTTTGCCACAGCCTGGAAATTCAGATGAGCATAAATACGGTGATAATAATGAATACATTGGTCATGCAACTTCTCATTCTTATCTACAGACAAATTGCAACACTCTTTCTCAGTTGCTTCTGCAGTGCCTGTACCTGAAACAAAAGGCAATTGGTACAATCCATTTACACATTTTGCATACAAAATGAGCTTGCCATCTCTAAGAATTTCACAGCGAGATTTAGCAAACACCACCTTAAACCCTTGACGATCAAGCTGGGAAACACTCAACAAATTGTCCTGAATATCAGGTGCATACAGGACATTCTTAATAGTTGCATTCAGGCTCTTTAAGAACACAGTTCCTTGAGCCACACTCGTGAGAACTGTCCCATCTGCTTGATGAATTTCTTTCTCTTGCTTCTCAAGCTGAACAAAGAGATTCTTATCTTTGGCCACGTGGTTTGAACAGCCAGAGTCGACCACGAAGAAACTCCGCCCACGTTGACTGGAACAGCGAGAGATCAAGGCCTTTGAAGTAGCAGGTGCTTGGGGATTTCTTCCTCCTCCCCCTCTGCCTCTGAAGTTTCCCTTCTTCTTTGAAGACTTCTTGCACTGGAAACTCAAATGGCCTTGTGCTCCACACGAAAAGCACCGCTTCAATTTCAAAGCTTTAACAGCAGCAGTTTCACTTTCACTTTCCCCTGCTGAAGACTCAGGTACATTTTCAAGCAGATTTTTAACAGCACAGTTTTCCCGGCTTTCTTTAACAGCCTGTCTGCGATCCCACTCATTCAGGAGCACGCTAGACACATAATCTTCTGTTAGCCGGTCAGAAGGCATTGTGGAAATCTGGGCAGCCACTCCATCATAAGACTCATCTAGGCTATTGATCATCAGCATTGCAAACACAGCCTCTGAAATAGCCAGGTCTCGCTGAACAAGGTCTTGTCTGAGACGCTTTAATTGAGATAGATGACTAGGCAAATCACCACCTTTCTCCAACTGCAGGCTGCACAGCTTCTTAAAGAAAATCACACTGGAACCAGCATTTTGTCTCAGATGCATATCTCTCAACTTATGCCAAACAGCTTGTGCAGTCTCTTGACCCTCTAAATTCACCAGCAAGTGGTCTGAAACACTCAAAATAATTGTCCCTCGGGCTTTCATATCTGCAGCATGCCATTCAGCCCAATCATCATCATCCTTATCTGGAGGGTCATCTTCTATCGTGTGAAATAGCTTTTCCCTCTGTAAAAGCGCTTTCATCTTTACTTGCCAAACTCCATAGTTTTCAGGTGTCAGGAGGGGAAAGGACAGAGCCATCTGGCCAGAATGTGCACAGGCCATGTCTGCTATTACTTAGAGCAAGACACTTCCCTCGTGCAACTCAGATAAAGCCTTGACTCCTTCAGCCACTCTCTCTCCCACTCAGAGCGCAATTAACAGGCAAACAGGGATGCTATCTTCTTCCTTTGGCAGTCAGCAACATACCTCCATAAATCAAGCAGCAGCAACAGCAACAGCGGCAGCTTGAACACTCTGCTCCAAAACAGCTCTGCTTCTGGGCACCGCAAATCAGTCCAGCATGCAGAGTCCGTTCCACCGTCCGACAATCAGCAACAGAAACCTCTGGCGACTGGGACGACTGGGACGCCTGGAATGACTGGAACAACGTCAGGTCAGACGACTGGAACAACGACTGGGCCCACAACCGATGTCAGCATCGCCCTAGAGCCAGTGCGCCAACTGGACTCATGTACCTCAACCCCGACTGGGCTGGGCGAGCTGGGTAGCACCGCCAGAGACCTCCTTCCCACAGGAAACGGTCACAGTGCTGTGGACTCACAGCTTAGAGCTGAGAGCACCGGATTCACTGTCTCAATAATTCAGTCGTTGCGCAGCAGAGCTTTGCAGAGTCTTGCAGAGTATAAACCACTCGGAGAGCAGCTCTGTAAAATATCTTCCGTTTATTCTATAACTACAACTATGATACAAAACTATATACAGAGCTGTATATTCTGAGCATAAAGCAATGCTACACTGAGAGTCTGCAGCTGCTCTTAGCAGCAATCTTATCTCTAGGATCTCTAACACTCTCACTCTCTCCGATACACTGACTGACTGACTCTCTCTCACACACACAGATATGTTGCTGGGCAGAATAAGTTAATAGAAGTTAAAGAAGCCAGGGTGGCTATCTAAAGAACTTTTAACTGAGTTAAGATTAAAAAAGGATGTGTACAAAAAATGGAAAAGGGGGGAAACCACCAAAGAGGAATTCAAACAAATAGCCAGCACGTGTAGACACAAAGTCAGAAAAGCTAAAGCACAGAATGAACTCAGGCTTGCTAGAGAGGTTAAAAGCAACATAAAAGGCTTCTATGGGTATGTTCGTAGCAAAAGGAAGAACAAAGAAACAGTGGGGTCACTCAGAGGAGAAGATGGTGAAATGCAAACAGGGGACACAGAAAGGGCTGAACTCCTCAATGCCTTCTTTGCCTCAGTCTTCTCCGATAAGGAAAACAATGCCCGACCTGAAGAATTTGGAGCAAATGATTCAGCAAAGGAAACACAGCCCAGAATAACTAAGGAGATAGTACAAGAATACTTGGCCAGTTTAGATGTATTCAAGTCTCCAGGGCCAGATGAACTGCATCCAAGAGTATTAAAAGAACTGGCAGATGTGATCTCAGAACCACTGGCAGTCATCTTTGAGAATTCCTGGAGAACAGGCGAAGTCCCGGCAGACTGGAGGAGGGCAAATGTTGTCCCTATTTTCAAAAAGGGGAAAAGAGAGGACCCAAATAATTACCGCCCAGTCAGTCTGACATCAATACCAGGGAAGATTCTGGAGCAGATCATTAAGCAAACAGTCTGTGAGCACCTAGAAAGGAATGCTGTGATCACCAATAGTCAGCATGGATTTCTGAAAAATAAGTCATGTCAGACTAACCTGATCTCGTTTTTTGACAGAATTACAAGCCTGGTAGATGAAGGGAACGCAGTGGATGTAGCCTACCTTGATTTCAGCAAGGCATTTGACAAGGTGCCCCATGATATTCTTGTAAAGAAACTGGTAAAATGCGGTCTTGACTATGCTACGACTCAGTGGATTTGTAACTGGCTGACTGACCGAACCCAAAGAGTGCTCATCAATGGTTCCTCTTCATCCTGGAGAAGAGTGACTAGTGGGGTGCCACAGGGTTCTGTCTTGGGCCCGGTCTTATTCAACATCTTTATCAACGACTTGGATGATGGACTCAAGGGCATCCTGATCAAATTTGCAGATGACACCAAACTGGGAGGGGTGGCTAACACCCCAGAGGACAGGATCACACTTCAAAACGACCTTGACAGATTAGAGAACTGGGCAAAAACAAACAAGATGAATTTTAACAGGGAGAAATGTAAAGTATTGCACTTGGGCAAAAAAAATGAGAGGCATAAATACAAGATGGGTGACACCTGGCTTGAGAGCAGTACATGTGAAAAGGATCTAGGAGTCTTGGTTGACCACAAACTTGACATGAGCCAACAGTGTGACGCGGCAGCTAAAAAAGCCAATGCAATTCTGGGCTGCATCAATAGGAGTATAGCATCTAGATCAAGGGAAGTAATAGTGCCACTGTATTCTGCTCTGGTCAGACCACACCTGGAGTACTGTGTCCAGTTCTGGGCACCACAATTCAAGAAGGACACTGACAAACTGGAACGTGTCCAGAGGACGGCAACCAAAATGGTCAAAGGCCTGGAAACGATGCCTTATGAGGAACGGCTAAGGGAGCTGGGCATGTTTAGCCTGGAGAAGAGGAGGTTAAGGGGTGATATGATAGCCATGTTCAAATATATAAAAGGATGTCACATAGAGGAGGGAGAAAGGTTGTTTTCTGCTGCTCCAGAGAAGCGGACACGGAGCAATGGATCCAAACTACAAGAAAGAAGATTCCACCTAAACATTAGGAAGAACTTCCTGACAGTAAGAGCTGTTCGACAGTGGGATTTGCTGCCAAGGAGTGTGGTGGCGTCTCCTTCTTTGGAGGTCTTTAAGCAGAGGCTTGACAACCATATGTCAGGAGTGCTCTGATGGTGTTTCCTGCTTGGCAGGGGGTTGGACTCGATGGCCCTTGTGGTCTCTTCCAACTCTATGATTCTATGATTCTATGATTCTAATAGGCAGGACACCCCTCCTCTTCTCTGTGGAGTCAGCAGAAATCATCAGGAGATGGTCAGGAGATTCTTGGGTATGGGAGGGGTGAAATCTCCTCACCCTGACCATTAGGTCCATCGTGGCCAACTCTGGGGTTGCGGCGCTCATCTCTCTTTATTGGCTGAGGGAGCTGGCGTACAGCTTCCGGGTCTTCTGGCCAGCATGATTAAGCTGCTTCTGGCGAACCAGAGCAGCGCACAGAAATGCCGTTTACCTTCCCACCATCCCACATCCCAATCCCAAAGAAGGGCAGTGCCAAAGAATGCTCCAACTAACGCACAATTGCACTCATTTCACATGTTAGCAAGGTTATGCTTAAAGTTCTACAAGGTAGGCTCAAGCAGTATGTGGACCGAGAACTCCCAGAAGTGCAAGCTGGATTTAGAAGAGGCAGAGGAACCAGAGACCAAATTGCAAACATGCGCTGGATTATGGAGAAAGCTAGAGAGTTCCAGAAAGACATCTACTTCTGCTTCATTGACTATGCAAAAGCCTTTGACTGTGTCTTTTATATATATATATATATATATGATATTTATTAAAGTTTCAAAGAAAAGATTACATAAATAAAAAGAGAAAAAGAGAAAAGAAAGAAATAAAAAAATACAAAATACAGAAAAAAGATAACAAACATTTTAAAAAAACAACACATCAATCTTTCTGTACCTTACATTTCATTTCCTTACTTCCCTGACCTCCTCACACCTCCCTTTTTTGTATTCCAGTTCTGTTAATTAATTCAGCAATTCCTTTCCCTCTTTGTTTTTATCTTAATCCTTTAACATACTAAATTATAACTTTGAATTTTCATCTGTTAACAATCCATTTTTACATACACCTTAATAACATTGCTGCTAAAACCACTTAACTTCATTCAGACATCATTCTAACATTCAGTGATTTTGCAATATTTCTGTAAATAATCTTTAAATTTCTTCCAATCTTCTTCCACCGACTCTTCTCCCTGGTCTCGGATTCTGCCAGTCATTTCCACCAATTCCATATAGTCCATCGCCTTCATCTGCCATTCTTCCAGAGTGGGTAAGCCTTTGACTGTGTCAACCACAGCAAACTATGGCAAGTTCTTAAAGAAATGGGAGTGCCTGATCACCTCATCTGTCTCCTGAGAAATCTCTATGTGGGACAAGAAGCTACAGTTAGAAATGGATATGGAACAACTGATTGGTTCAAAATTGGGAAGGGAGTATGACAAGCCTGTATATTGTCTCCCTGCTTATTTAACTTATATGCAGAATTCATCATGCGAAAGGCTGGGCTTGATGAATCCCTAGCCGGAATTAAGATTGCCGGAAGAAATATCAACAACCTTAGATATGCAGATGACACAACATTGATGGCAGAAAGTGAGGAGGAATTAAAGAACCTTTTAATGAGGGGGAAAGAGGAGAGCGCAAAATATGGTTTGAAGCTCAACATCAAAAAAACACACAAAAAAACGAAGATCATGGCCACTGGTCCCATCACCTCCTGGCAAATAGAAGGGGAAGAAATGGAGGCAGTGAGAGATTTTACTTTCTTGGGCTCCATGATCACTGCAGATGGTGACAGTAGTCACAAAATTAAAAGACGCCTGCTTCTTGGGAGAAGAGCAATGACAAACCTAGACAGAATCTTAAAAAGCAGAGACATCACCTTGCCAACAAAAGTCCGTATAATTAAAGCCATAGTTTTCCCAGTAGTGATATATGGAAGTGAGAGCTGGACCATAAAGAAGGCTGATCGCCGAAGAATTGATACTTTTGAATTATGGTGCTGGAGGAGACTCTTGAGAGTCCCATGGACTGCAAGAAGATCAAAGCTATCCATTCTGAAGGAAATCAGCCCTGAGTGCTCACTGGAAGGACAGATCCTGGAGCTGAGGCTCCAATACTTGGCCACCTCATGAGAAGACTCCCTGGAAAAGACACTGATGTTGGGAAAGATGGAGGGCACAAGGAGAAGGGGATGACAGAGGACGAGATGGTTGGATAGTGTTCTCGAAGCTACCAGCATGCGTTTTACTAAACTGTGGGAGGTAGTGGAAGACAGAAATGCCTGGCGTGCTCTGGTCCAATGGATCACGAAGAGTCGGACATGACTAAACGACTAAACAACAACAACAACAGGCCTCTTTCTGCCGGTCCAGGCTGGTTTAAGCAGGTCTAGGCTGGTTTGATCCGGCCCAAGCCCGTTTGAACAGTTCCAGACAGCTTCCTGCAGGTCCAAGCCAGTTGGAGCAGGTGCAGGCCATTTGAAACTGGCCCAAGCTGGTTAGAACAGGTCCAGGCCGGTTGGGACAGGTCTATGTCACTTGGAACCAGCCCAGAGCGGTTGGAACCAGTTCATACCAGTTGGATCCAGTCCAAGAGGTTCAAACCTGCACAAACCAGTTGGAAAAGGTTCAGGTAGGTTCCAACTTGCCCAGAGCAGTTTGAACTGGCCCAGACATGCAAACATGCAAGTGTCTCACCAGACCCAGCATTCATTCAGTCAGTCAACCAGTCAACCAGCTACAACCAGCTACAAATCCACCTGTTAACCTAATTCAACCCACATTTTACCATCTTCCTCATAAGAATATCATGGGTGGGCTTTGTCAAAAGTTTTATTGAAATCAAGATACACTATGTCTACAGCATTCCCCCAATCCACCAAGCTTGTTACTCTATCAAAAGAAGAACTATGATTTGTCTGGCATGACTTAGTTTTTGAGAAACCCATGCTGGGTCTTAGTAATCACAGCATCCTTTTCTAAATGCTCATAGGCTGACTTTTGAATTATCTGTTCTAGGACCTTTCCTGGTATTGATGTCGGTGCTCACTTGTTGGTTGTTACCTGGGTCTTCTTTCCCCCTTTTTTGAAGATGGGGACTGTTATGTACTGAAGTTCACACCCTGGGCCAGCAGGGGGATACTGTAGATAGTTATGCAAATAAGGGATCGAAAGTGACGTTCAGTGATTGGATAGTTTTAGAAAGTTGTAACAATTATGTGTACTGGAGCTCTATATAAGCAGGCTGACTCAGCCCTTCAGCTCAGTTTCTGTTCTGGCCTCTGAATAAAGAAGAGCTGTTTGAAGAATCGCTGTGTCGTCTGATATGTTCACCCACAACTTAACAGGGACAACATTTGCCTGCCTCCAGTCTGTAGGGACTTCACCTGTTCTCCAGGAATTCTCAAAGATTATAGACAGAGGCTCTGAGATTACATTCTCCAACCCCTTTAGTACCCTTGGGTACAGCTCATCAGACCCTGGAGCTTTGAATTTGTTTAACGTAGCTAGGTGTTCCTTTCCCACCACTTCTCCTATATTGGGCTGCAGTTCCCTCCTTGCATTGTTTATTGTGTTATCACCAGGTTGGGCACGGCTTTCCTTTTGGATAGAGGTCAAGTAGGAGCAGCCTCCACCTCCTCTCTGTCCCTCAATAGCATTTCTCCGTTTTCTCCCCTCAGAGGACTTGCTTGTTCTTCCTGCTGCTTTGAACATAGCCAAATAAACCTTTATTGCGTGGCAAGTCCCCCTCCCCCCTTGAGAAATAAATACACATGACGCGGTATTTAAGGTTAATGGGCGAAAACAGCCACAACTTTATTGATTGTAGGAATTGAGCGGTATTGGCTGAGGCCTATTGGCTATCAGCTGGAGAGGCGAAGAGAGGGCGGTCCTCGGGCGCGCCGGGCATAAATAGCCCAGGCCACACACACACACCCCCGACCAGCCAATTGGCTAGGCAGGGAGATGATACGCGTGAGGATTCCCTCATTCTTGCGGGGGCTGTGAGCCCGCAACCCCACCTCCTCTTCAGTTCGGAAGTGGCTTTATTATCTTTCACCTCTCTTGCAAGCCTGAGATCATTCTGAGCTTTAGCCCGCCTGACCTTTCCCCCTGTCACAGTTGGCTACTCATGTATACTCTTCCTTCACAATTCCCCTTTAAACCCACAGTGTGAATGTGGCCTAGGTTAGCCCTCTTGGCCAGGATTCCAGCAATAAGTGGGTCCTGATCCACATCGAGAATAGCAAACAGCTGCTCTCTACCGTGTTCCGTGCTCTTCCAATGCCCACCTGCCTCAGCCGATGGAATGTTCACATTCAAAAAAGCCTGGTCATGGAAATTCCCACCACAGGAGAGGACATTTGAACCGGTATGGTGGTTCCTCCTCCCTCTTTGTCGTCTCCTTTGTCATCTAGAAGTCTCTGGAAATACACTTTAGAAGATTAAATGAGAATTCCTGGGACTAGAGGAATATAATTAGTGGGGTATCTTCCTCTCTCTGCTGTCCACCCTTCCTCCTTTTGGTCCTTCTTATCACCCGGAAAGGTGACCACAACAGCTTCTGAGAAGAGAAACTTGTGGCGCCTAGGCCCTAAAATTGCGGAGGCCTTTAGAGTCAAAGGTTTAAGGACGGACAGTGTTTTGGTTACCCTAACTCCATTTGCATATGCCAGACAGCAGAGGGCGCGTCACCTTTTTAAACTCTTTCACAACCAAATGATGTTGATGACTGTCAAGAGAGAGATGGTGGCAGTGGCAGGAATTGCCTTGTGTTTTCTTGAGCACGCTGACAAGTCTAAAAAAGCCTCTTGAGAATTAATGATTGGTGGGAATGTTAAGTCAGAAAGCCCAGTCTGTCTCCTCTCTACTCTAGGCTGTTTAAGGATAGTGAATAGTGGAAGCAAATCATGGCACGTGGCAGCGGTGGCCTCCACAAATGGTTGGTTCTGCAGTTGACGAATCCTGTTATTTTGCTGGGGTTCCTCCTTCCCACCAGCTCATTTCCTGCTCCTGAGTATACGTGGTATGAAGTGATCACCCCAAGGCAGTTGGTGCTTTTTGAAGGGAAAGCCAAGAAGGATGACCTTTCCTATATCCTCAATGTATCAGGAAAGGACTACGTCATTCACTTGAAGCCCAGGAAGGATGACTTCCTGGTCAAAAACCTCCCACTCTTCACATACAGTTCCCAGGGCAGACGGATCGAAAGTCATCCCTACATCCCTGTTGAATGCTACCACGAAGGGCATGTGGAGGGCGTAGCCAATTCGCTTGTGGTTCTTAAGACCTGCTCTGGCTTGACAGGATTCCTAAGTATCAGAGACAGAAATTATGGCATAGAGCCTTTCCACGATTCTTCAGCTTTTCAGCACCTTCTCTACCTGATCAACGAACCAAAGCCTTCTATGTGTGGAATGAGAGCTCCAGTTGCAAAGCGTCAGGCAGAAGAACTGAGGGCGGAAAGGGGGACCCGGCGTGACCCAAGGCACTCAATGCCCTTCCAATGCCCACCTGCCTCAGCCGATGGAATGTCCACATTCAAAAAAGCATGAGAAACCGTTAGCCTGCTCATGGAATTTCCCACCACAGGAGAGGACATTTGAACCGGTATGGTTATCTTTCACCTCTCTTGCAAGCCTGAGATCATTCTGAGCTTTAGCCCACCTGACCTTTCCCCCTGTCACAGTTGGCTACTCATGTATACTCTTCCTTCACAATTCCCCTTTAAACCCACAGTGTGAATTGTGGGAATGTTCTGGGGTGCAGGAGAGGATATATTGACTAATTATATCCTTATCCAACTTGTGCTAACAAGTTCCCAAAATATCAGCAGAGTTTATAGACATTCCCCTTTAAGTTCGCAACGGTAACGTGTGCACAGGTTCGCTAGAACCTCTATAATAATTACTCTGGTAATTTCCCCTTTGTTCCCTCTTAAAATACAAGACACAACACAGTCTTTATAATAGTATAAAAGAGTTTACTCACGATCTGTTCACAATATGATCCCAGACGGCAGACAGGCTTAAAAAGGTAAAATACACTTAGAATCTATCTTATAGGAAGATAGGCCTCTCCTCTCTTGGCTGAGAGCCAAGAGGGCATCCTGCTTCTTCGAAAGGTGATGGCAGAGAGAGAGAGAGAGATGGCTGCCTGCCCTGTGCTTTTCTTCATTACCTGCACAGGTGAGGCCACACCCACCTCTGGTCACATGTGGAGGAAGTCCGTCCCCAGGAAGTTTACCTGCTTGCTGGACAGACATCCCTCCCCATGTTTCTAACATGTACACTCTAGGAATGTTGTCATTGACTGCTCCTGTGTTTACATCCCACATGAATGTGGC
Source organism: Podarcis bocagei (assembly GCF_964188305.1). Lineage (NCBI taxonomy): Eukaryota > Metazoa > Chordata > Lepidosauria > Squamata > Lacertidae > Podarcis > Podarcis bocagei. Next base: position 393,331 of record NW_027670336.1, read on the forward strand.
CTAGGTTAGCCCTTTTGGCCAGGATTCCAGCAATAAGTGGTTCCTGATCCACATCGAGAATAGCAAACAGCTGCTCTCTACCGTGAACAGGAAAAGACAGAAGTTGGTCCCCATAAACAAATGCAAACATGTGCAGGTGTGGGCTGCAGTAAAAGGTAAAGGTAAAGGGACCCCTGACCATTGGGTCCAGTCATGGCTCACTCTGGGGTTGTGGTGCTCATCTCGCTATACTGAAGAAGAAGAAGAAGAAGAAGAGTTTGGATTTGATATCCCGCCTTTCACTCCCTTTAAGGAGACTCAAAGCGGCTAACATTCTCCTTTCCCTTCCTCCCCCACAACAAACACTCTGTGAGGTGAGTGGGGCTGAGAGACTTCAGAGAAGTGTTACTGGCCCAAGGTCACCCAGCAGCTGCATGTGGAGGAGCGGAGACGCGAACCCAGTTCCGCAGATTACGAGACTACCGCTCTTAACCACTACACCACACTGGCTCTCCACTGGCCGAGGGAGCTGGCGTACATGTGGCCAGCATGACTAAGCCGCTTCTGGAAAACCAGAGCAGCGCACGGAAACGCCGTTTACCTTCCCGCCGGAGCGGTACCTATTTATCTACTTGCACTGGCATGCCTTAGAACTGCTAGGTTGGCAGGAGCAGGGACCGAGCAACGGGAGCTCACCCCGTCGTGGGGATTCAAACCGCCGACCTTCTGATCAGCAAGTCCTAGGCTCTGTGGTTTAACCCACAGTGCCACCCACGTCCCACAAAAGAGGAATGCCTCCTGGTATGAACAGGAAAAGACAGAAGTTGGTCCCCATACACAAATGCAAGCATGTGCAGGTTTGGTCTGCTGGACTCCCATCTAATTTCAAGGGATGGATGAATAGGCAAATGATGCACAAATGTGGGCAAGCCCTGAATCAACCTTCCCAAGTAGATGGGCTGGCTGAGGATGGAGGGAACTGCAGTGCAAAACACCATCTAAATAAAAAGAGCCAAGAGACTGAACTATAAACTGGAAAGTCCCCAGTTTGCCAGGCACCTTTGCTGCAAACTCACTAGGAGGCCTTAGTTGAGCCTCAGTCTTCCCATCTACAATATGGGGCTAATAATAATACCGGTCTGTCATACAGGGCTGTGTTAGGGGCTACACGATAATGTAGGCTAAATTGTTATAGGGGTACATGTCCCTTGGCTTTGTGGTCTAAACCACTGTGCTGCTTGGACTTGCCGATTGGAAGGTCGGCGGTTCGAAGCCCCGCGATGGGGTGAGCTCCTGTTGTTCAGTCCCAGCTCCTGCCCACCTAGCAGTTCGAAAGCACATCAAAGTGCAAGTAGATAAATAGGTACCACTCCAGCGGGAAGGTAAACGGCGTTTCCATGTGCTGCTCTGGCTTCGCCAGAAGCGGCTTAGTCATGCTGGCCACATGACCCAGAAAAACTGTTTGCGGATAAACGCCAGATCCCTTGGCCAGTAAAGCGAGATGAGCGCCGCAACCCCAGAGTCGTTTGCGACTGGACTTAACTTTCAGGGGTCCCTTTACCTTTATTAGGATGAGAGTCAGGGTCGTATGAAAGATTGTCTCCGATTTATTGCAATTTACATTTTATTTTGCAATTACAGCGTCCAAGATGAGCCTTCCCCCCTCCAGTTTAGCCTGGAGAAGAGGAGGTTAAGGGGTGATATGATAGCCATGTTCAAATATATAAAAGGATGTCACATAGAGGAGGGAGAAAGGTTGTTTTCTGCTGCTCCAGAGAAGCGGACACGGAGCAATGGATCCAAACTACAAGAAAGAAGATTCCACCTAAACATTAGGAAGAACTTCCTGACAGTAAGAGCTGTTCGACAGTGGAATTTGCTGCCAAGGAGTGTGGTGGAGTCTCCTACTTTGGAGGTCTTTAAGCAGAGGCTTGACAACCATATGTCAGGAGTGCTCTGATGGTGTTTCCTGCTTGGCAGGGGGTTGGACTCGATGGCCCTTGTGGTCTCTTCCAACTCTAGGATTCTATGATTCTATGATTCTATTCTGCATATACTTGCAGTGCACTGTCCATCTCCTTGGGGGGGGGGGGTGCGCGCGCAAACAACAGTCCTTTGTGCCACAACTTCTATGGACTCCATTCTCCATTGTTTGCCGGCACTGGACAAAGCAGTCAATGGACTTGTCGGGAAAGGAAATGATGTGGTCGAGTGTCTCTTTATGTTTCTCACTTACAGAAAACATTTGCTTGGGCCACAGAAAAGGGATTCTCTTTGCTTTCCATCTGTGTGTGTGTGTGTGTGTGTTTGTGTGTGTGTGTGTGTGTGTGTGAAGCATCTGAATCCAAAAGAGCTGGGAGGGGGTTGCCTTGTCTTTTAATGCAAGCAGAGGAGACTGAACGCTGGGAGATTCAGGACAGACGGAAAGAAGCAAACCACTAAGCCCTATGGGAAAGACGGCTCTGATTCTATGGAATAATATACATAAATGATAAAATCTGCCGGCACCTTCCTTTTGCTTCCCACCTCTGCTGCAGCCCTGCTGCAGCTCCAAGGCTTAAGGGGGCACCCGTGAATAACAATTGTCCCCCTTGCATCTCTCGAAGTCTCCCAAGAAAGCCAAGAAGCGATCGGAAGGTGCCAACTCCAACGTCTTTTCCATGTTTGAGCAGGCTCAGATCCAGGAGTTCAAGGAGGTACGTCAAGACAGCCCAAGAAGAAAGGTGGCGGCGGGGGGGGGGGAATGGCCTTTTGGAGGAGAGTTGCACCCAAAATCTTCCTAAATCGTTCTGGTCTTGTTTGTTTTTTCAAAAAAATTATTGAGTTTCCAAATTTATATAACAATAAAAAAAAGAAAACATTACATTAAAAAGAAAACAGACAAACAAACATTTATCTTAACTGTTAGATATCCACTTTTGAACCATTGTTACATGACTTCCTCAAATCCCACTAGCTGAGTTTCCAAATTATTCATTGTCGCAGTTTTCCAACCCTATTTTCCAATAATAATTACTTAGTCATTTAACATCTTTCTTCCTTTCCATATTGACTTCAATCCATAGTATTATGTAATTTAACATAGTTATCTCCTAGACCAATCAGTTACTCACAAGTAGTTCTACTTAGATTAACTTAACATATTTATTTAAATAGTCCTTAAATTTCTTTCATTCATTATGATACTCCTCCTCCTTCTGATCACGGATTCTTCCGCTTAGGTCAGCCAGCTCCAAAAATTCCATCATCTTCATCTGCCAGTCCTCCACTGTTGGTAAATCTTGTAGTTCCCAATTTTTAGCTAACAAAATTTTGTTAGCTTCCGAGATCATTCTGAGAAAGCAGTCCAGGCTGGCTGCGCACTGAGTCAAAGGGGCAGCTCCACATTCAAATCTCACTCTCCACAAACTCCCCTGAAGTGCCTTTGGCTTATCTCTCAGTCTCGGTTCCACACCTGTAATAAAAGCAGCACCTCTTTGCAGACGTTCCTTTGCTAAACCAAATCAGCCGGCCGCAGGCAGCCTTGTGTCTTGAGGGCAGGCCAGGCCAATGCTTTTACTCATTTATTTTAAGCACAGAATTGCACGCCAAGTCCTGGGTGAGTCCACATTCTCAGAGACTAAAGGTTCTAGAAACCAATTAAAAGGGGCTTAAATGGGAAGCCCGGTCTCAGCCGTGGAACCTGTTCACAATACCAGAGCTTAAATGCTGGAATACAAGACTCCTGCCAATTTCAACGCATGGCAAAACACCAGCAGGTGGTGCATACTCTGAGCTGACTTTCTCTCCGTCCCCCCCCCCCCCTTTCTATTTTTGTTCGGTTCTGCAGAACAGATTTCTGGGTTTGCTCTGGGTGTGGGGAGGGGGAGGCATTGAAGTAAGGGGGACACACACCCAATCTGGTTCCCAATTTGCAGTGACCACATTCCCGCAGCATTTTGCAATTTTATTTTATTTTATTTTATTATTTTATTTTATTTATTTTATTTATTTTATTTACTTATTTTATTTATTTATTTTATTTATTTATTTATTTACAGTGTGAATGTGGCCTAGGTTAGCCCTCTTGGCCAGGATTCCAGCAATAAGTGGTTCCTGATCCACATCGAGAATAGCAAACAGCTGCTCTCTACCGTCTTCCGTGCTCTTCCAATGCCCACCTGCCTCAGCCGATGGAATGTCCACATTCAAAAAAGCATGAGAAACCGTTAGCCTGGTCATGGAATTTCCCACCACAGGAGAGGACATTTGAACCGGTATGGTGGTTCCTCCTCCCTCTTTGTCGTCTCCTTTGTCATCTAGAAGTCTCTGGAAATACACTTTAGAAGATTAAATGAGAATTCCTGGGACTAGAGGAATATAATTAGTGGGGTATCTTCCTCTCTCTGCTGTCCACCCTTCCTCCTTTTGGTCCTTCTTATCACCCGGAAAGGTGACCACAACAGCTTCTGAGAAGAGAAACTTGTGGCGCCTAGGCCCTAAAGTTGCGGAGGCCTTTAGAGTCAAAGGTTTAAGGACGGCCTGTGTTTTGGTTACCCTAACTCCATTTGCATATGCCAGACAGCAGTGGGCGCGTCACCTTTTTAAACTCTCTCACAACCAAATGATGTTGACGACTGTCAAGAGAGAGATGGTGGCAGTGGCAGGAATTGCCTTGTGTTTTCTTGAGCACAAGTCTAAAATAGCCTCTTGAGAATTAATGATTGGTGGGGATGTTAAGTCAGAAAGCCCAGTCTATTCCTACAATCAAAAATTTCTCTCCTTGTACTTGAATTTCAATTTCTCTCCTCTCTCCTCTAGGCTGTTTAAGGATAGTGAATAGTGGAAGCAAATCATGGCACGTGGCAGCGGTGGCCTCCACAAATGGTTGGTTCTGCAGTTGATGAATCCTGTTATTTTGCTGGGGTTCCTCCTTCCCACCAGCTCATTTCCTGCTCCTGAGTATACGTGGTATGAAGTGATCACCCCAAGGCAGTTGGTGCTTTTTGGAGGGAAAGCCAAGAAGGATGACCTTTCCTATATCCTCAATGTATCAGGAAAGGACTACGTCATTCACTTGAAGCCCAGGAAGGATGACTTCCTGGTCAAAAACCTCCCACTCTTCACATACAGTTCCCAGGGCAGACGGATCGAAAGTCATCCCTACATCCCTGTTGAATGCTACCACGAAGGGCATGTGGAGGGCGTAGCCAATTCGCTTGTGGTTCTTAAGACCTGCTCTGGCTTGACAGGATTCCTAAGTATCAGAGACAGAAATTATGGCATAGAGCCTTTCCACAATTCTTCAGCTTTTCAGCACCTTCTCTACCTGATCAACGAACCAAAGCCTTCTATGTGTGGAATGAGAGCTCCAGTTGCAAAGCGTCAGGCAGAAGAACTGAGGGCGGAAAGGGGGACCCGGCGTGACCCAAGGCACCCAAAATACATTGAGCTGTACATTGTTGTGGACGAGAAGCTGTTTCAGTTTGAAGGTGCCAATGAAACCAGGATGGCATACCTTATTTTGGACATAGTTAACATAATGGGTGTGCACTTCCAGGTGCTGCACACAAGTATTGTCCTGATTGGACTGGAGATCTGGAACACAGGCAACCCTTTCGAGGTTACAAATAACGTTGGGTTGCTTCTGAATGATTTCAACAGCTGGAGAGTGAACGGTCTTGCGAAGTGGATGAAGCACGACACAGCCCTGTTGCTCACTCACCAGGAGTTCGAGCACACCCTCGGGAAGTCATACGGTAATGCCATCTGCAGGCCAAGCTATTCTGCAGGGGTTTTGAGCTACTTGCAGAAGAATCCAATTCTCTTTTCAAGGGCCATGTCCCATGAGTTGGGTCATCACATGGGGCTTGAACACGACGAATCCAACTGTGTTTGTGGAGGATACAAAACCTGTGTCATGCATTCGTACCAGGCAGAAACGAACGAGTTCAGCAACTGCAGCATTCACACTTATGCAGAACTTGTGCTGGAAGGGAACCTGGACTGCCTGGACAACAGGCCCCAAAAAATACCACCTATCAAGCATTGTGGCAATGGATTGTTGGATAAGGGAGAAGAATGTGACTGCGGCGGCACGCAGAGGTGCAGGCAGGATCTTTGCTGCAACGCTGACTGCACCTTGAAGCCAGGTGCACAGTGCTCTTCTGGGGCATGTTGTAAAAACTGTCACTTCCGTCCAAGTGGAGACCTTTGTCGAATTGAGATCAATGAGTGTGACCTTCCCGAGTACTGTAGTGGGACATCTGAGTGGTGCCCCAATGATGTGTACATGCAAGACGGGACGCCGTGTAGCAAATACGATTCCTATTGTTATGCCAAGCAGTGTTGGACTCACAACTACCTGTGCGCCAGGATCTTTGGCTATGGAGCCACAGCGGCTCCAGCATCCTGCTTTCAGTCTCGGAATACTGTGGGGGATAAGTATGGCAACTGTGGCAGGGAATGGACAGGAAGTACTTTTGTGAAATGCCAGCCTCAAGACGTAAAGTGCGGGAGAATTCAGTGTAGCAATGTCAGAGATGTACCTTCAATACCACACTATACCGTGACTCCCACGGAGTTGTCAGGCGCTGGTGCTGGCTGCTGGAGCGTGGCCTACCATGGCGGGACAGATTTTGTGGATCTCGGAATGGTGCCTGACGGCACTCCATGTGGCCCTGGGAAACTCTGCAAGAACCAGACGTGCATTTTCAGGAAGAAGGCAGTGTGTGATCCCAATAAACTGTGCAGTGACAGAGGTGTTTGCAACAACCGCAATAACTGCCACTGCAACAACGGCTGGGCCCCTCCAAACTGCACGTTTTGGGGGTCCGGGGGAAGCATTGATGGTGGGTCTCCAAGGCAGAACTGGAGCACAAAAGTCGTGAAACGAACTTTTGAAACAGTGATCCCTCTAGGAGTCCTGGTTTTTGCCGCTATCACTTTCATTGTGCCAAGGCTGTGGAAGCTACCAGGATGGTTTAGGCAATTCACCAGCTCACAGGTTGAAGGGAATCTGCAAGGCAGCAGCCCAGATGTTGACAAAGTTGATTCCTGTCGCTCTTGCAAAGGAGAGGCAGGATTGAACTCTACAGATTCCAAAGAGTAATGCTTGTGGACATTTCAAGGCATCCTTGGACCTCCTGTTAAGACATCGACTGCCCTCCAAAGCATCTATAATAAAGCAGAGGTTGGTGGCAAGTGGACTCCAGTTCCCATCGTCCCTGGCTGTTGACCATGCTGCGCCAGTGGCTGATGGGAACTGTAGTTCAGCCGTATGTCGGGGGCGGCGCACATGCTCCCTCATCCCAGAAATAAATTCCCCCTGTATATAGTCCTTATAATAGGAGCAATTGTAATACGGTCTTTGCTCTAATAAAATTTGCATTTTCCCCCAGTTGCAAAAGCCTTAAGAAGAATGCACTGAAAACAAGGTAATCATTTGCTGGCATTTTTATTACAGAGAATGCAGGGTAAGGAGATGTGAGGAAGTCCAGTTAGGTATACAAAAAAGTTATGAACAGTTGTGTTTTTTATTTTTTCTCTTTTCCTCTTTTTTCTTTTCTATATTGTTTGTTGGTATAATTGTATGCTTTCTCGTTTGTTATTTCTTTGGTGAAAGAATTTCGCGTGTTTGTTATGTGATTTTCTATTTTATGTTTGAAAATTGAATAAAATATTTAAAAAAAGAAGAAGAAGAATGCACTGAAATAGTTTAATGAAATCAAATGTTTCACTCCGTGCTGTGTAACCTAGCAGCTGTAAAACAGTTTGTCCTTGTTGGGTGACTAACTCAGAACTTCAAGGACCGTTAAGTGTCATTTCACTAGCATTTAGGAACAATTAACCATGGGTACAAACTTGGCTTTCCCTCCCTCGCCCTTTTCATCCAGGGGGAAACAGCCAAGACCTAACATGAGAAGAGTCCTGCCAGTCAGGCCAATGAGCCATCAAGTCCAACCCCATCTTCTTACCGTGGCCAAAGAGAGGCATGTGGTCAACCCACAAGCAGGAGCTGAGCACAAGATTCTTTTCTTGCAATTGGATGGCCAGGGCTGAGGGCAGTTTTGGGTCAAAGCGGCTGGAGGACACCATCTTGGCCAAAACGGAGCTTAGGCTGAGCAAATGATGGAAGAGAGGCACGCTTATATGGCTGCTCGAACTTGCCCAGGAGGGAGTCCCATTGCAGGGGTGGCACTTGCTTCCAAGTAAGTATGCAGAGATGTGCACAACTCGCAATGTATTCAAAGGGCCCCCTCGGTGTGTACAAGCGTACAGACACACACACACACACACTGGTGTGGTGTGTGTATGAGTCAGTGATAGCGCAGTAGTTAGAGAGCTGGACTAGGTCTGGGAGAGCTCACAGGGTGGCTCTTGGGCCAGTCACAGAATCTCTGCCTAACCTACCTCATAGGGTTGTTGTAAGGATAAAGTGGGGAGGAGTAGGAGGGAAGACAGCTGGAGCTCCTTGGAGGAAAGAGGAGATACAAGAAGAAGAAGAAGAAGAAGAAGAAGAAGAAGAAGAAGAAGAAGAGGAGGAGGAGTTTGGATTTGATATCCCACTTTATCACTACCTGAAGGAGTCTCAAAGCAGCTAACAATCTCCTTTCCCTTCCTCCCCCACAACAAACACTCTGTGAGGTGAGTGGGGCTGAGAGACTTCAGAGAAGTGTGACTGGCCCAAGGTCACCCAGCAGCTGCAGGTGGAGGAGCGGAGACACGAACGCGGTTCCCCAGATTACGAGTCTATCGCTCTTAACCACTACACCACACTAGCAATTGCCTCTTTCATTTTCACCAGAATTCTGACACCCAGAGGCTACATCCTGATAGTGGTTAATTTTCTCAATTCCCCCCCTCTCCACACCTACTTGAATTACGCTGAAGACCACAGATGGGGCCCTCTCTGTTTTGGAGCAAGGGCAGGGCAGAGATATAGAGTAATAATTGCATACCATCAAACACATTGTCCTCGTCAATGCCATGAGCTTTCTGGAGCCTCTTCCTCGCAAATGGATGTGGGTCTGCCACACCAATCACCTAACGAAGGGAGAAAGCTGTCAGCATCTCGCAAGCAGATAGCTGGACTATGGCGGTCCAATGCAGGCTATTTCAATACAGCTTAGTTCTCGAACGTTTTGGCTCCTGAACACCGCAAACCCGGAAGCGAGTGTTCCCGTTTGTGAACAATTTTTGGAAGCCGAATGTCCGACGGGGCTTCTGCAGCTTCAGATTGGCTGCAGGAGCTTCCTGCAGCCAATCAGAAGCCCCACTTTGGTTTCCAAACGTTCTGGAAGCCAAACAGATTCCGTTCGACTTCCGAGGTACGACTGTACCATGGAAAGCATAGTGGTCCATTTAGTTCAACATCCTCTGCTCACAGCAGCCAATCCGATGCCCACGGGAAGCCTGAGTGAAAGCAATACTCTCCGCACCTGTGAACAGGACTGGCTGATCTATTGATATACAGTGGTACCTTGGGTTAAGTACTTAATTCATTCCGGAGGTCCGTTCTTAAGCTGAAACTGTTCTTAACCTGAAGCACCACTTTAGCTAATGGGGCCTCCCGCTACCGCTGCCGCGCAATTTCTGTTCTCATCCTGAAGCAAAGTTCTTATCCTGAGGTACTATTTCTGGGTTAGCGGCGTCTGTAACCTGAAGCATATGTAACCTGAGGTACCACTGTATTGTCCCAAACCAGTTTAAAGTCCATATTGTGATAGCGGTTTCATAATTTTTGACCTGGCAAAATCATGAATTGCATGAATTACAAATCATTGGCGTGGGTGTGTGCACTATGCAAAAATCACAGTGAAGAAAAATGGGGCATTTGCTGGGGGGGGGGGGTTGAGTATCAATAATAATAATAATAATAATAATAATAATTTTTTATTTATACCCCGCCCTCCCCAGCCAAGGCCGGGCTCAGAGCGGCTTACAAGCAATAATAAAAACAAGATGAGTGATTACAACTTAAAAACAAAAATAAAATACAACATTAAAATAATGGAACATTAAAATATTAAAATGGAGCCTCATTGCAGGAGAAGGAAAAGAAAAAAGAAAAAGGGGGCGGAGGGAATCAAATTGGCTCCAATCCAAAGGCCAGGCGGAACAACTCTGTCTTACAGGCCCTGCGGAAAGAGATCAGATCCTGCAGGGCCCTGGTCTCATGAGACAGAACGTTCCACCAAGTTGGGGCCAGTGCTGAAAAGGCCCTGGCTCTGGTTGAAGCCAATCTAACTTCCTTAGGGCCTGGGACCACTAGGGTGTTGTTATTTATGGACCTTGAGGCTCTCCGTGGGGCATACCAGGCGAGGCGGTCCCGTAGGTACGAGGGTCCTAGGCCGTGAAGGGCTTTAAAGGTCAAAAGCAGCACCTTAAATCTGACCCTGTACTCCACCGGGAGCCAGTGCAGCTTGAAAAGCACTGGATGAATATGCTCCCATGGCAGAGACGCTGTGAGGAGCCTCGCTGCAGCATTCTGTACACGCTGGAGTTTCTGGGACAGCTTCAAGGGCAGCCCCGCGTAGAGCGAGTTACAGTAGTCAAGCCTGGAGATGACTGTTGCATGGATCACTGTGGCCAGGTCGGGGCGGGAAAGGTAAGGGAGTGTTTGGTTTGAAGTCCATTGCACCTGGAGCTATTTTGACATCAGTAGAAGGGTGTGTTCACAAGCCCCAGAAGATCCCTGAGCTGCTCTTACCTTCATGCGTGCAGGAAACTGCTGAGCAAAAGAGGAATAATTCCTTCCCCGACTTCCAGCTCCAATCACGAGAACAGTGACTTGGCGAGACATCTCGGTGTTGCTTTCCTTCTGTGTCAAGGAAACAAAAACTTAGGACAAGCTTACGGCTGGGAAGTTCCTGCAAAGCTATGGCTTTATCTGGATTTGACTGCATCCCAGAATTTATTGCTGACAGCTTCAATGTACTTCCAGGGAATCATCATCATATTATTCATAGCCTGATGTATCTGAGGGGTGGTCTTAGGTTACACCCCTTCTGTGATGTATGTATGATTTTTCTGGGGGTGGTCTTGATCTACAGGGTGGCAATTTCAAAAGTCTTTATAAGGCCTTGCGCGCCATTTTTCTGGGTTCCTCCTCTCTCCTGCGGGTGAGAGGAGCACCCTGTTGCAACAGTTCAATAAAGATCAAGTTTACTAGCTGCTTTGCTTCTCAATATTCTCTGGTTGGCCTGTTATTCTCTCCTACCAATAGGGAACCTATGTAAGGACTCTATATGGGCTCTTGGATACCCCACAAGGGAAAAGGGCAATTTTTGTTTACAACAACCCAGAAGGGAATGCAGCCCTTGGGGTGAAAAGCCTCCGCACTCTTGAGTTTGTGTGTGTAGGAGAGACAGAATGAATGGATGGGCGCAGAAGAGAGAGGGGGTTGAATATCCACAAGGGAATATAGCCCTCAGCCCCAAAAATGTTGCTCCCCCTGTTCTAACGGGCACAAATTATCCCCAAATGAAGAGAGGCAACTAACACAAAAGCTGGACATTCCTGCACTAGCTGATTTGAAGTCTCCTGGTGATTTCATCAGGACGCTGAACACCTGAGATACACACTTTTGGGACCCACCCTCGATCATGCATTGCTTTTAACAGATTTTAATATTTTACCTTTGACATTGCAATAATGCAGTCCTGTGACCTTACGGGCAGGCAAGAAATGTTAGTTGTGCTTCCTGCATTGCAGGTGATTGGGTTAAGTGATCCTTCCAATTCTTTGATTCTATGAAATCTAAGAACCTTTTTTTTTTTTTTTTTTTACAAAGGCGGTCACAGAAGGGGTTCTAGGTTTCGTTTGTCCCCCGCCCTTCTCGTAAGGGTCTTACCATGGATCTTACTTAGGACCTGTGTGGTGATGAGGCAGAGCAGAGAAGCCAGGAGGCTCACTGGCATTTTCAGTTAAACCCCTCCTTTCTGGTTAGCTCGCATCTTGCCGGCTGCGGGCAGGATTAGCAGGACGGTGTTGGCGGCACGTCTGTGGGTCTGCAGGCAGGTATTGCTATGTCTCTGGGATCTGCAGGCAGGAAGCACCAGGCCCAGCGTCCAGGAACAGAGAAGGTCCGTTTCAGTTCAAATGATCTCGAAGGTTCTGCTTCCGGGATTCCAGGGGGCTTCCGATTGTGGGCCAGAGTTCCTCGTTCCGTGCTGCAGAGCGGCAGTTTTCAAGCAATGTTCTAGGAGATCCTGTGGGACAGGCTCCTGGTTCCGGTCTGCCTTAATGGAGGCAGCTCCCATGACAGCGGGAGATCGTTAGCGATCCTACTGACGCAGATCGAAACAACGCAAGGAAATCAGATCCTGCCATGCGTTGCAATAAATCCACCCTTTTTATGTGAAATTTTCATTTCACAGTTTAATGTTGTTGATATCTTGAACTCCAATTGCGGGTGTGTGTGTGTGTGTGTGCACCATAATCTTTTCAGGCCTCGGGGCCTCTTCATTTGGCCCTGGTCTATCGTCTATTCATATCAATTAGCCTATGAAAAGTATACGCAAATCTGTGCCCTCCCTTTCCTGGCAAATCCCTTTCCTCCTTTTGGGTGATGTGCAAGTGATCCCCTTAGCAGGGCACCTTGTTCACGTGGGGCAAAGGGGAGGCCCCAGGCAGGCTTGAGCTGATCGTGGACCCTAAAGCAGGTGCAGGAAGACTTCCGGCTAACTGGATCTATTCCAGGGATGGGTAATCTCAGACCCAAGACACAGCGCCCCTCCTTCCCCAGGCCTCTCTGTATGGCCCTTGAGACTCTTTCTAGGCCATACCCAGGTCACACCAAATTTGTATCTGCCCCCAAATCCCAGGAGAAATTAAAACATCACTCATTTCCTAGGTCCCAGCTGTGCTAAACCTTTAAAGCAGTATTATATCATTTAAAACAATCACAGTTTCTCTCCCCAGGAATCCAAGGAAATGCAGTTTTTTAAAAAAGATATTTATTAAAATTTATTAATAATTTTATTATTTAATATAATTTATTTTCAAAACAACAAAGGAAATGTAGTTTGTTCAGAGGTGGGGACAGCCGTCTACATTAATGCTTGGATGCTGTGCGCCATTTTGATTCAAGGTGGCAGAACGAAACATCACTTTGGCGTGACTTTTCCCGTTTTCTGGGATAGGTTTGGCCACCTCTCGAGATACCATTGCCAACCTTGGGACGAAGGTTTCTAAGATGAGGCATGCATTGATGTTTGAACTCCAGGCGCCATTTGGAATTACCATAGCGTACTGAAACATTTTGGGTGTGACTTCACCCATTTTTTGGCATGAGTTCATACCGCCTCCTGAGATATTGCCATCAAACTTTGCATGAGGGTTCCCAAGTGGGGTGGCAGTGGTTTTTGTTGATGTTTGGATCTGGGCACCAATTAAGAATCCGGAAGGCTGAAATGTGTGTTTCTTGTCACGGAATAGAGCAAATGTGCATTTATTTGTGCCTTACTGAACACAGATAATGACCTGGCCTCCTATTGATATTTATTCCATCAATGTCAAGGGTGGGAGATCCATTCGTTTCAGTGGGTCTGCTCCGATTAGGATTTAACTGGATACAACCCTATAAATATATCTCATCTGAACAGTTACTCCTGAGCAATTTTTACACTTGCGTCAGATTGATGCACAGTTAAAACTTACAGAATTTCTTGCCACAAGGTTATGCCATGAATGCAGACTGCTATATATTTTGGAAAGTTGCTTGTCTGTTCATTTAGCCACCTCTTAAGGTACTGTCACAAATTTGGCACGATGGTTCCTGAGATCAAGGAGCAAGTTTTCTTCCATGTCTGGATACAGCCAGACACCTTTGGAATCACAATGGAGGAATGAACCCTGCACTGATTTCAACCACTGATTTAAAAACTGCACTGATTTTTTTTTGTGTGTGTGTCTTAGAATTCCTGCACAACACGAGGTACGAGGCCCCTAGCAATAAGATTAAATAACGTGGTTTTGGAAGTAGTTGCTACTGCTGAGTCTTCAAGCTGTATTGTGACGATATGACATGACTGCTTCGGTGGTAATGCAAATGATGAGCAACTTCCACCACTAGGAGGAGCAGGTTTCTTGCAGATAAGAGGAAGCGGCAAGTGGGTCAGAGAGAAAAACGAAACATGAAGTGCAATCATTTAATTGGAGTCAGGAAAAGGAATTATAAAAGATGACCAAGAATGGATCAAGCCCCAGTTAGGAAAGAATGTGAAGAGGAGAGACTTTAGCTTTCAATTCTCTATCTGCTGGAAGTCTTTTTCTTAGAGGTAGTGATTGGAGGGAGTGGTTCGGCGGCGCCCAGAGCTGGGACTTTCACCCCTTTCTGTTTCAGCAACTGGTAAAAGTCTAGACGCTCTGTTATTATTTTCTGGAAGACAGATCCACAGAGGAGCTTTCTGTTAGAAATGGAGGCAGCTATTCCATTCCCTCATCCCGCTTCTGCATTGCAGCCACAGTGACAATCTGACTTCCACATGGTTACTTTTACCTGTAAGGACTCTAAAACTTCATCGTCTGTGAGTTCGGCCTGGGGAAACTTGATGCCAGGGGTGCTGTAAGTTGCCTGGATGATTCTTCTCCGAAACCTTTCAAACTTTCGCGACCAGGGGAAGGAGACGGCGGAAGAAGAATGGAAGAAATTTAAAATGTATCTTAAGGATTATTATAAACTTGATGAATGTTAAAATATCAAGGTTTTGAGAAGGAAAGGGTTACAGCGATATAAGACTAGACTGAAGGAAAGATCAATAAGACATATGTTTGACAGAACTAACTTGGAAGTTGCTGGAAAATTTTGGACATTGGGATGCAGAAAGGGGAGGTATGGGGGAGTCCGAGAAACAAGGTTTATGAAAAAAAGGTCATGTAATTATATGTGTTTGTATGTCTTTTTAAATGTTTGTATTTTTTTAAAAAAAACTTTGTAAAACCAATAAAAATTTATATATATAAAAAAACGAAACCTTTCAAACTTTCAGTGAAAAGAAGGGCGGGGGAATGAAGTGGACAGTGCCTTAGTTCAAAAATTAGAGAATTTCATTCCTTAGAATCAAAGCTAATGCAGTGAGGCAGAGGTCTCTCCCAGGCAACCAGTCTACATTCGTCCTGATACACGTGCACAAAGATTCCGAGTAGGACCATTGCTTATTCCAGTGTTTCCCAACCTTTTTTGGGCAAAGGCACACTTGTTTCATGAAAAAAATCTCGAGGCACACCACCATTAGAAAATGTTTAAAAAATTAACTCTGTGCCTATATTGACTATATATAAAGTAACTCTCTTTAATAGGAATCAAATACACGGAACACCCTTTTCGAATTAAAACCACACAGTCTCACGAGAGCAAGGAACAGCGATTTTATATTTTACGAAAAGAAGTCGCTAGTCCTCATGGTGACGGTGGAAAATATTTAAAAGCAGAACCACCTTGAGGAAGGTGGAGCCACATCACATCCCGGCAGGAGGCCTAAATTGGTGGAACGCTCAGGCCCCGCCTATTCAAAGAGGACTATTAATTTGGAGAGCTGCTATCTTCCAAACTGTGAGACGACGTGGCAAAGGGGAGCCCTGAATGGAACTTTGCGTTTTTGTCTGTTCCGTTCATCAAGCTTTTGTTTGAGATCTGCGGCCTCTTCCAGCGCAGAAGATCCATTGTCTTGATTTGTGCTCGAGAACCCCCCCCCCTGCGCGCGCGCCCCACTTCTCCTCCCCTTTCGGTTCATATACATAGTCTCCCCCTATTCCAATTGTAGGATTATTTATTTTTAAAACTCAACACAGGGGCGGGGAGAAGTGGGTTTCCCCCCGGAAGTGGGTTTATTGCACAAGAACACCAAATCCACCTGAGTTGCACAATCTGGATTTCCCAGCACGTGACTGAATCGCACCCCTGAAACAGGGACATTCTGGAAGCGGCCAGGATTCTCGGTTACTCATTTGCAAGAGCCATGTTTCATGCCATTTTCAAATTTTTGATTTGTTTCCATCTTTCAAAGAGCACTAGAAACTTCAATTCAGATTTTTATCCATTTAAAATAGCATGGCTTACCCCAAGGAACTCTGGGAAGCAGAAGAGGGGCAAATGGGGTACAGCCCCACAATAAGCAGCTCACCCCCCCCCACCTGCCTGCCTGCCTTCTTGCTTACATCCAGCCCTGTGGATGGCCCTGGCTGTCCAATTCCTTCTCCTTAGCCCTAGCGTTGCCCTTGTGTCGCAGAAAGGAGGATGCAGTCAAAACTAGATCTGGCTCTGCTTGCCACTGGCAGTGGCTGCAGCTGTCGCTGGCTCTGGTGCCACGTCCTGCCTCCCCACCAGCTCCAATGGGCACCAACCACCAGACTCTGGGAGCTGCTGCCGTTTTGCAGACCGACAGAATTCAGTTCTGTTCCTGAGGTACTAGTGAAAATACTTTGGGCCTGTGTGTAGACATAAACGTACATTCATAACATGACATGCGCATATGCATGTAAGCATGCAAGCATGCATTAAAGAGAGAAGGTCTTGGGTTCAATCCCTGGCAGGTTGCACTGGGCACAAAACTCCTGGAGAGCCTCTGCCAGTCAACATAAACCAGGGTTTCCCAAACTTGGGTCTCCAGCTGTTTTTGGACAACAGCTCCCATCATATCTAGCTAGCAGGACCAGTGGTCAGAGATGATGGGGACTGTAGTTCAAAAACAGCTGGAGATCCAAGTTTGGGAAGCCCTGGTGTAGACAATACTCAGCTAGATGGACCAACAGCCTTTGTTTTAACTGAGTTTAGTAGCATATTTTTGCACTGCTGTGGTGAAGGGTTGATAAGAAATGCAAATGGTAATAACGGTAATAACAAGGACATCATAGCAAGAACAGGGGTGGTAGTAGTGGTTGAAGAAGCCCTGCGATCTGTGGAGAAGATTACCCTGGTACTGATGGTCACCAGAGTGACTCTGGTTTGCACCTCTGCCCGCTGCAAGATCTCCAGCTGCCTCTGCAGGTCGTTCTGCCGGCTCAGCTCGTTCCCAACATGGTGCTGATTCAGTAACAGCTCGGCCTGGAGCCGGTTGACGTTGCTCTGCAAGTCATCCATCATCTGGCTCTTGTCAGTTAGTTTAGATTCCAGATCAGCGAGGTCCTGCGTGGCAGGAGAGGAGAAAGATAGAACTGGTAACTAAGAGTAAGGATGGAGGTTTTGATTTGGTCTGCTTTCTAATGGGAAACTACCTAATTTGCAGTTCCCGGACTAATAAACAAACCGAAACGCAGCTATCCTTTGAAAATCCACACTGCGCCGAATTTTTCTCCAGCCAAACACTGTGTGCAACAATAATTGAAATGTGAGAGGAGAGTGCCAAATGGCTGCTGTGGGGGCACGGCATATCAGAAGATGGCTGCTGTCGTGGGACAGCTTGGGCCAATCATTATCTCTCAGTCTAACCTACCTCAAAGGTAGGAAAAAAGTGGAGAGAGGGAGACACGTATACAGCACCTTGGAGGACAAGTGGGATAGAAAGGTAGTAATTCATAAAGCAAAAATCAAAACAGAATAATGGCTTGAATGTAAGAGAGGCTGAGGCTGTAGAAACAGGAATGGCGCACGAAAAGCTCAGCCTCTTTTGCAGGTGCCTTAGGAATTACAGGCAAGCACACTGGTGCCCATGGGCACCACATTGGAGACCCACAATTAGAACTTAGGAACCTGCTTTGTGGATTCAGTTTGCATTTAGTGGCAAAGCCACCTGATTTGCACTTTCTGCAACAAGAAATGAACTGAAGCACAGTCCAGCCACTGAAATTCACACTTCCCCAAAATTTTCCAGTGCAGTTCCCCAGACAGGTAAGGTGTGGGGGGAAATGCATACGCTAGGGTGCAGCGCACCTGCAAATGCATATATATGGGGAAATATAATTTTTAAATGCCTCAAATTAGAGGAAAATGCATGCAACAATGGACATATTAGGAAAAAAATTCAAACGGAAATGCTGAGGAAGTTCATGAGGACTCCCCGCCACCCCCGACACACACAAAAAATGCAAACTGATGTGGAAATGTGGAGAAGACCGGGAAAAATGAGAGAAACCAAAACTGAGATCTTCGCCCTCCCTACTGGCAGGGAGCAGCAACTCACCTGCCTGAGACTGTAATTCTCTCTCTCGATGGAGCCCATCATTTCTTCGTGCTTCCTCTCCTCTCTCAAGTTGCTAAACTAAAATAAAAAGGCAAGCATGAGAAAGGGCTCCCTTGAGTATGTTCACGGCCCGGCGGAAATCCCAGCTGGAAGGTACAGCCCGTAAGAAGACAGGAAGCAGCTTCCTGAGACTCAGCCAGAGCACAGCTGCATCTAACTCAGTATTGCCTTGATGACTGAAACTGCAGAATTCGCTCCCCCAGGAGGTAGCGATGGCTGCCAACCCATGGTTTAGGGTGAGACCAATTCATGGAGAAGGCTGTCAATGGATCCTAGCCACAATGGCCATGCTCTGCCTCCGTAGTTGGGAGGCAGGAATGCTACTGGAAGACCAGTTGCTGGGAACCCCAGGAGGGAAGGAGTGCTCTGGTGATTTGGGCCCCTGGGAGAACAGGGTGCTGGACAAAATGGACCACCGGCCTGATGCAAGAGCAGGGCCCTTGGGACGTCCTTCGGTCTACTCCCATCTGCCAGCAGCTCTGCAGGATCTCGGGCTGGGGACCTTTCCGGCACTGCCTGGAGATGCTGGGGATGGAACCCAGGAGAATTCTGCTTGCAAAGCGGATGCACTACCACTAAGCCATGGCAACTTCCTCCAAGTGCCACGTGAACCTCCAGCCAGCCACAGACCTGCCATCTCACCATCAGGCCATGAAGATCTTAGCAGCAAACCTGCTAGAAACATGTAGAGGGAGCAATCCATTCTCTCAGCCCTCTCAGGGACCTAGGAAGTGATCTTATGCTGAGTCCAACTAGCTCAGGATTGGCTGCATGAATGCCAGTGGCTGCCCAGGGTTTCAGAGAGGAGGCTGTTCCAAATCCTTATCTGGAGATAGCGGGGATTGAACTGGATACCTTCTCTTTCTCCAGTTAATTTTTATCTATTTTTACAAATCCATGATGAATTAAACAACTTTAAAACAGTGGTACCTCGGGTTACAGATGCTTCAGGTTACAGACTCTGCTAACTCAGAAATAGTACCTCGGGTTAAGAACTTTGCTTCAGGATAAGAACAGAAATTGCACAGCAGCAGTGGGAGGCCCCATTAGCTAAAGTGGTACCTCAGGTTAAGAACAGTTTCAGCTTAAGAACGGACCTCCGGAATGAATTAAGTACTTAACCCAAGGTACCACTGTATATCAGTATATCAACCAGTCCTGTTCACAGGTGCGGAGAGTATTGCTTTCACTCAGGCTTCCCGTGGGCATCGGATTGGCTGCTGTGAGCAGAGGATGTTGAACTAAATGGACCACTATGCTTTCCATGGTACAGAACGAATTAAGTTCATAACCCGAGGTATCACTGTACAACTTTTTAAAAAATAAATAAATAATGGCTTCCCAGATGTACCAATAATTAACCCTTATTGCTGCTTATATTTCATAATTATCTCTAATTCACAATTTCCCCCTTTTGTACTTGTCCATTCATTTGTCAATTCCTGCTTGTACACTAGTTAACATTTCCAATGTTATGAAGTGAGGATTGCTCATCCGTTTATCAATCCACATTAACCCATTAATTATTATTTCTGAAACAAAACCTTCATTTCCCTCCATATGTGTATATAAAAAACTTAATCATTCCCACTCCGTAGTTGTTTTCCATTCGATTCTTAATTTGTAACAAATTCACATCAAATTAATTTGAATTCCCTACATCTTTAAAAGTGTCCTGGAGTGGAGACCTTCCTTACAGAAAGCAGGTGCTCAACCACTGAGAAACGGCCCCCTCCTCACCATCTCATGCATTCAGCTATTTAAGAGCACGCCTTAAAAAATTTAAAGAATTCTCAGCCTTCCCCGCAATCCAAACCCAGCAGAACTGTGTAAACCCCCCAATCAACATACTTTATTAGACATGGCTTCCAGCTGAGCTCCCCGCTCCCTCAGCTCCTTCTGCAATGATTCTCGTTCTGCATGAGCTTTCCTGAGCTGGGATGCCTGAAAGGATAGCTGCCTTTGCACGGAAGATATCGCGCCTAGGGAGTCAAAAGAAAAGCCTGTGAATGTGATCGAGACCACCCAGGATGGATCGCCAGAAACTCTCCACTAGCATGAACCCTCTGAATTAACAAGAGAGGGACCTGCAAACCAATGTTGCTATTTTGTTTTTGCCTTCTTGCAGGCATGCTCTCGTCCAATGGACAACCAATCCCAATCCCAGGAAACTCCATTCCATTCCCTGTGCCCTGGTTTTCTTTTCTTTTTCCAATGGGCTACCATGCCCAATCCCAGGAAACTCCATTCCATTCCCCATTCCCTGGTTTCCTTTTCTTTTTCCAACCAACACTCAGCAATCCATGGTTGCTGGGCACGCTCAGCTCTCATTGGGCTCTTGAGGAGGTCACCCGCTTAGGATTCCAAAATGATTGTTTTGCATTTCAACTAACCTCAGGGTTCCACTGAGCATGCTCACAACTCCCTCTTGTTTCTCAGTGGCCTCACCTTAGTTCCATTTCAATCAGTGCCTACAATCAAAATAAAAAAATAAAAAAATTCCTTCCAGTAGCACCTTAAAGACCAACTAAGTTAGTTCTTGGTATGAGCTTTCGTGTGCATGCACACTTCTTCAGATACTTTCGTGTGCATGCACACGAAAGCTCATATATATATATATATATGTTGTTGTTGTTTAGTCGTTTAGTCGTGTCCACCTCTTTGTGACCCCATTGTACCAAGCAAACACATATAGAAATATATAAACCACATGTCCAAAACGCAGAGGAAAAGTCCTAAAGTCATGTTGACTCTTTCAGTCACCTCCAATATTTCTCTACAAGGTCGAAGGAAATGCAGAAACCACCCCATTGTCTCTGTCCATGCAAATCCTGCCTTAAGGGCACATTTAAGGTGTGAATAGGGTGAGCCTGTGACCTGGCTCAGGAATGAAGTACTATCATTACAAAAGAATGGCCAGGCTCCCCAGGTAATCCAGTCAAGTGACCTGGCACACAAGGTAAAAACAACACACTCTGATTTCTGTTGTAGGCAGCCTTTTCTGTGATGTAGGAATGATGTATCGGGGGGGGGGTGTCCTTGGGCTACACCCCTTCTATGATGTATGTATGATGTTTCTAGGGGAGGTCTTGGACTCCGGGGCGGACAATTTAAAATGTCTATACAGTGGTACCCCGCAAGACGAACGCCTCGCGAGACGAAAAACTCGCAAAACGAAAGGTTTTCTCATTTTCGAGTTGCCTCGCAAGACGAATTTCCCTATGGGCTTGCTTCGCAAAACGAAGCTTGCCCCGGGGACAGCGGGTCTTCTCTTTTGAAGCAAGGGGCTGCGGGGAGATCGCTTCTCCCGGTGCTCCGAAGCCGGGCGGGGGGGGGAGGGAACACCTTCTGAAGGCAGGCGGGGGGCAAAAGTCTTTGCTCCCCCCTGCCTGCCTGTCCCGGAGGGCTTTTGAAGGCAGGCGGGGGGAGCAAAGACTTTCGCCCCCCGCCCCGCCTTCAGAAGAGGTCCAGGACCTCTTCTGAAGGCTGGCGGGGGGCAAAAGTCTTTGTCCCCCCTGCCTGCCTTCCCAGGGGCTTTTTAATCGCCCCGGACAGCGGAGAAGTCCTCCGCTGTCCCGGGGCGATTTTAAAATGCCACCCGCCAGCATTTTAAGATCGCCCGGACAGCGGAGAAGTCCTCCGCTGTCCCGGGGTTTTTTTAAATGCTGGGGGTGGGAAGAAAAGCCCTTGTCCCCCCCCCCCAGCCTTCACAAGAGGTCCGGGGACAGAGTGTCCCCGGACCTGGTCTGAAGGCGGTTTCCCTAGGAACGCATTAATTGATTTTCAATGCATTCCTATGGGAAACCGTGCATCGCAAGACGAAAGAACTGCAAGACGAAGAGACTTGCGGAACGAATTAATTTCGTCTTGCGAGGCACCACTGTATAAGGGCTTGCATGCATGGCTCGGAGTCCTCCTCCTCTCTCCTGCGTGTGGGGGAGCACCCTCTTACAACAGTTAATAAAGATCAGGCTTACTAGCTGCTCTGCTTCTCAATATTCTCTGGTTGGTCTCTGCTATTTTCTTCTACCGATAGAGAACCTACAAAAGGACTCTGTATGGGCTCTTGGGTACCTCATAAGCAAAAAGGGCTTTTTTACTTCTATCACCTAAAATCATGTGTGGTGTGTTAGCAATTCACTCCTCCCGTTGCTGGATATGTGGCTAGTATGTCACATGCCCCTGTTTACTTTCCTGGGCTTGGAAAGTGTAAGAACGGAAGTCAGTCTTATCTCTTCTGCTCTGCTGTGCTTTTGCACTGTTCTTTGTCTCCCTGTCTGTTGCTGAAGAAGAGAGAGGACGCCATTATGATCAGTTTGGTGTTGTCTGCAAATGTGATGAGCATCCCCTCAGTTCCTTCATCCATGTCATTTATCAAGACGTTGAACAACAACGGGCCCAGGACAGAACCCTGCAGCACTCCTCTGGTCACTTTTCCCCAGGATAAGGAGGAACCATGAAGGAGTCCTCTTTGGGTTCGGTCAGTCAAATCCACCTAACAGGTACCCCATTCAGCCCACATTTTACCAGCTTCCTCACATAAACATCACAGAGGACTTTGTCAAAAGTCTTACTGAAATTGAGATGCACTACCTCCAAAGCAGTTCCTTATTCAACAAAGTTTGTAACTCCATCCAAAAAAAGAAAAGAATAAAAATGGAGAGATTTCTCTAGCTTGATTTGTTTGTGAGAAAGCCATGCTTTCATCCTGCATGTTTCTTTTGTAAAATTTTCAGAAGAAGTGCAAATAAATTTTAAAAAGAATAGATGAGGATATTGACAAGCTGGAACATGTGCAAAGGAAGGAGATTTATGTATTTTTTTAATTGGGAAACCACTCGACCCAGTGGTGCCGACTCGAATAAAATATTGGTGGGGGGCCAGGTAAGGCCCGCCTTGCACTATCAATCACATGATGCATGCATGCCATTTGAATGGCAATGCCTATAATGGCAGCAATTTTTAAAAAAAGTAATACTTTGAGCCCGTAGTTCACTTTCCCAGCAGCTCCCCTTGCCCCGGAGACACTTCTAGCATTCCATCTCCTCTACCTGTGGCATTGTTCAGCAGTGGGGAAAGTGACCTCTTCACACCGGATGTCCATTTGGTATGGCCCTTTCCAGGTTTTTTCCTGCCTCTTGTGTTTGTCTTTCATTTGTTCTCCTATGTGTGTTCCCAGTAGAAGCCACAATTCTGTGGGTACTCTAGGTGGTGCAGAAAGCACCTAGAAGCTCCCTAGAGGTTGAAGTGCCGATCAAATTTCAGTTTTGCAATCTACAAATTCCAGTTAGCCAACTGAGGGTGTCACAGGACCAGCCTACTTTTCCTTTAAAGCAAACTTGGGTCTCCAGCTGTTTTTGGGCTACAACTCCCATCATCCCTAGCAAGCAGGACCAATGAGGAGGGATGATGGGAACTGTAGTCCGGGAGCTGTTGGGGACCCAGGTTTGGGAAACTTGCTTTAAAGCAACTTTTGTGTTTGTCCTGCAAAGATGGGACCTGTCCACGTTTGTATTTTCTTGTATTTTGTTCTTCTAATGACCTTTGTGCGTTTATTTTTTAATTTTTTAAGAGGGCAAATTGAAAGAGAAATTGTATGGCAAGTTGTGGAAGAATAAAAGGTTGCATTTAAAAAAAAACAACACAAAACCTGGGGGGTGGCCTCCTCAATTTCCCCCCCCCAAATTTTTTTTATTGATTTTCCAAATTTCTACGAAGAAATGACATTACACAACACAACACACAACAAAAGAGAACACATTAGAATACAAAAGAAAAACATAGAAACAATTATTAATTTCAAAACCCAATTTACCTTACATTGTTAACTGACTTCATCGAGTCCCCCCAACTGAATTTCATTGTATCACCTTGTAACAGTTCTCCAAAATCATATTTCTGATAAAATTATCTCCTATTTACTACCCTCATCTCTTTTATTAGTATTCTAAAACTTCATATTTTACAACACGTTCATATTTTAGTCCTAAGCCTATTTGTTACTTCCAAGTGACTTCTCATTACCATATATAACAATATTTAGCTAAATATTCTTTAAATTTCTTCCAACCTTCTTGTGTCTCCTCCTCTTTCTGGTCCCGCATTCTTCCAGGCAAAAAAGCAATTGCCTTAAGTGCTTCCTGTTGGGTCCTCTCCACATCAGGGACTCTCAGGGACTTTCCAATTCCGACAATTTTGTCTTGTGACCTGTAACTTCTGCCTTGACTTCTTGAATTTCTTTTTTCAAATATACAAATTCTTGTTTAAGCTCCTGTATGCTCTGTTGGGTTCCTCTTCCATCTGTTTTATTTCAGTCAACATTTGCATCACCAACTCTTCAAAAGTTAGTGCTTTAGAGCCTCTTCTGTCTTTAGGCTTGCTTTTCTCAGGCTTACCTACACCATTAGCCATAACTATTCCACAGTTTCAAGGTCCGCTCAC
Organism: Podarcis bocagei; assembly: GCF_964188305.1. Lineage (NCBI taxonomy): Eukaryota > Metazoa > Chordata > Lepidosauria > Squamata > Lacertidae > Podarcis > Podarcis bocagei. Next base: position 417,912 of record NW_027670336.1, read on the forward strand.
CTAGACTCAGTCCACAGGTTTTTAGTACACAGACAGCAACAGGCAGCTTAGCAGCTCCCCCCTTTCAAAGTCTTATTCTTTTTACTCTTCTTGAAAACCATCCAAAAATGATTTGAACTCTTGTAACCAATTCCAGGAGTGTAAAAGATACACTGTACAATGTTTCAGTGAGTTCAGACAACTGCAGTTACTTTGTAATCCCCAAAGAGGAAAACAAAAGTTGAAAGTATCCTCTCCCTTTGTGACATAATAATGGAGTCTAGCCTTTCCTCACTGGGAGGTCCGCTTCCAGAAAGCAAGAGTCTATTCTCTGTCAAATCTATCTCATGCAGGGTCCCAATTCAGTAAAATTCTCCGCCCTCCCCCCTGCAGAAAGAGGGGCTTGGAAAATTTCCTTGAAAGTTTTTAGCAAGTTTTTTAAAGTTACGGCTTCGGTCAGCGGTAACTGCTTATCCCGCTCGCTCTCAGAGTTCTTACTAGCGCTTACTGGGGAGCAGGGGAGTTGCTAAGGGTACCCGCCGGAACACCAGGTTCTCAGAATGCTCAATCTGAGGTATTTTTCGGGGTTCCGCGACACTCTCACATTCACCCCAATCTTCAAAGCGCCGGGGCTCTTTCAGGCCAAAGAGCTCCCGTCCGCCATAAATCAGGCGGCCAACCGGAGGTTCTCCTCAAATATTTTAGTGGGGGGGGGGCAAAGACCCCCAGGCCTTTAATAATTGGCACCTATTCCCTACAGCCACAGGTCTCAGGAATGTTACAACATAAAAACAAAACATAAATACACAAAAAAACCCACATATTAAAAGGGCAGTAGATGTCATTCAGCTAAAGGCCTGGTTATAAAGATGCGGATTTGCCAGGATCCAAAAGCTGTATAATGGTTTTTCTGACTTTTGTATGGATTCTTTTATGAGAAGTGAGACTGTATTTCTGGGACTTCCGGGGTGGCGCCATTGGCAATGGCGGACTCCCTCTGAATCGGAGGGACTAGCTCCGCGCGAAATGGGTCCTTTCTGCTACGGCAAAGCGGGGACCCCTTAAAAATCACAGGCGGATGAAGCCTGTGACCATGGGACTCGGCGGGCACCATTAGCGCCCCCCCAACCCGCAAAGGAACCCACTAACAGGCTCCGAAGCGAAGAGGGGGAAGTGGCGCGGTGCTGAGAGTCAACCGCTCTTTCCGTGGAGCGAAGCCGCATAGCTGTTGCCGGAGAGCACTACCTTCTTCTTGGGACAATTTGGATTCTAAAAATAACCACCGTGAGTACCTAAACTTGGAAAATTGGACTATAATTTAAGGAACTGGGAAAATAAAGGAATTGGACTCAAAAATTTATTACAATTTGGTACTGGTCTAAACAGGAAGTCAGCCTTCTGTTTCCTTGTAGATTGAACAAAGCAAAGACAAAGTAAACTAGAGCCTTGAAAATCACTATTAAAGGAGTGGATTTCATCATCTAAAATAGTACACCCCCCTTCGGCAGCAGGAGGAGAAGGGGGAGCTTTTTTTGGAGGGGACTGTTTTAACCTGCAGAAGTAAGTTTAAAACAAAGTAATTTTCCACCGTCCTGACCCAGGGAGCGGATTGTCAGGACTGACGTTAGAAGCTCATTGACCAGGACAGAAGCTGTTTGACAGATAGTTAAAAGAAGAGAAACATTGTGATTCCACTGCTTCCTTTTGCAGTTTAAAAATAACAACGATTGACAAAGTATCTAAAAGGAAAAAATTTGGGGTTGGATTTGCAACAGAAGTTTTCCCCCAGGGGAAGATGGTGAAACTGTAACTAACTCTAGGGATTTTCCAGCCGCTATAGTTCAACCCATGGGAATTGACTGGTGACCTTGGAGGACAATGCATTCAGAAATGTTGTTATGCGCTTTTTACAAAACAAATGCTCTATTGGAAGAATTACATGAGGGAATGAATTTGATGACTGACTTGGTTGGGAATCTTAAGCAGACAGTGGGAAATTTTGGACAGGCAGTAGAAAAAAGTATGGAGCTTACCCAGGAATCAAACCAGGAGTGTGTCTTGACAGAACAGATGAAAGAAGAGGATTCTGCTGAACTTTGGGAGTCAGAAATGGAGCCAGAGATGGAGGTTGCGGCCCTGCAGGAATATGAGTCTTTGGATTTGGCAACAGATTCTCGAAAAAATCAGACTCGGAAAGATGAAGTTTGGACTGGATTGGAAATGGGGGGTTGGATTGACCCCCCTGAGCAGGGATATATGGACTTTCGAAGTCTGGTAATGGGCCGTGAGAGGTTTGGAGATATGGGGTTCCAAAGTTTGGAGGGATTTTGAAATATGCTTTTAAGTACTACATGGAGCTCAGTCTGGACTGTGGAAAAGGGACTGATTGGTTGAAAAGGGGCAAAAGCACTATTAAATTGGAGATCACACGAGTGAAAAGAAAATATGAAGAAAAATTGTGGAAGGGACATGGAAGAGATTTAAGAGCCTTGGATATAAGATTACCAGGTTAATGTGCCAGTTTAATGGGATAAATGGACTGACAAACCCGGGACCAGGAGGAAGGGACGCTGGATGATGATTTTTTCTTTTTCATTTTGTTACCAGGACTGTTTTACATAAATGATGAATATTAGAAGGATGTTTGAAATGAAATTGCTTGGCTTTGGTATAAAAGTTTAAGGGATTAGGAAAGAATATAACGGTTAAGAGAAGTTACTAAAAATAAAATAAAAAAATTTTCTTCCAGTAGCACCTTAAAGACCAACTAAGTTAGTTCTTGGTATGAGCTTTCGTGTGCATGCTTCTTCAGATACACACGTGCATGCACACGAAAGCTCATACCAAGAACTAACTTAGTTGGTCTTTAAGGTGCTACTGGAAGAATTTTTTTTTATTTTGACTATGGCAGACCAACACGGCTACCTATCTATTACTAAAAATAAGATATAGGTTAAGGTTTTTTATAAGATAATGAGGAAAATAGAGTAAGGTAATGTAATGAAAGATTAGAATAAATAAAGTGGGGAAGGATTTGCTGAAATAACAAACTGAATTGGTATACAGGAAAGGGAGGGGTGAGGAAGTCCGGGAAATAAGCAAATGAAAGTTAAGTAAAGTAAGATGGAATTGTTTTTAACTATTTTTAATTTGTACTTTTCTCTTTTTCTTTTTTTTGTATTTTGTAATATTTTGAAATTTCAATAAATATCTATGGGGGGGGGAGAGAGACTGTATTTCTGATTGAAGTTCTTTCCACATTCCACACACTAATAGGGTTTCTCCCCTGTATGAATTCTTTGATGGAAAGTGAGAGAGGAGCTATCAGTGAAGCTCTTTCCATATTCCGCACACTGAAAGGGTTTCTCCCCTTTGCGAATTCTTTGATGGGAAGTGAGACTCTGGCTGCGACTGAAGCTCTTTCCACATTCCACACACTGTTAGGGTTTCTCCCCTTTGTGAATTCTCTTATGGTAAGTGAGATAGGAGCTCTTACTAAAGCTCTTTCCACATTCAAAGCACTGATATGGTTTCTCACCTGTATGATTTTTTTTGATGGGAAGTGAGAGAGGAGCTCTGACTGAAGCTCTTTCCACATTCCATGCACTGATAGGGTTTCCCCCCCCCCCATATGAATTCTCTGATGGGAAGTGAGTTTGGAGCTATGAGTGAAGCCGCCTACACCACAGAATTTTGGCTGTTGGCACAGGACTTGTTCTGGAATGACTCCGCCCTTCAGGACCAGTATCTTGAGGGGCTTTCAGATGAGATACTGGACCAGCTGGCCATGATGGATTGCCACGCTGGACACCCTTATTCAACGGAGCCTGCAGATAGACGATCAGTTGGAGGACCGTCGCCAGGCTCAGGGCTTCCAGCACTCCCGGCTCCGGTCCTTCCCAGCAGTTCCACGGCCACAGCCAAGTCACTGGAGGAGCCAATGCAGCTTGGGGCAGCGCGGCCTTGCCTCTCTCCCTCAGAGAAGACTCGGCATCTGGCGGGGAACCTGTGTCTCTACTGTGGCGGGAGTGGACACTATGCCCAATCTTGTCCTGAGAAAACTCCAGCCACAGGAAAATGGCCAACCCCAATAGCCGATGGCCCAGGCTACCTGGGGTCCCAAACATCGCATGATGGGCCCTCACCGTTGGAATTACAACACCTCATAGTTCTGGTGTGTCTATATCCCCCTGGTGGGCCCTGGATTCTCACCCACGCTCTGGTAGATTCAGGGGCAACCTGCTCCTATATGGACTCTGCCTTCGCCGCCCATCATCAGGTGCCACTCCAGGACAAGCCACAACTGGTACATGTGGAGGCAATTGACGGACAGTTCCTGCGCTCAGGGGCCGTTACTCAGGAGACTCAGCTCTTGGTCCTGTGTCACCAGCAGCACCGGGAGGTGCGCACCTTGGACATTGCCACCATGCCCCGGTTTCCCCTGGTGCTCGGGATGGACTGGCTGGAGTCTCACAATCTTCAGATCGACTGGGTCAATCAGACTGTGCGCTTCCCAGACCCGTGTCCCCATGCTCGGTCTGAGATGCTAGTGGCTGCCCCCACGGGGGAAGCTGCGTCAACACTCCCCGCTGTTTACCTGGACTACCAAGAAGTGTTTGAGGAACAGGGGGCAGACCAGCTGCCGCCTCATTGGTTTTTGACTGCGGCATAGACCTCCAGCCCGGAGTGACCCTGCCTGTGAGCCGCCTGTACTGTCTTATGGAGCCAGAGCACTAAGCCTTGCAGGACTTCCGTCGCAAGAACCTGGAGTGCGGGTTCATTCGGCCCTCTACCACGCCCACCGCCGCTCCAGTACTCTTCATTAAGAAGTGTGGGGAGCTTCGTCCCTGCCATGATTACCGGGCCCTAGATAAGATTACCATCCCAGACTTGCCCCTTATTGCAGAGTTGCTGGAGCGGGTGCAAGGGGCGCAGATGTTCACCAAGCTGCACCTTCGGGGAGTCTACAATTTGATTAGGATCCGAGCCGGGGATGAGTGGAAGAGAAACATATTGATTCCATTGTTCCCCTTCGCATCTAAAAGGAACAAAATATTGACAAAATATCTGAAAAAGGAAACTTTGTTGTTAGATCTGCTTTTTTAAAAAAAGAAAGAGAGAGATGGATACAAATAGAAGCTTTTTCCCCTAGAGGGAGCTTGTGAAACTGTTATTAAATCCGAACTGGGGAGCTTTGCAGCTGCAATAGATTAAGATCATGGAATCAGACTCTGACCTTGAACAAGAATGTACTCGGAGGCTCTGGTGCTTGCCTTTTGCAAGACAAGTGCTTTATTGGAACAGTTACATAAGAAGATGGATTTGATGACTGTTGGGATCGGAAATTTTGGACAGGTAGTGGGTACCTATATAGAACCCACTCAGGAATTAATCCAGGAGTGTGCTCTGACAGATCAGATGAGGGAGGAGGTTGTTGCTGGACCTTGTGAGGCAGAGATGGAGGGAACTGTGGCCCAGCAGAAACATGAGTTGTTGGACTTGACAAATGAACCTGGAAAAAGTCAGATTTGGAGAGACAGAGTTTTGTTTGGCTTGGAGATGGGGGGTTGGATAGATCCCCCTATGCAGGGATGTTTTGACCTTTCAAGTCTGGCTTTGGGCCGGGAGGAGATCGGAGTTGTGAGGGCACTTAACTTTGAAGGGACCTTGAAATATGCTTTTAAATACCACATGGAGTTCAGTGTTGACTATGGAAAAGGGGCTGATCTGTCGAGAAGGGACAAAAATATTGTCAAGCTGGAGTCTCCCCGAGTGAAAGGAGCAGAAGACAAAGTAAAGTACAGGTATAAATATGAAGAAGATCTGCGGAAGGGACATGGAAGAGATCTAAGGGCCTCGGACATAAGGTTACCAGGTTGATGGACTAGATGGACGGGATAGAAAGGACTGACAAAACCCGAGACCAGGAGGAAGAGACGTTGGATGAAGATTGGAAGAAAGTTTTAAACAATTTATTTAGGAAAATCTTGTAAAAGTAAAGAGTATTAGAAAAATGTTGGAATGAAATTATTTGGCTTTAGCAGAAATGTTAAAAAGAATTATGTAAGAATATGTCATGGTTAAGAGAATTTGGTATAAACAAGATTTAAGTTTTATGTTTTAGGGCTTTTTATGGTAAGATAAGGTTAAAATAGATTAAGGTAATTTAATGACCGAATATTATGAAAGATGGAAAGGATTTGCTGAGATAATTAATAACTAGAATACAAAAAAGGTAGGTATGAGAAGGTCGATGAAATAAGGTAATGACAGTTAATGATTTGTGAATATTGGATCTGTTTTTAATTTTTTGTTTATTTTTTATTTTTTATTTTGATGTATTATGTGTTTTGTTTTGTTTTCTTTTTGACTTTGATTTTTTATGCATTTGTATTGTTTAAATGTTACTTGTCTTTTCCTTCTTGTTTTCTTTGTTTCTTTCTAATCTTAAAATTTTTAATAAATATCATTAAAAAAAAATATAGATGACATTCTGATTTACTCCCACGACCCAACTTGCCACGAGGGTCATGTCCGGTCCATGTTGCAGCACTTGCGAGAGCAATGCCTATATGCTAAGCTCAGCAAGTGAAAGTTCCACCAGGGGTCGGTGGACTTCCTCGGTCACCAACTCTCCCCCTGATGGGGTGCAGATGGATCCCGGGAAGGTGGCAGCAGTTCAGGAGTGGGCGGCACCCCGGAAGCGCAAGGACCTACAGCGGTTCCTGGGGTTCGCCAACTATTACTGAACCTTCATTGTGGACTATGCTCACCGCGCCACCCTGCTGAACTGACTGCTGTGCCCCAAGACACCATTCTCCTGGGACAAGGAGGCAGAGGTGGCGTTTCAGGGGTTGAAAGCCTGTCTCCAGAGGGCGCCGCTTTTACAGCATCCTAATCCCTCTTGTCCCTTCGTGGTGGAGACCGACACCTCCAGTACGGCTCTTGGTGCCGTCTTGTCCCAGCAGCACGGTCCTGATGCACTGCTGTTACTCTGCGCCTACTATTCCTGCCAGCTTCTTCTGGCAGAGTGTAACTATACCGTGTGGGAGCGGGAACTACTGGCCATCAAGGTGGCCTTTGAGGTCTGGGACAATCATCTTGAGGGGGCAAGACACCTGGTGGATGTGAGAACCGACCACCGGAACCTGGAGTACCTCCAGACTGGGTCGACCACTTGGCATTGGAGGAATTCGCTTACAACAACGCGGTGAACGCCTCCACCGAGCAGACCCTGTTTCAGGCCATGTACGGTTACCATCCGCATTTGTTCCCGGACGTGCTGCCAGCATCTGCAGTCCCGAGGGTGACAGATTGGCTCTAGGAGCTCCAGTCTCAGCACCAACTATTGACGGAGCAACTGCACCAGGCCAAGGATGCGTACAAGGCCCAGGCCGACCGCCGCCACCAAATGGGACCGGAACTCCACATCGGCGAGCCATGGGGCTATATAAATTTTAATTGGACTCCGTTGGAATTGGGCAAGTGTATCCAGGCTGCAATTAGCTTTTTGGTCCCATAGGAACAACTGAGCAACTTCCGTAGAGTGGAAGACCAGAGCCTATTATAATAAAAATCCCATAGAAAGGCCAAGGCAAAGACATCTCTCTCAAGAAATGTCCAAACCTGTGCCACTACAAGGTGACATGGTCAATATGAAAGCCCTACAGGGATTCACCAGGGATTGTTGCTGCTGTAATATGATGGAGATGTGAAACCAGACGAGAGCTAGCTTTGACACCTGGGAACACACAAAAAAGGCAGAAACAAAACAAACTGCATGTTTCACTCATTATTTGACCTTCTCGCTAAGTGTAAAGCATAGACCACTATTGACCCACATAGACCCAGCTGGGGGATTTTTCCATTCTTGACTCTGGGGATTTTCCACGTTAAGAATTGACCGTGGGATCAACCTTGACTCATAGACAAAAGTGTGATGACTGATAGGACAACAAGATCGGGCAAGGCTAGAGTGCAGCAGCCCAGCGCAGTTTCCCAGCAACGTAGATCATCTGTTCCCGGCCCTCCTGACACAGGGGGAAGACTTTGCACAAGCTGGGTCAAAAGGAATGGCTTCAGAAGGGGATTTTACTTCTGTGTTAAATAAAATTTATGAAAAATTGGAAGGCCTAAGCAAACAAGTTACTGAACAATCAACTAAAATAGACCGGAATACTGCCAGCATTAATAGTCTGGGACAGAAAGTGAATTCCAATACAGAATCTATTGAAAAAATGCTGGAAGAATCTGCTTCTAATCGAAAAATAGCTGAGGAAGCAAAAGAAAAAGCAGTGGCTGTAGAGGAAGAAATAAAACCGATGCGCAGACAGATTGGGGATCACCAGTGACTTCTGTCTATGATTGAACTGAGGGAGAAACAGACCAATCTGAGGATCCGGGCAGTACCGGAACTTGAAAAAGATAACTTAAGTGACTACCTTACGTAGGAATTTGGAAAATTTTGGAATTTGGAGGTGGAGCAAGACTTTAAGATAGTAAGTGCATTCAGACTTGGAAGAGGAGGGAGAAAAAACAGGGTGAGAGACTGTTTGGTTACCCTTCAAACGAAAGAAGAGAGAGACAAAATACTGAGTGCGCACTTCCAGAAGAATTTGGAAATTAACGAATCGAGAGTGGAGATTTTTAAGGATATTCCGAAACATCTATTGGATCTTAGAACCAACTATGGAGATCTGGTGGCCCTACTGAGAAGAAACGGAATTGTTTTTAGGTGGGAATTCCCCCAGGGACTATCTTTTACCTTTAAAGGGAAAAAGTTCAAAATAAGATCAGTGGAAGACAAGGGAAGATTTTTGAGAGACCACGAAGAAGACCTGCAAAAAGAAGTTCTAGAAGATTTAAGAGCCTTAAGATCAGGAGCATTAGACATAGTACCACCATTTTTGGGATTGGACAAACAAAAAAAAGGTGATACCACCGTCAGAAAAAGAAGAACTTTTGGGAGCAGTTGGAGGAGAATAGAATAACCACACCATGTCTCTGCAGTTATTAAGTTGGAACATTCATGGATTTAATTCCCCGGAGAAGAGGAAGAAAATCTTTCATTTATTGAAAAAGGAACAATTGGACTTAATTTGTTTACAGAAAACACATGTGATAAGGCTACACAGGAAAGTATTGATTAATAAAAGATTGGGCCAAGAGTTTATCTCATCAGACAAGGTTAAAAAGAGAGTTGTTATTTATGCCAAAGAGAGCCTATCACCGAAATTTGTTTTTAAAGATGAACAAGGAAGATTTGTGGCCATTGAGATTCAATCACAAGGAGGAAAAATTTTGATTGTAGGAGTTTATGCACCAAATGAGGGGAAATCTGAATTCTTCAAGAAATTGCATGAGACATTGTTAGACTATATGGACTACAACATTATTATGATGGGAGATATGAATGGAGTGGTATCTACAAATATGGACAAGTCGCAGAGACAGGTTGTAACTAAAGATGGCAGACTACCAAAAACGTTTTTTTGAATTGACTGACAATATGGACTTGATTGACATCTGGAGAACTAAGAACCCCCTTGGAAGAGAGGGAACATTCTTCTCTGAAGCCAAAATGACATGGACAAGAATTGACCAAATATGGATAACTAGAGGATTGGCACCTAAGACTCGAAAAGTGGAAATTTGCCCAAAAACTTGCTCTGAACATAATGCGGTGAAGATGGAGTTGAAACTAACACCAATCGGTTCCTTCAGATGGAGGATGAATGGCACCTTATTTAGAGAAAAAGAGGTTACGAAGAAGGCCCAAAAAATCTTGAGAGACTATTTTGAGATAAATTTGAATACTACAGTTGAAAAAAGAGTAATCTGGGATGCAAGCAAAGCGGTCATGAGAGGGTTTCTGATTCAACAGAACGCAATAAAGAAGAGAAGTCAAAATGAGAAAAAAGATAAAATCCTGGAAAAAATAAAAGGAGAGAAGAAATTAAGAGCGAAACCAAAGTCGCAAGAGATTCTGAGAGAAATAAAGTTATATCAAGTACAATATATGAAAATGATAAATCAGGAAGTAGAATGGAAAATTAAGCAGATGAGACAAAAGACATTTGAATCGGCTAATAAATGCGGGAAACTGCTAGCTTGGCAGATGAAAAAAAGACAAAAACTAAACACTATCACAAATTTGGATGTGGAAGGAAAGAACATACAGAATCCACTGGAGATCAGAAAGTGCTTCCAGAGATATTTTAAACAACTATATACACAAGGGTCACAGAAAGAGACTGAATTAGAACAATTTTTAAGAATAAATGGATTACAAAAAATCTCTCAAGAAAATAAGATAATGTTGAACCACAAAATTACAGAACAGGAGGTTGAAGGTGCCATTCAGAATATGCAGTTGGGTAAATCTCCAGGGCCGGATGGTTTAACCTCCAAATACTATAGATCTTTGAACGATTGGTTAATTCAGACACTAAAGGAGGTCTGTAATGAAATTTTGGAGGGGGAAAAGGCACCAGAGTCGTGGAAGGAAGCTTATACCGAAAACTGAGTCTGAAAAGACACAACTCAAGAACTACCGCCCCATATCCCTGCTTAATGTGGATTACAATTTTTTTGCTGATATTTTGGCTAACAGATTAAAAAAGGTATTAGTTGAAGAGATACATAAAGACCAAGCTGGCTTTCTCCCAGGTAGACATTTGTCTGACAATACGAGGAATATAATTAACATTTTGGAGAAGCTGCAAGTGAACATCAATACCAAAGCAGTTCTAATTTTTATAGATGCGGAAAAAGCCTTTGATAATATTTCTTGGAATTTTATGAAGAAAAATCTTCAGGGAATGGGGGTAGGCCAAGGGTTTGAAAATGGTATAAGTGCAATTTACTCAGAACAAAAGGCTAAGTTAATAGTTAACAATGTGATGACAGAGGAATTTAAGATAGAGAAAGGGACACAACAAAGCTGCCCGATTTCCCCATTGCTTTTTATTTCGGTCCTGGAGGTTTTGTTGAATATGATTAGAAGGGACCGTCTGATTAAAGGTATTCAGGTCGGAGCCAAACAATACAAACTGAAAGCTTTTGCAGATGAACTAGTTTTGACGTTACAGGAGCCAGAATCTAGTACGAAAAGAGTATTAGAATTGATTCAAGAATTTGGTCATGTGGCAGGATTTAAGTTGAACAAGTCAAAAACTAAAGTGCTTGAGAAAAATTTTACACCAATTGAGAAAGAGAGGTTTCAGAAGGAGACAGGTTTAACATTAGTTAAGAAAGTAAAATATCTGGGGGTTAATATGACTGCTATGAATTTAAATTTATTTAAAGACAACTATGAGAAATGTTGGGCAGAAGTGAAAAAAGATTTGGAAATATGGTCAAATTTGAAGCTTTCCTTGTTGGGTCGAATTGCAGCTATAAAGATGAATGTATTGCCAAAAATGTTATTTTTGTTTCAGTCATTGCAAATCTTGGACAGGATGGACTGTTTCAAGAAGTGGCAGAAAGATATTTCTAGATTTGTCTGGCAGGGCAAGAAGCCCAGAATAAAATTTTAAATACTAACTGATGCAAAGGAAAGAGGTGGATTTGCCCTGCCAGACCTTAAACTTTACTTTTTTAAAAAAAATATATTCATTTTTCATTGCCAGACGATGACAGGGGAAAAACAAACAAACAAACAACAACATAAAAAGAAAGAATGAGGTAACAGTCACACATCAAAAACAAACAAGACCATCAACCAAATCACAACCCCCAAACCAACTGTGATGGGATGATGAGCTGCTTGTGCGTAAAATCGTAGTCCCTCAGAGTTTGTGCAACTCCACAAACCTCTGTGTGTGACAGAGCTCCTCAGACATGTCTGCTCTAGTCACTTGCAGATTCCGACAGTGGTTGTTTTCGGAAGCGCTTCCAGCATAAAAGCTCCTTAACGGAAACACGTCTTCGGGCCTCGCGGCGTGACAGCTTCCGGCGAGGAATGGGTCTCCCTATGGGAGCTTCTGACACCTCCCCACTGTTCTCGCTGGACGTGTCCCTGAGCCCTCCCTCTTGCTCGTTTTCCCTCAGAGATCCTCCCCTTTCCCTGCTAGTTCCTGCTTTAGCTGCTGCGTCTCTCTCAGCCTTTGTGAGACTTTCCTCCAGAGACCCATCTCTCCCCCTGCTGGTCCCTGCTTCAGCTGTTGAGTCCCTCCCAGCCTCCGTGAGCCCTTTCCCCACCTGTTCCTCCGACGGCAGTTCCCTGACATCCACCTCCCCTCCAGGACCCCCTTCACCCCCGCCCATTCCCTCTCCTCTGGGCGGTGAGGAGGTAAAACCCCGAAAAGAATCCTCTTCATCTTCAGACGTCTCGAACATTTCCCTCCATGGGTCGCCGTTCCGGCTCGCTGAATCCTCCTCCTCCTCGGAATCTGTGAAACCCTCCAAATATTCAGGTTTGCGTGAGAGAGCGTCCGCCCTAACGTTCTCTGGGCCTGGCACGTAACAAATCTCAAAGTTAAATTTGGAGAACTCCTGGGCCCATCTCAACTGCCGTTGGTTGAGCACTCGTGCCGTTCTCCAATACTCTAGGTTCTTGTGGTCAGTGCACACTTGCACCTTATGTTGTGCGCCAATTAGCAGGTGCCTCCATCTCCGGAAAGCCTCATGAATAGCAAGAAGTTCTCGGTCGTACACCGTGTAGTTCCTCTCGGATTGTTCAGCTTTCGCGAAAAAAAGGCACACGGTCTCCACTCTGACTCCTCCTTCCCTGGCTGCAGAAGAAGCACCGCCCCTATGGCTCTGTCTGATGCGTCTGTTTCGACTCTCATCTTTTTTTTGTAAATCCACATGCAGAAGTTGTCCTTCAGAGGCGAAGGCCCTTTTCAGTTCCTCAAAAGCTCGCTCCGCCTCCTCAGTCCAAACAAATTTCTTCTTACTGCTGAGACAGTCCGTAATGGGCGCCGTCAGGTGTGCAAAGTTTCGGATGAACTTACGATAAAAGTTCCCAAACCCTAGGAACCTCTGCACATCCTTCTTGGTTTTGGGTGTTTTCCATTCCAGCACTGCCTGGACCTTGCCGGGATCCATGGCCAATCCCTTGTCTGACAGGCGGTACCCCAGGAATTCCACCTCCTTGGTATGAAACTGACACTTCTCCAGTTTCACCCACAGCCTGTTGGCTTGCAGCCTGCTCAACACTTCTCTGACGTCTCTCACATGCTGCTCCTCATTCTCAGAATACACCAACACGTCATCTAGGAAGGCCACACAATTCTTGTAAAGCAAAGGCCCCAGTACGTGGTTCATAAACGATTGGAAGCACGCCGAGCCTGCTTGTAAGCCAAATGGCATAACGAGATATTCAAATGCCCCCAAAGGGGTGAACATGGTGGTTTTCCATTCATCCCCTTTCCTTATACGAATCAGGTTGTATGCCCCCCTTAGGTCCAGCTTTGTAAAAATCTTTCCCTTCCGCACCCTGGTCAAAATGTCGTCAATCCTGGGCATAGGGAAAGCCAAGGGTTCTGACACTGCATTTAACGCCCTGAAGTCACACACCAGTCTCGGCTTGTCCGTGTTTTTTTTATCCACAAAAAACACTGGGCTACCTCCCACTGCTTTGGACTCTCTGATGAAGCCTCTCTTCAGGTTCTTGTCAATGAACTCTCTTAGCTCCTGCATTTCTCTGTCTGACATGGCATACAACTTGCCTACAGGAAGCTGTGCCCCAGGGAGTAAATTGATTTGACAGTCAAAGGGTCTATGCGGGGGTAGTTGGTCAGCTTCCTTCTCACTGAACACGTCGCTGAGATCTGCGTATTGTAGTGGTACCTTCACTTTCTCCATTACTTCCGTCCCTGCTAGGGTGGCTTGGGCCCCTGCTGAACCCTTTCCCCCTTTGCAGTGTTCTAAGCAATGTGCTGAACCAAAGGAAACCACTCTCTGATGCCAGCCCACCAGCGGATCATGTAACGCTAGCCAGCTCATCCCCAAAATAATAGGAGCTCCTCCCAAGGTGGCCACATTAAACGCTATCAGTTCTGTGTGCCTTGCCACCTTCATTATCATTGGGACGGTCTGCAAGCTGACTTCTCCTCCCAACAACTCCCTGCCATCGATCGTGGTCACCTGCAGGGGGTTGCTTAAAGGGATAGTCTGTATCTGGTGTTCAGCTGCAAACTCTTTGCTCATGAAATTGCAGGAGCTGCCTGAGTCCAACAGCGCCTTTATCTTTAGGGGGTGTCCATTTTGCAGCTCTAGCGACACTTCTATCACTAGGGCAGGTTTAGGAGCTTCTGGCATGGGCACTTTCACTGCTCTTCGGCCTGGCTGCTGTGCCCCGACTGTGGCAACCAGGCATTGGCTTTTACCTGCTCCAGTTTTTCCTCCTCTCTTCCCTCAACAGCTCCCACCATCCCTTGCCATTCCTTCCTCTGGGGGCAGACTCTGGCAAAGTGACCTGGCTGTTGGCAGAGATAGCATTTCCGGGCGCCTTTTCCCTCCTTCTTTCCCCCCTCACTGGGCTTTGAAACTGCGCGCGCTGTTCCGATTTCCATCGGCTCTGCCGGCGGGAAAGTTGTCTCTGGAATGTCTGGAATGCGGAACTCCTTCCAACGTTCCCCCTTCCCTTCCCGCCTCTCCCAAGCTCTCGCCTCCTGGCGCGCTCCTATGGTCAGCGCAGATTTAGTCAGCTGATCCATAGAATCCGCCCTAGGACCCCGGGAAAGTTCGTCTTTGACAGCCGAAGCAAGGCCTTCTTCAAATAGCATTTGAATGGGTGCCGCCGATAAGTCCCACCCCAATCTGTGAACCAGCATGGTGAACTCAGTCCAGTACTCACGGACAGATCGGCTTCCCTGCTTGCAAGCCATTAGCTGTCTGCGCACCACTCCCTCCTCAATATCGCTGGAAAACATGAGATCCATTGCACGAAAGAACTTCATGGTGTCCTTTAGGACGTCATTATGTGTTGCCATCAGGGGTCTAACCCAGTCCCTCGCCCCCCTTTCAAGATGCCCAATCACAAAAGCCACTCGTGATTCCTCGTCAGGGAATTCATCAAACTGCACATTGAGGGCATATTGCATCTCTGTTCTAAAGGCATGGTAGTCCTTGGGGTCCCCCCAAAACTTCTGCACCAATCCTGGTACCTTTCTGGTGAACTGGGTGGCTCTCCCCTTCTTGTCTGCATCCTGAGCCCTTCTCTCCTCAAGCCTCGCCGTCTGCAGCGCCAGTTGGATTTCCAACGCTCGGTACCTTTCTTCCAAGCTTGGACCCGCTCCAACTCCTGCTTCTCCAGTTCCGGCTGGGTCGCTCATGATGCCTTCTCCTGCACAGGCAGCTTACAGACACTGTCGGAATGCTGTGATGGGATGATGAGCTGCTTGTGCGTAAAACCGTAGTCCCTCAGAGTTTGTGCAACTCCACAAACCTCTGTGTGTGACAGAGCTCCTCAGACATGTCTGCTCTAGTCACTTGCAGATTCCGACAGTGGTTGTTTTCGGAAGAGCTTCCAGCATAAAAGCTCCTTAACGGAAACACGTCTTCGGGACTCGCGGCGTGACAGCTTCCGGCGAGGAATGGGTCTCCCTATGGGAGCTTCTGACACCTCCCCACTGTTCTCGCTGGACGTGTCCCTGAGCCCTCCCTCTTGCTCGCTTTCCCTCAGAGATCCTCCCCTTTCCCTGCTAGTTCCTGCTTTAGCTGCTGCGTCTCTCTCAGCCTTTGTGAGACTTTCCTCCAGAGACCCATCTCTCCCCCTGCTGGTCCCTGCTTCAGCTGTTGAGTCCCTCCCAGCCTCCGTGAGCCCTTTCCCCACCTGTTCCTCCGATGGCAGTTCCCTGACACCAACCAACACACAAACATTACAAACAATTAACAATTGACTTCCCTCCATCTCGGTTTTGGGTTATATGTATATTAAATTCAATCTGCAGTTTTTCATTATAAAATATCTACGCGTCGCAAGAGTTATATTACACCTACTGTGATTTTTATATCTCTAGAATTTGTTTCTATATGTTATAAATCTAGACCATTCATCAATAAACTTTCTCCCTTTTTGCTGTCTAATGTTCTGCGTCATTTTTGCCAACTCCATATACTCAAATAATTTGATTTGCCAATCCTTCACGGTCGGGATACTTCGGGAACTCCTTTAAATTTTAAATTAAGCTGTTTCTGCCGCAATTCTACCATGGCTAGACTATCTGACAGTTGGTCTTGTCTATTGTTCCATTCTCTTATTTCCTCCTTTATTTTTTCTGTCTCTTTCTTTTGTCCCCTCAGTTCCTTTTGAGTTTTCCTATTTGTTTCTTCCATTGATTTTGACCTCATTGTCAAATCTTGAATTTTACTTGAGAGCTCTCCTACAGCCCCTTCTATTTTCTTATCTATCCTCTCCTGTACCTCTCCTAACTTATTTTCCATGTGTTCTTCCCTTTGTTTAAATTCCTCTTTTATCTTTAACCACAAGATATCTAAATCTTTGATTTCCTCCTGCCTGGATACTTTCCTTTCCCCAGGGGTCCCTGCTACCTTTTCCCCATTTCCCCCCGACATTTTAAGTTATTTTCTCAAAATTCTCGATTTTGTTCCCTACTCTCTCCCTTAAAGGGCGCACAGTCTTTTCCTCCTACTCCTTTTAGGTCCTGTACCTTTCAATGTAGTTCCCCAGTGTTTCAACCTATCAATGCAGTCCCCCAGTATTTCAACCTGAGAAAGGGTCTTTGTCCCCAAGAATTGGGTCCAGCCTTATCAATTCTAACTAGTAAACATCATATATCTATAAACTGTATCTAAATTTCTTCTATGGGTCCACAAAGTGGTTGCTTTTCCAAATATACATAAATGAAAGGAGAAAGAAGGAAAGAGAAACAGAGGACGGGGGGGGTAATGTTCTTAACTAGAGGACATGGTTATCAAATGCTCCTGTGGAAGAAGAATAAGTGTTAAGTAGTTCTGTACGATCCAAAACAGTTCTAACCAGTTCTGGTGTTTTCTGCTACTTGCTAGCTCAATTCCACTAAATGCTTCCACAATGATTATGCCCCCAAGAGGTAAAGACGTAATTTAGTTTATAAGAAAAATCAAATTATTTAAAAGTCATCCCAATTAAAGTTCCTTAGTTAAGTTCAAAGGCCTTGTATGGCTCCAAAGTCCATGCCCCTTTGCCAACTTCAAAAAAACAACAACAAACAACAACAACAACAACAACAACAAAACCAACCACAACAGCAACAAAAAACACTTAGAAGAGGGAAATTATTAAGTTGTGGTAAGAAAGGTGAATTCAAAGTGTTAAAGCTTAAAGCAAAAGGCTAATGTAGTATTCACTCTTCTCCACTGGGGACAGAATCTAGAATCTTCTCTCTCCTTCCAGACTCAATCTACGTCAGGATATCCCTTGCAGAACCAGTCTCTATCATTTCAGCAATTATGAAGAGATCCTCCGAGGAACAAGCTATAGCAAAATATATAGCAAACTATAGCAAAATAGCATGAACAAAGAGCGAGTATGATTTAAATAGTCCCCATGTCCTTTAATCTACTCGGTTGCTCTATTCAGTTAGAGAGGGTTAAATGAGGTTTCCAAATACAAAGCAGCTGATACGTGAGGAGACGAAAGAATGGTCACTTCTTCGCTTAATATGCCGAGGTGGAAGTAGAGGAGTAAAGCTGGTTTTAGTTTGAATGTTTCTTGGATATCTCCTTCCTTACTCCCTTGCCGCTCCTCCACGTATCTTATACCAGCCCCTTCTAAAAATACACTCTTGCAATCAACCGAAAAGAAAGGGGGTGAGGTTTTCATACAATCGTCCTTTTCAGTCCCCTTAAAGCCTTATCAAAGTCTTTTTACAGCTCTTTTTACAGCCTTCTGGCTGCTAATCACCATAAATGACTGAGTGCAGTTACCGTATTTTTCGCTCTATAACACGCAGATTTTTGCTCCTAAAAAGGAAGGGGAAATGTCTGTGCGTGTTATGGAGCGAATGTGTGTCCCTGGAGCCGAAAAATGAGGCAAAAATCAAACCGCGCTTCAGGGAGAAGGGAGCTCCGTGAGACAGGAAGCTGCTTTCCTTCATTCTGCCTCAGGGTCTTACTGCCCACCCTGCTCTGTTTCGTTGCTGTGTTTGCTCAAACGGAACAAAGACCAGGGAAAGCCCCTCCCCTCCAGGCAAGTAGAGAGGAGAGCAGAGCGTCCAAACAAAGAGCAGGGAAAGCCCCTCCCCTCCAGGCAAGTAGAGAGGAGAGCAGAGCGTCGCTCTATCCTCTCCCTGCTCCGGAGGGAACAATGTTTGTGAAGGGAAGAGAGATTACAGGTTCGGCTTAAAATTCTGATTTGACTTCCTGCTTTTTGTTTTTGGAGACACACAGCATTCAAATATGCTTTCTTCCATTTAAAAGGATGAAATCCTTAAACAGTGTTTTGCCTGTAAATTCATGCGATCTGGAAGATTACAGTGTCTGTACCTCTTAAGGGATGGCAAAGCTTAGGTTTCGCTGCTAAATAGTTCTTAATGCAGTTAAAATGCTTTCTTCTGTCATGCTGGTGGGAGGGAGAGAGAGAGAGAGAGAGCGCACGCTGGCTGGCTTGGGTGGGTGGATGGGGGGAAACTTTTGCCTTCCTTTCCTCACGTTATAGCCCTCTCCTGCATTCTTAGCCTTCTGTGTTTTTCCTTCCCTCCCCACTTAAAATGTGGTTACAAAGCATGGATCCTCAGGATCTTTGCATTGGGTCACCCCAAATTCACCATCAGAGCACACAGCATGTCCATGGCTACAGCCTGCCCCCCCAAAATCACACACCCATTGTTGCCTGGGGCTGCAATGGTGCAAAAACGTGGTTACAAAGCATGGATCCACATGGATCCTCAGGATCTTTGCATTGGGTCAGCCAAAATTCACCATCAGAGCACATAGCATGTCCATGGCTACAGCCTGTCCCCCCCCAAAAAAAAAAAATCACGCACCCACTGTTGCCTGGGGCTGCAATGGTGCAAAAACGTGGTTACAAAGCATGGATCCACAGGGATTCTCAGGATTTTTGCATTGGGTCACCCCAAATTCACCATCAGATCACATGTCTGTGGCCACAGCATGAAGCACAAAAATGATACGTCCACTGTTTCATTCAGAATATTTTTTCCCTTGTTTTCCTCCTCTAAAAACGATGTGCGTGTTATGGTCAGGTGCGTGTTATAGAGCGAAAAATACGGTACTCTTTAACTTTTAACTTTCTAGCCCCAGGGTATTCAAAGTCTCTACTCAGTTCTTTGTAGGTTACTTTGTACTTTGCATTTTAATCTGCCACAGCGAGAAAAGAAAAGCTGTGGGCTTTAATTGTTTTGTACTCACTCAAATAGGTGCTAAGTTACTTCCTTTCTCTTTCTTGCAACTTTGTTTCCTGCGCCATTTCCCCATCAACCGGGATGAAGTCCCTATTTTCAATCTTAAAGCATCCAAGAACCACTTGGTCCAAACTTCCAGGTATTAAAGGATAAATCTTCCTCTTCACCAAGGGTTCTATTCTTATCTTTCTGGAGATCCGTCACGCTTCTTAGGGGAAGCTGCAGGCATTGCAACACAGGGTCGGTGCTCTCCCGCTTGTGTTTGCAGTCTCGCCGTCCTCAAGCTCTTCCAAGAAAGAAACCCGAGAAAACCACGAAACCGCACCTCCGCTGCCGGGTTGCCTATCCCTCAAGGGTTCCCCCCCTTGAGATTTCTGGGGGTGCACTGTGCCTGGTGGCTCCCCCAAGCCCCTGTGCTGCAGGAAAACCCCTGACGAGGTTTTACGTGCTTCCTCACTTTCCGCGGGTCAAACCGGAAGCCCAGACCTTAAACTTTACTATGAATCAGCAGCATTCTGCTGGTTGAAAGATTGGCTGCTTCTTGAGAACACAGACATTTTGGACTTAGAAGGTTTCAACAATGTTTTTGGGTGGCATGCATATTTGTGGTACGACAAAGTTAAAGCACATAAAGCATTTAAAAACCATATTGTCAGGAAAGCATTGTTTAATGTCTGGATAAGATATAAAGACCTATTGGAAATTAAAACCCCAAGGTGGTTGTCACCAATGGAAGCAAAGGCTCAGAAAAAGCTCAATATGGAGGCCAATTGGCCGAAATATTGGGAAATTTTGGAACAAGATGGAGATAAATTGAAATTGCAGAGTTTTGAGAAATTAAAAGATAAAGTGCGAGACTGGCTACATTATTATCAAATAAGAGAGGCCTACAATTTGGATAAAAAAATTGGCTTCCAGGTGGAAAAACCAAAATTGGAAACAGAACTGTTAGATCCCAAAACTAAGATACTTTCAAGAATGTATAACTTGCTGTTAAAATGGAATACGCAGGATGAAACGGTTAAATCTGCTGTGATTAAATGGGCACAAGACGTTGGACATAACATTATGTTTGCTGACTGGGAACAGTTGGGGACCACCGGTATGAAATTTACGGCATGTAATGCCTTAAGAGAGAATATTATGAAAATGATATATAGGTGGTACATGACACCAGTCAAGCTTGCAAAAATATATCATTTGCCCGATAACAAATGTTGGAAATGTAAAGAAAATGAAGGTACATTCTTTCACCTTTGGTGGACGTGCCCAAAGATTAAGGCTTTCTGGGAGATGATATATAATGAAATGAAAAAGGTATTTAAATATACCTTCCTGAAGAAACCAGAGGCCTTTCTCCTGGGCATAGGCGGCCAATTGGTGACAAAGAAGTACAGAACTTTATGTACGCAACAACAGCAGCAAGAATACTTATTGCAAAGTACTGGAAGACACAAGATCTACCCACCCTGGAAGAATGGCAGATGAAGGTGAAGGACTACATGGAATTGGCGGAAATGACTGGCAGAATCCGAGACCTGGGAGAAGAGTTGGTGGAAGAAGATTGGAAGAAATTTAAAGACTATCTGCAGAAACACTGTAAAATTAATGAATGTTAAAATGATGTTGGATTGAAAATAAGTGGTATTAGCAACAAAGTTAATAAGAATATGCAAAAATGAATTGATAATGGATGAAAACAGAGTTATAAAATGTTAAGATATAGAGTTAAGGTAAATGAAAGAGGGTAAGGATTTGCTGACCTGATTATGTAAATGGGAATACAAAAAGGGGAGGTGTGAGGAGGTCAAAGAAACAAGCAAAGGAGTTTAAAGTTATGAAAAACGGATTTTTTAACTTTTTCTTATTTTTTCTTTGTCTTTTGTATGTTGTATTTTTTATTTTTATTTTTTTTCTTTTCATGTATTTTTTGTTTTTTATGTATTTTCCTTTTCCATGTGTTTTTGTATTCATGCTTTAAAACTTTAATAAATTTTTCTTAAAAAAAAAAGAGAATGTTTCTCCCAAACTGCAAGTATGCCACAAGTAATGTAGTACAAAATGCAACGTGTATTTTTTATGTGATATCCTATGTCCAGCTATGTGCACTGCTACACTTGCAACTAGCCTTAAGAGGCCTGACATGCAAGTCTCTTAAGATTTACACGAAGGCATATAAATGTACCAAGCAAACACATATATTTTATGGGGGGCAAAGACCCCTAGGAATTTAAGAGTGGCTGTATTCCCTACACCCACAAGTCTCAGAATGCTTAGAACATAAAAACACAACATAAAAACACAAAACATCACGTGTTAAAATAGCATTAAATGTCAATAAGAAAAAGGCCTGGTTAAAAAGGTGCGGATTTGCCTGGCTCCTAAAGCTGTATAATGACTTTTACGACCTTTGTATGGATTATTTGGTGGGAGGTGAGTTTAGAGCTATCAGTGAAGCTCTTTCCACATTCCACACACTGATAGGGTTTCTCCCCTGTATGAATTATTTGATGGGAAGTGAGACAGGAGCTCCGACTGAAGCGCTTTCCACATTCCACACACTGATAGGGTTTCTCCCCTGTATGAATTCTTCGATGGGAAGTGAGAGAGGAGCTGTGACTGAAGCTCTTTCCACATTCCACACACTGATACGGTTTCTCCCCTGTATGAATTCTCTGATGCTGAGTGAGATTGGAGCTGTTCCTGAAGCTCTTTCCACATTCCACACACTGATAGGGTTTCTCCCCTGTATGAATCCTTTGATGGGAAATGAGAGAGTAGCTATCAGTGAAGCTCTTTCCACATTCCACACACTGATAGGGTTTCTCTCCTGTATGAATTCTTTGATGGGAAGTGAGATGGGAGCTCTGACTGAAGCTTGTTCCACATTCCACACACTGATAGGGTTTCTCTCCTGTATGAATTCTTTGATGGGAAGTGAGATTGGAGCTCCGACTGAAGCGCTTTCCACATTCCACACACTGATAGGGTTTCTCTCCTGTATGAATTCTTTGATGGGAAGTGAGAGAGGAGCTATCAGTGAAGCTCTTTCCACATTCCACACACTGATAGGGTTTCTCCCCTGTATGAATTCTTTGATGGGAAGTGAGATCGGAGCTCTGACTGAAGCTCTTTCCACATTCCATACACTGGTAGGGTTTCTCCCCTGTATGAATTCTTTGATGGGAAGTGAGAGTGGAGCTCTGAGTGAAGCTCTTTCCACATTCCACACACTGATAGGGTTTCTCCCCTGTATGAATTCTTTGATGTGAAGTGAGATTGTGGCTGTGACTGAAGCTCTTTCCGCATTCCTCACACTGATAGGGTTTCTCCCCTGCATGAATTCTTTGATGGGAAGTGAGAGAGGAGCTATGAGTGAAGCTCTTACCACATCCCATGCACTGATAGAGTTTCTTTTCAATGAGATTTTGTTGATGGGAAGTGGAATTGGAGCTCTGACTGCAGCTTTCTCCATACTCCAAATTTTTTTGTGGCTTCTCCTCTCTGGGGATTTTTTCGTGGTCACCTTTGTTCTCGATTTCCAATTCATCACAATCTGCATTGGGGACAAAAAGGGATTTGAGCCTCAGGAACAAATGGAGAAGAACTGAAGGGAGTTGCGTGTGTGTTCATTACCTGTGTTGTTTGTTTAATATGAGATTCGGATGAGTTGTTGAATGTTGCTTTGTTTATATAAAGCAGTGGTCAAAATTGTGAAAGACTTTTGGAAAAAAGTGTATTTCAGAGTTTTTATGGCTTATAACACCACTTCATTTGGAATACTGTCATAAAATTATATATCAATGGAAAGATAATTCGATCAAGAATGCAATCAAGAATGCAATCCAAGAAAGTTTGTTCAATTACCCGTATTCTATCAAACGTTATAGCCAAATAACCAGAAAAAGGAAGCACAACTTGCTTTGGTTGACTTTTGTCAGTGTGTTATGTGATTGCTATCAAGTTGGTTGGTTTTTTGTGTTCTTTCATTTAGTGAGGGTGTAAGACATAATAAAATTATAGAAATGGCACAAGGAGTTGAGTGGTCCCCAGAAAGTGATGTAAGATTGTACTATTAAGTGAGCAAGGCTACAGTTATGAAAAAATTAGAAGAGAGATTGGGGAAAACTTAACCAAAGTTGGCATTTCTATATTTTTGAAGAGGTATAAGGAGACTCAGTCACTACAAAAGTGACGATGGACGAGTGGAGAGACTGTGCCTACATGACAGAAGAAAATCATCTGGGTGTATACAAGATGACATGGTGCAATGTAATGGGAAGTTGAGTGCAAGGACTGGTCTAAATTAGAATTCTAAGAAAAAGCCATTGTTATCTCTCAAGCAAAGGTTGAAAAGATGAAACCCATGTTAACTGGACAGTGGAACAATGGGGCGGTGTTATTTGGAGCGATGAGACCCAAATCTCCTTGCTTGGTAGTGATGGCATGAAATACCCGAGGAGAAGAATCAGATAACATTTACATCCTACTTGCATTACACTGACCGTGAAACACCCAGACAGTGTGATGATCTGGGGTTGCACGGCAGCAAAAGGTGTGGGCAGAATTTGCGTCATTAATGGGAATATAAATGTGGAAAAATGCATAAACGAAATATATGAGCCCAAACTGAAGTGTTCTGCAGGTGATCATTTCCCAGATACCGAAGCATTTTTATATTTTCAACAGGATTCAGCTCTATGTCATGTTGCTGCTGTGTGCCAAAGGAGCATTATCATTCAAGATAATCCTATTCCACTGCTGGAATGGCCTGGGAATAGCCCACACTTTAACCCAATCAGAAATCTTTGGAGCCGACTAAAGAAACTTGTTAATAAGAGGCAACCCAGCAATAAAGCCCAATTAACATAGGCAATAATTCAGTCTTGGTTTCACATTATTACAGCTGCAGAACTAAAAACTTGGTTCACTTCATGGGAAGGCGTTGTAAGGCCGTAATTAAAGCTAAAGGTTACCAATGGTTACCAAAGGTTTCACGTTTTTTCTTTATGAGTGCTGTTCTAATAAATACTCCTTCATAAAAGTCATCGCATTACATTCTTCATTAAATTATCTTTCCATTGCTATATAATTTTATGGTATTACTCCACACAAAAGTAGTGTTATGAGCCATCAAGCCTCAGAAATATACTTTTCACAAAAGGTTTCCACAATTTCGGCCACTAGGAGAAGTTGTTCATTTTAAAGTTAATGTTCTTTTATATGGAATCAGATTATTATTATTTATGTTTCATGTTTATATGTGTGTTGGAAGCTGCCCAGAGTGGCTGGGGCAACCCAGCCAGATGGGCAGGGTATAAATATAAATTATTATTATTACTACAGTGGTACCTTGATTTAAGTATAGTCCTGTTCCGGAAAGTTTGTAAACCGAGGTACCACTGTATCATCATCATCATCATCACCACTGCTACTTTTCCTGAGATTCAATAAGTCTAGCTCTTCTCTGGAATGAATTTTGTTTGGCCCAGTCATGGCATCCCCTCCATCTCCAATGTCAGTCGTCTCTTTGGTCAACCCAAGATTGACAGCAGCAAAAACAAAAGCAGAAAACCTGAAGCTACTTATCTTTCCTAAGAATTCTGAAGCTGACATTTAAGATGGCCTGGGCAGTTGAGACCAGCCCAATCGTGGTAGAAAAAGCAATAATTTGAGGAAGATTGTTCAAAGAAAAAACTGTAAGTTACTCTTTCTTGTGGGGGTGTTAGGTTCCCAGGTGTTATAGGGGTCATTATTGAGCTCTGTGAAAATATATGAGGTTGGTCCATAGAGGTATTTTTTGAATTTCCAGGCAGATATGACGATCCCACAGGGAGCCTTACCAAGAGAGGCCACGATCCCACAATTCTCCTCCATAACGTCCTTATGCAGAGCTCTCTGGTCAGGATCCAGCAACGCCCACTCCTCATCCGTGAAACGAACAGCGACATCTTCAAAGCACACTGGACCCTAAAAGAAAAAGGGAAATGTCCTCCTGAGACAGCAGAAATATGATCTGCTACACAATGCTCTGTGGTTTCCTTCCTGTAAATTGCGGTGTTGTTTCAATAGGATTGCTTTGCTGCACATTTTATTTATGGATGCTTATTTTATTCTGCATTTTAATTATGGGTGTTCATCTTTGTGCAAATAGGTGGTACTCCACCTTGTGTTTTCCAAGTCATTCTGCCTAGGCTAGCATTCCAGTTTCCCCAATGGAAGGATCCACATTCTCTTCTCCTCGTGAGCTGTTCTGGGGAGTTCCCTCCCAATGTCCTAGAGCCAAATTCCAGGGGTCCATAGGGGCATGAAGAGGGGGAGGAATGGGAGGCAGGCCCCATATTGCAGCCAATGGGGCTGGTTAGGTGAATCCAGGCCACTATTTGTTCTCATTTGTCCACTGCTTAAAAAACAATTTTAGCATTCAGTGATCAATCTAGAAATAAAATAAGCCTATTTTGGATGGCCATCCTTCTTGGATGACCTAGCAGAGATTCCTGCATTGCAGGGGGTCTCCTGGCTCTGAGAGACAAGCAGGGAGGGTGACTTCTGGCAAAAGGAGAGGGAGCCACCGGAGGCTCTTCCTTCTCCTGACTCACCTCTGCCTCCCGACCTTCCTCTCCCACTCGCCTCCTTCCTCTTCTGCCTCTGATTCTGCACTGCATTCTGCCACAGAGTCTCCCAGCTCACTAAGCCCTGTAAACCCTTCAGCTTCTGACACCTCCTCTTCCCAGGCTTCTCTCTCTTCTCCCTCTGACCGCTCATCCTTCTTCTACCTCCACTTCTTGGGCTCTGAGCCATCTTCCCTTCCTGGTTCCCCGGCTGCTTCCTCCCACCATTCCTCTGTGCCCAACCAGTCCATGACATTGCTCCATCCCTTGGCCTCTGTCCCCACAAGGCAGCTTCCCCTGACCTGATCTGGTTCCACAGTTGCTGCTTCCCTTCTGCCCCCATGAAAAGACGGATCAGGAAGTCTTGCCAGCATCATTCTGTCACCTGCAAGAGAAAAAAGGTGATCAGGACGCCTGGAGTGCCTGCTTCTCTCACAGGTGAAACAGGGCATCTCTTACTACAGATGGGCCTTTGAGAAAGCCTTACCTGCTGAGAGTATTTGGACGTTTGTGCCCATTTTATATGTTTGTTGTGCAGAAATACATCTCCCCTCCTCTGGACCCTTCTTCCCAACCATCTATCCCCAAAACAAGATGAAAAAACCCTCAGATGAGTTGGAAAACCAACAGAATGAGACCAATGGAGAAAAACCACCTTCCTCCTTACCCAGTGGCCTCTCTCTGGTGTCCAACGGAGGCCTCTCTGCCTCACAGGAATCCAGTTCCATTTCTGCAAAGAGATCCTTTCCCTGAAAAAAACCACAATGATTCAAACCAGAGAATGGTGAGAAATATTAGAAAGAGAATGACAAAGACTTGAAGGGCGTGAGATCTCATTCCATGGATGCTTTCCCAGAAAACGGATGGGCAATCAGCAGACCATTATGGCATGTTCTCTGTTTCTCTGTCCTGTTTGGAGCCCCTTGGGAGTATCCAGAGGAAAGTCTCTCTCACCTGCTTTCTCTCCTCTGCCTGACTCAGGAGGAAACCTTCGGCCAGGGCCACCGCCTGGGAACTGGTCTCCGCTCCGCATTCCCTCACCCAGCTCTCCATCTCCGGGGGAAGGACAGCCAGGAACTGCTCCAAGATCACCAGGTCCAGCATCTCAGCTTTCGTGTGCCTTTCTGGCTTCAGCCACTGATGGTCAAGGTGGTAGAGTCGGCTGCAAACCTTTCGGAGTCCTTTGGCCTCCTGGCAGCAGAACTGCCTCAACCTCTGGCTCTGCACCTCTGAGTGGAGGGTGTCCTCCTCACCCAGGATCTTCTGCACAGAGTTTTCCCAGAATCCCTCACTGCTCCCAGTTTGGCTGGCATGGCCTCTTCCTGCTTCAGGGCCAGCTGAGTCTCGCTCATCCATCTGTGCTCTCAGGAAGCCTCTGAGAGATCGGAAGGAACCCTTTGGTCTTCTGACAAGTTCTGCCCGTCTAAATGAGAAGCTCTAGCAAATCCTACAAAGCAAATACATTGTTCTGTTACAGAATTTGTAGGACAGGTGGGGATATGGTTCCCTGAGCAAGCATGACTGCACCACATCCCAGACCATGAGCTATCTTTTTGAAAGAGAAGAAACAAGTCTCTAGCCTTCTAGCAATGTAAAATGTGGAGGCAACTGGAGGGATTTCTGGGAGATTAATCAACCTGGTTTCTGCAGCCTTCCAGTCAATACATGAAGTCAGAACCAACAGACAAGAGAATCGTTTGTATCTTGTGAAAAATGGATGCTTGGCTCTAGCGGGGGTCCACACCCGGGGGTCCTCAGGAGTTCCTCCCCCACCCCCACTCTCCTGCTTCTGTCTCCTTTTCTTGCACTTGGACTCTCTGCCGCTCTCCAGAGAGACTCCTGGGGTGGGGTCCCTTTTTCTTTGCTCTGAGGGCCAGGTATGTATCTGATCAACCCCTGAGGGGTTACCCCCTTGATATTTAGGTGGGTAATTATTATTATTATTATTATTATTATTATTATTATTATTATTCTGTTAGATAGCTTAACACACACACAGCCATTGATGCCAAGGTCCCAGGAGGCTCAGTGAGTAGCAGCACCCATTTCCGGCTGCTTTGCCATCAACAATCCCTTTGGGACAGAGAGGATGTGGTCCTGGGATGCCATGCTCTGGGTGCGAGGGGATTGCTGCAGTGGCCTCCGTGGGGAGCTGCCCTTGGAGACGACTGGGGAAACTGGTCTGCAATGCAGCAGCCAGACTATGGGCTGGGATCCCTCTCTTTCTTCCTGGCCTTTCTCTCCCACCTTAACTTCCTTCCTCCACGTGGGGTTTTCTTTTGGGGGGGGGGGAGGGGCTTGTCCACCTCCTCGTCCAGGTTTGGAAAACCATTTGCACATGTTTCCTCTGTTGTGCAATGAGGCTGAGCGATGTCACACAGAGTTAAAGTCCCAGGGACTTCTTTGTTTAAAGAAGGGAGATATTTTCTGAAGGGGGGGGCGGAGGGCCAAATGAGTTTGGGATCCTCTGATCTCCAGGAAGGAGAGCGTGGCAGACCTGGCCCCTCCCTGATCAGGCCCCCCATGCACCCTCCCCTGCTGCAGCCCTGGGACCCCCCCCCCGTCTCCCCACTGCACCCTCTGGGGGGAGAGAGAGGAGACTCACCAGATCCCAGGAGGGGACAGCGAGGCAGCCCTTGCAGGAGAGACCCCAAAGCAAGGAAAGGACTGGGGAGGGAGGGGGCTTGGATCTGGAGGACCTGCCCCCTCTTGCTTCCTGGCCTCTCTAGGAAGACAGCTCACTTCCCTTTAACCCTTGCCAAGCCGAGTCCCTCCAGCTCAGCCCTCTCTCGCTTGGCAGAACCTCAGATTCTTATTATTTTTTATGCATTTAGGGGGGCATCTGCCAATGCCCAGATATCCTTTTGGGGGTGAGGCTCTTGGCTGGACTCTGAGCATCTCCCTCCCTTGGGTGGAAGCTAGAGGAAGAGCTTGCAGGGAAAAGGGCTTTGCAGGAGGCAAGGAAGCTCCTCCTAGAATTCAGGAGTGGAGAGATAGGAGGGGATCCCAGGGTCATCTAGTCCAACCCCCAGCAATGCAGAAATCTCCGCTAAAGCATCCATGGCAGATGGCCGTCCGATCTCTGCTGAGAAACCTCCAAGGAAGGAGAGTCCACCACCTCCCAAGGGTGACCTTTCCCCTGCCAAAATGAGTAATAATGAGTAATAAATTAAATGAGTAAATGAGTAATAATTTCTTATGCATGCCTTTTATGCTAATATATAAAAGTATGCCGTTTCCCTTTCCAAAAATGCTTGATTCCTAATTTAATGGACTAAAAATGGATGGTTGTTGCTATGATGTTTAGGGAAGCTTTTAATATTTGATGGACTATTGTATTTTAATATTTTGTTGGAAATAAAATATTTCCAGAGTGGCTGGGGAAGCCAGCCAGGTGGGTGGGTATAAATATATTATTGTTATTGTTATTATTATTATTATTATTATTATTATTATTATTATTATTATTAATTGATCAGGTGAGTTTTCTCCTTTCGAAAGAGGCAGGTGGAATCTCCACGGTTGCTAATAGCATAACATTGAAAGGCTAGGGAAATATGGGGAGCCCTAGCGTAGAGCATCTGCTTGGCATGCAGAATGTCCCAGTCAGTGTAGACTACAACTCCCATGATACCTGTCCACTGCCTTTGCTGCCAGTTGGGCATTTATCATCATCCAACCATCCACAGGTTTCCTGCTCCCATCTTTAAAAATTCAGTTCTTTCTCCACCTCTTGGCCAGATTTAACGCTTCTCTGGTGTCTGCAGAGTCACTGCCTTGTGAGATACTTTATTGGGGGAAAGGCTTTCCTCCTGGACCACTTTGGCAGAGGAATGTTAATGGACTGATGGGAGGGAAGTGAAGTTTTCCATCTACGCACCTGCCTGCTGATCTACCTCCTCCCACTAAAAAGGTGCAAAATCCAGCTTTCTGGTAAATAAATAAATTAAAAAGTTTCTAGGTCTTGGTATGTTGTATATATGAAAGTCCGAGGAGGCCTAAGAAGAGGTGTGTCTGGCAAAACAACAAAATCATTTGCAGGGGTTAGTGGATAAGATTTGAGGGCCCTGGCCACCTCTTGGCCATGACAAGCAGACTAAACAGTACTAAAGAATCATAGAATTATAGACTTGGAAGGGACCCTGAGGATCATCTAGTCCTGCAGTGTAGGAATAAGCTGATGTCCCATATGGGGCTCAAACCTGCAACCTTGGCACTATCAGCACCATGATCTAAGTAGTCTTGCTTTGTGGGTTTCCTCCTCAGTGGTAGAGCACATGCTCTTTTTCTTTTTGCATTCGGCAGATCCCAAAGGCAGATCAGTCTGCAAAACGGCTTTTATTATTTATTTTGTGAAATTTATACATAGCTTGAATGATTATTTTTTTTAAGACCTCAAAGCGGTTTGCAAAAAGATAGAACAAAATCAATAAAAATTCACAGCCTCACTTTAAAACATACAAAGCTTAAAATAGTAAAACAGTTTAAAGTTACTTCAACTTTCTAAGCATCTGGGTACGCTGGTCTAAACAAGAATGTTTTTGTCAGACATTGAATAGTGTGAAGGCTCAATCTCAAAAGGCAGGGAGTCCCAAATTGTAGGTGCTGCCATAATGTGCAACCGAATTCTTACAAAAGCAGAGTCAGACCATTGGGCCCATTCTCTCTACACAAGTATTTCTCAAATGGGTCTCCAGCTGTTGTTGGGCTCCAACTCCCATCATCCCTAGCTAGCGGGACCAGTGGGCAGGGATGATGGGAGTTGTAGTCCAACTACATCTGGGGACCCAAGGTTGAGAAACACTGCACACTGACTGGCAGCACCTCTGCAAGGTTCTCTCCCGGCCCTACTGGGAGATGCCAGAAATTCATAGCATCACAGAACTGTATAATTACCGGTATACCTTCTGCATGCAAAGCAGATGTTCTGCTAGCAGCTGGCAAAGGAAGGGTAGAACACTCCGCTAGAACGTAAGAACTTTGCTGATGCAAATCGAAAGGGCCCATCTAGTCCAGGGTCCAGTTCAGTCTCCCCCTCCCCAAGAGGGCAGCTAGATGCCGACAAGGAGGGGATGAATGAAACCGTTATCCCACAATATTGCTTCCAAGCAACTAAGTATTCAGACACATACTGACTCCATTACTGGACCTCTGGGTATAGGGCAATATATAAATTAATACTTGATAACAGTATATAGCCAATGTGGCTACTAGCCACTGATTGCTTTATCGTTTGTAAATTTGTCTGAAAGGGAGGGGTTAAATTTGTCTGAAGGGAAGTTCAGTGGTAGAGAATCTGCTTTGCATACAGAATATTACCATCAGTGCTTTGTTACTCACCTAAAGTGTCTCAAGGTGATGTACATGAATGGCCATTCAAAACCAGAAAATGCATTTAAAACAAAACTCAAACTATACCTAAGACTGATACATGTGGCAAAGACCCATTCACCCTGCTGGGAAAACCAGCCAGAACAAAAATGTCTTCATTTGTTTCAGAAAACGCAGGTGTTGGGCACCTGTTGTAACTCAATGTGCGCTACTCCAGATAATGGGTGGCTGTTGTGATGGAATAACAGTTCCATTGGGGCATTAAATTCAGGTAGGTAGCTGTGTTGATCTGATGCAGTAGAAATAAAATTTGTCCAGTAGCATCTTAGAGACCAACTAAGTTTGTTCTTGGTATGAGCTTTCGTGTGCATGCACACTTCTTCAGATACACTGAAACAGAAGTCACCAGACCTTTATATACTGAGAGGGTGGAGAGCGGTAAGTTTACCACACCTATCAGCCAATCACCCATTCCCACCACCCTTCTGAGTAATACCCCTCCCCACCCTCCCACTATATATAAAGGTCTGCCGACTTCTGTTTCAGTGTATCTGAAGAGGTGTGCATGCACACGAAAGCTCATACCAAGAACAAACTTAGTTGGTCTGTAAGGTGCTACTGGAAGGATTTTTTTCATTTTGTTTCGACTACGGCAGACCAACACGGCTACCTAGCTGTAATAAAGAACAGAAGGTCGGCGGTTCGAATCCCCGCGATGGGGTGAGCTCCACTTGCTCGGTCCCTGCTCCTGCCAACCTAGCAGTGCAGGATACCGTTCTTTCCCCCTGGTGTGCAGCCGGCCAGCTGGATCCGGCCAGCCCGTAATGGGCTCATCGACGTCGATCTCCTCTGCTTCCATCTCTCTGCATTCGTGCTCGAACCCAGGATCCTCCCCCAACACGTCCATGTCCTTCCCTCCCCCTGTTACCTCGGGTGATGTTGCGTGTAAGGGCCCCCTCAGCAGTTCCCTGCTCCACCCCACCTCCGGTTGATCGTCCCACCAATAGGAGCGGTCTGTGACAAACCCCGAGAGTGATCCCTCTGGGGAGCTTGTTTCTGGTGCCGTTTCCTCAGCTGATGAGAACCCCTTATAATAGGAGCAACTGTAATACGGTCTTTGCTCTAATAAAATTTGCATTTTCCCCCAGTTGCAAAAGCCTTAAGAAGAATGCACTGAAATAGTTTAATGAAATCAAATGTTTCACTCCGTGCTGGGTAACCTAGCAGTTACTAGGTTACACTGTCCAACCATCTCGTCCTCTGTCGTCCCCTTCTCCTTGTGCCCTCCATCTTTCCCAACATCAGAGTCTTTTCCAGGGAGTCTTCCCTTCTCATGAGGTGACCAAAGTCTTGGAGCCTCAGCTTCAGGATCTGTCCTTCCAGTGAGCCCTCAGGGCTGAATCCCTTCAGAATGGATCGGTTTGATCTTCTTGCAGTCCATGGGACTCTCAAGAGTCTCCTCCAGCACCATAATTCAAAAGCACCAATTCTTTGGCGATCAGCCTTCTTTAGGGTCCAGCTCTCACTTCCATACATCACTACTGGGAATACCATAGCTTTAACTAGACGGGCCTTTGTCGGCAAGGTGATGTCTAGGTTTGTCATTGCATTTGTCAAAATTACAAATACCTAAATACAGACGGTCATTTACCCTCGCTAGATTCAACATGCTGCCATCTGCAGGGCAGATTTGAGGGTAAACCATACGCAGAACGAATCTGCCCCTGCGGCTTGATGGAGGTAGAAACTGTCTCTCATGCCTTGTTGCGCTGCCGTTTCTACGGGGATATACGCTCGGTATTTATTACCCCTGCTATGCAAAAATCTCCAAATGAGTCCGAACTTCAATGTCTAAAATCCCTGGTAGAGGACAAGGACCCTGAGATCACATTAAGGGTAGCCAAATTCTGTGTGATTGCCATAAAACTTAGGGAACAAGCTGTGCTGTCATAATGATTAAGACCTTAAATGGTAATTTTAGGTTTTATGTTAGTGACTAAGTTTTAATTTATATATTTTTTAACTGTTGCTATATCTGTATTGTCCCTGTTATACCTAACTGCAAATTCAAATGTATCCCTATCGTGTTTTATGACTTCCTTAATATTGTATGTGGGCTGGAGCTGGTCTGTGACTGAAATAATAAAATTCAAATTCTGATCCCGTTCTAAAGATCGTAAGGACGCAAGAATTGCCTCTCTGGATCAGACGGGAGGTGGTTGCAGGATTCCGCCGCCAGCAGAGAGCAAGATGCTTCCTGAAAGTAAGAAGGGCATGCTGGATCAGGCCGGCAGATGCTGCAATGGGAAACCCTGCAAGCAGGATTTGAACGCAGGAGGATCTCTCCCCTCTTGTGGTCTCCAGCAACTGGCTTTCACAAGCATTGCTTCCTCCAACTGTGGAGGCAGAGGATAGTCGTCATGGCTGGTAGATCACTCCATGGGACTGAGTGCTGTGGGATGTAATCCACTGGGAGCAGTCAAACACAACATTCCTTGATTTCCTAGAGTGGACATGCAAAGGGGATGTTTGGTCCAGCCAGTCGAGACTTCCTTGTTCCTCCCTGGGCTGGAGCATCCTTCCTTTTGCATGTGACTAGAGGTGGGTGTGACCTTACCTGTCAAGCTAACAACAACAACAACAACAACAACAAGAAGAAGAAGAAGAAGAAGAAGAAGAAGAAGAAGAAGAAGAGGAGGAGGAGTTTGGATTTGATATCCCGCCTCTCACTCCCTTTTAAGGAGTCTCAAAGCGGCTAACATTCTCCTTTCCTTTCCTCCCCCACAACAAACACTCTGTGAGGTGAGTGGGGCTGAGAGACTTCAGAGAAGTGTGACTGGCCCAAGGTCACCCAGCAGCTGCATGTGGAGGAGCGGAGACGCGAACCCGGTTCTCCAGATTACGAGACTACCGCTCTTAACCAGTACACCACACTGGCTCTCAAAAGGACAAGTCACACAGCCCTCATCCCTCTCTTTGACTTCCTCCGTCATTGGACCAGCATCTTTTTAGCTAGAGATGCTCTGTTGGCTTTCAGCCAAAAGAGGACAAAGGGACTGTCCACATATGAGATAGACTCACATGTATATATTTTGTAACTAAGTCTGCCTTCAGGGATCCAACAGTGAACTGACGATGTGAGTAAACTTCTTTTACATACTTTACACAAGATTGTGGTGTATTAATTCTTTTAAGAGGGATTTAAAGGGGACTTACCAGGAATCTAATATTGAGAGGCTTACACAAGCCTGCAACCAGCTATCCACTGTGCGTTTAAAAGGGGAATGTGAAACTCTGCTAAGTATAGGAACTTGCTAGCGCAAGTTAGGAAGGATATTAATAAGCAATATATCCTCTCCTGCCTCCCTGAACATTTCCACAGTTCCAAAGTTCAGGAGATTGTTGTTGCATTTATATATCACCTTTTCTTCCAAGGAGCTCAAGGCGGTGTAAATGGTGCTCCTCCTTCCCATTACACCCTCACAACAACCCTGCGAGGTAGGTTAAGAGTCTGCGACTGGCCCAAGGCCACCTGGTGAGCTTCAAGGTCGCCCAGGTCATAGTCCAGTGCTCTAACCATTACACCACGCTGCCTCCTGTGGCTGCACGCCCCACAGAGAGTCCGCAGCCACACTCCGAAGAAGAATCCAAAAATGCAGGCAACTGTATCAGCTATGGGGAATGCTTGGCCCTCCAGATGTTACTGAACAACAGCTCCCAGCAGCCATGGCTAGAGATTTCACTTGAGGAGCCCACGATTATCAGCAAGCTCTGCTCTATAGGCTTGCCTGGGAGAGAGTCAAAGTTAAATTTCAGAGAGAGAGAGACAGAGAGAGAGAGAGAGAGAGAGAGAGAGAGAGAGAGAGAGAGAGAGAGAGAATATTTTAAGAGCATTTCTTGTGGTTCCTTTGGAATAACCACATAATAACTAGATGTATCCAAAGTTTCTTCACTAGCTGTAATTGTCTCAAGGACGGCGGACATTAGGGCCAAGCTACATTCTTTCTCAGAGCTCCCAGCCTAGTTTTCTTTTTGCAAAAGCAGCCTAATTTGGACGTGCAGAGGAGATGAGATGCTCTGCGTCCTCTGCTGCAGGTCCTGATCTCTCCCGCCTTGTCCCCGAACTCCCGGAGCTGCTATTAGCTGAGGATCAGAACATCTGGGGCAGGCCTAGGCAAATTCCAGTTCTCCAGATGTTTGGGACTACAATTCCCATCATCCCTAGCTAACAGGACCAGTGGTCAGGGGGAGATTATTTTTTCATCTGGTGCTGAGATGTCTTCAGAGCAATCCATTATAATCTATTGCTAACAGGGTGGTCCCACACACACACACACACACACACACACACACACACACACACACACAAACTTGTTAATCTGTCCGTACTTGGCTACCCTAACTTGGCAGACAGACAGAGAGAAGACCCGAAATGCAGGATAAAACTGTATCAGTACAGGTGAAATGCTTCTGGGAGATGATATATAATGAGATGAAAAAAATGTTGAAATATACATTCATAAAGAAACCAGAAGCATTTTTACTGGGCATTGTGGGGAGTGATATAAATATAAAGGAATGTAAGCTCTTTGTATATGCAATAACAGCAGCAAGAATATTACTGGCCCAAAAATGGAAGCAAGAAGAATTACCAACTATTGAAGAATGGAGGATGAAGTTAATGGACTATGCAGAACCAGATAAACTAACAGGAAGGATTCGAAACCGGCGGGACCATAAATTCACGGAAGACTGGAGTAAATTTACTGGCTACTTGAAAAGTATTTGTGAAGATCAGAGGACGTTTGCAGGTTTGCAAGAAGTTTTGTGAGGAGTATTATTGGAAGTATTGCAAAAATGGAGAAGGAGAAGGATGATTTGTTAAGAGATGTAAAAGCAATATATAGTTAAGAAACGCATAAGAAGTGGTTAAAACGGTGGATCATCAGAGGTGCTGAGGGAAGTCTCAAAAGATTGTATAAGTGATAAGTTTTGTGGTACATTTTATAATTTATATGTTAAAATCAATACATTTTTTTAAAAAAAAAAACCTGTATCAATACAGGACATAGCCTTTTACACTGAAATATGGGACAATCCTGTATTATACAGGACAGGTGGCAACCCTATGACTGTAGAGGCAGAGAACAGCCATTGGGGCTGGTAGCCTTGTCCTCCACAATTGGTTTACTCTGCTGTTGAAGCCACTCAAGTCGCTGTCCATCATTTCCCCCTGCCAAAGAGAGTTCTGTCGTTAAACTAGGCACTGCGTGAACTTTCTTTCACGTGCCCAGTGTGGAAATGTTGTGGAAAGTAGGAGAGGATATGTAGACTAAATATTATCTTTCCTTGGAAGCAAGTTGATGGATTTGTTAGAGTCATATAAGTGAACGATCTAGTCTGGCTTGTCTAGATTGGATTGTTCCTGGTAAATTTCCCCTTTAGTTCCCTCTTAAAAACAGTAATGACACAACAGTCTTCTTTAAGAGTAACGGTGCAGTTTACTTACACTCAGTTCACAGTCGTGTCCCAGAGACAGGCTTTATCTTGCGGTTACAGGTTGTTGTTGTTTAGTCGTTTAGTCGTGTCCGACTCTTCGTGACCCCATGGACCAGAGCACGCCAAGCACTCCTGTCTTCCACTGCCTCCCGCAGTTTAGTCAAACTCATGCTGGTAGCTTTGAGAACACTGTCCAACCATCTCGTCCTCTGTCGTCCCCTTCTCCTTGTGCCCTCCATCTTTCCCAACATCAGGGTCTTTTCCAGGCAGTCTTCTCTTCTCATGAGGTGGCCAAAGTATCGGAGCCTCAGCTTCAGGATCTGTCCTTCCAGTGAGCACTCAGGGCTGATTTCCTTCAGAATGGAGAGGTTTGATCTTCTTGCAGTCCATGGGACTCCCAAGAGTCTCCTCCAACACCATAATTCAAAAGCAAGGTACATTTGTAGATATGCGGAGTCTAAGCTAGGCCTCAGACTTTCTACCTTGCGGCTTCCATCCGCTGTAAGGATGAGTCATGTGCTGTTGGCTAAGAGCCAGCAGAAGAGTCCAAAAGGGCAAAAAGGAGGCAAAGAGGAAGATGGCTGTGTGACTGGCCCTTTTATAGGGTCTGCTAGGGTCCCACCCATCTACCTGGTCACACACAGGAGAAGGATGCTCCAGACCAGGTGTGACAGGAAGTCCTCCCTGTCCGGAGCAACATTCCCCTGTATGTCCACTCTAGGAAACAGGAAATGTTGTATTTGACTGCCACAGTGATGATACCTCCCACATCCTGAATCTTCCAACATCCGGCCTTGTGGAATGTCCACGAGTTCTTGCATTATGATGGGGAGAGGAGAACATTCTTTTCTCTATCCACCATGCTATTTATAGTTTTATTAGCTTTATTAAAGAGTCAGTGTGGTGTAGTGGTTAAGAACGGTAGATTCGTAATCTGGTGAACTGGGTTCGCTTCCCCGCTCCTCCACCTTCAGCTGCTGGGTCAACTTGGGCCAGTCACACTTCTCTGGAATCTCTCAGCTTCACTCACCTCACAGAGTGTTTGTTGTGGGGGAGAAAGGGAAAGGAGATTGTGAGCCGCTTTGAGACTCCTTAAGGGGAGTGAAGAGGGACACGGGTGGTACCGTGGGTTAAACCACAGAGCCTAGGACTTGCCGATCAGAAGGCCGGTGGTTCGAATCCCCACGACAGGGTGAGCTCCCATTGTTCGGTCCCAGCTTCTGCCAACTTAGCAGTTTGAAAGCACGTCGGAGTGCAAGTAGATAAATAGGTACTGCTCCAACGGGAAGGTAAACGGCGTTTCCGTGCACTGCTCTGGTTCGCCAGAAGTGGCTTAGTCATGCTGGCCATATGACCCGGAAGCTGTCTGCAGACAAATGCCGGCTCCCTTGGCCAATAAAGTGAGATGAGTGCCGCAACCCCAGAGTCGGTCACGACTGGACCTAATGGTCAGGGATCCCTTTACGTCTACCTTTAAGGGGAGTGAAAGGTGGGATATCAAGTCCAAACTCCTCCTCCTCCTCCTCCTCCTCCTCCTCCTCCCCTTCTTCTTCTTCTTCTGATGATGATGATTCCTATATATCTCCCACCAACAAAAGCCATTTGATGGGGCCGAAGCATAGCAGGTGCCCTACCCTATTGGGAATCCCACAAGCGCCCGGCCCCCCGGCCCCAGCTTCCAAAATCCCAGCAGAGAAAGAAAGCATCTTCCTATTTGGGCAGTTTTATTTTTTTTTTTATAATAGTTTTTTTATTTGCTTTTTTCCAGGGTAAAGATACAACATCAGTAACACAACAAAAGCGGTTTTACAGAAAAGAAAAGAAATTATAAAGAGAAAGAAGAAATTCACTTTTTCAGATCAATTTTCATAATCAACCAGACTTCCCCACGTCCTCCATCCCCTGCTTTCTTTACAATAAAAAATAAACAGCAAATTAATACCTTATTTCAGTTGTTTTTGTGTTTTCATTTAGTTATATAGTCCATAATTTATACGTTTCAAAATCTTAAAACTTAGTTTCAATCATTTACCAATTTCAATACTGAAGCGTGTTTTTCCAAAGCACTTAGCAAACTCTCAACATTCATATAACTTATAATGTTTTTGTAAATAGTCCTTAAATTTTTTCCAGTCCTCTTCCACTGCATCTTCTCCCAGGTCTCGGATTCTGCCTGTCATTTCGGCTAATTCCATATAGTCAATCAGCTGCGAATGCCATTCTTCCAGCGTGGGTAGTTCCTGTGCTTTCCAGTATTTAGCTATAAGAATCCTTGCTGCTGTGGTTGCATATAAGAAGAAAGTTCTATCTTTTTTTAACACTCTCTGGCTCACAATGCCCAGGAGAAAGGCCTCTGGTTTCTTACAAAAGGTGTATTTAAACACCTTTTTCAACTCGTTATAAATCATTTCCCAAAAAGCCTTCACCCTCGGGCATGTCCACCAGAGGTGAAAAAAAGTTCCTTCAGCCTCCTTGCATTTCCAACATTTATTATCAGACAAATGATAAATCTTTGCAAGTTTGACTGGGGTCATGTACCACCTGTATACCATTTTCATAATGTTTTCCTTTAAGGCACTACATGCCGTAAATTTCATACCTGTGGTCCACAACCTTTCCCAGTCTTCAGACATAATGTTGTACCCAATATCTTGTGCCCATTTTATCATTGCTGATTTAACTATCTCATCTTGGGTATTCCATTCAAGCAACAAGTTATACATTCTTGAAAGCACTTTCGTCTTAGGTTCAAGTAGTTCTGTCTCTAATTTTGATTTCTCCACCTGGAAACCAATTTTTTTGTCCTTTTTAAAAATCTCTAGAATTTGGGCATAATGAAACCAGTCTCGCACCTTTCCTTTCAATTTTTCAAAGCTCTGCAACCTCCAGGTATCACCATCTCTCTCAATTATATCACAATATCTCAACCAGCCACTCCCCATATTACGTAGTTTTATGGCCTTGGCCTCCGTCGGTGATAACCACCTCGGGGTCTTGCTTTCAAGTAAGTCCTTGTATTTAGTCCAGACAATAAGTAAGGCTTTCCTGACAATATGGCTTTTAAACAATTTATGAGACTTTGCCTTGTCGTACCACAAATATGCATGCCACCCATACACATTGCTGTGACCTTCTAGATCTAGGACATCAGTGTTTTCCAACAGAAACCAGTCTTTCATCCAGCAGAGAGATGCAGCTTCATAATACAATCTTAAGTCCGGCAGGGCAAACCCCCCTCTTTCCTTTGCATCTGTTAATATCTTAAATTTTATTCGGGGCTTTTTGCCCTGCCAGACAAATTTCGTAATATCTCTCTGCCACTTTCCAAAACATTCCACTCTGTCCACGATCTGAAGGGTCTGAAACAAGAACAACATTCTTGGCAATACATTCATCTTTACCGCAGCAATTCTTCCCGACAAGGTAAGTTTCAATCTTGACCAAGTTTCCAAGTCCTTTTTAATTTCTGACCAGCATTTTTCATAGTTATCCTTGAATAAATTCAAATTTCTCCCAGTCAAATTAACCCCCAGGTATTTCACTTTTGTAACCACATTTAATTCTGTTTCCTTCTGAAACCCATCTATTTCTGCAGATGTCAAGTTTTTTGCCAGAACCTTAGTTTTTTGTTTGTTCAACTTGAATCCCGCCACCCGACCAAACTCAGAAATTAGTTCAAGAGCTCTTTTTGTACTGGTTTCTGGCTCCTGTAGTGTCAAAACCAAATCGTCTGCAAAGGCCTTAAGTTTGTATTGCTTTTCTCCGACCTGTATTCCCTCCACCAGCTGATCCCTCCTAATCCAGTTCAGTAAAACCTCCAGGACAGAAATAAATAACAAGGGTGATAGGGGGCACCCCTGTCGTGTCCCTTTTTCAATTTTAAACTCCTCCGTCACCACACTGTTTACTATCAATTTAGCCTTTTGTTCTGAGTAGATTGCTTCAATACTATTTTGAAACGCCCTTCCCACTCCCATCCCTTCCAAATTTTTCTTCATAAATTTCCAAGATATATTGTCAAAGGCCTTCTCCGCATCTATAAAAATCAAAACTGCTTTTGTATTCATATTTGTCTGAAGTAACTCCAAAACATCAATAATATTCCTAGTATTATCAGACAAATGCCTACCAGGGAGAAAGCCTGCTTGGTCCTTATGAATTACTTCATTCAAAACTTTTTTCAGTCTGTTTGCTAAAATATCAGCAAAGATTTTGTAATCCACATTTAGGAGTGAGATGGGACGATAATTTCTGAGTTGAGTCTTTTCAGATTCCAATTTTGGTATCAGAGTGATGAATGCTTCTTTCCACGATTCTGGTGCCCCCTTCCCTTCCATGATCTGGTTGCATACCTCCATTAATGGTTGTGTCAAATATTCCATCAGAGTCTTGTAGTATTTGGAGGTAAGCCCATCTGGGCCCGGGGATTTGCCTATTTGCAGATTCTGAATGGCTCTTTCAATTTCCTGTTGTGTTATTCTACAGTTCAGGGTTGTTTGTTTGTCTTGTGTTAGCTTTTGCAGGCCATGACTTTTTAAGAAATTATTTATTTCAATCTCTGCTTGTGGTCCTTGGGTGTACAGCTCTTTAAAGTATCTCTGGAAACA
The DNA here is from genome assembly GCF_964188305.1 of Podarcis bocagei. Classification (NCBI taxonomy): domain Eukaryota; kingdom Metazoa; phylum Chordata; class Lepidosauria; order Squamata; family Lacertidae; genus Podarcis; species Podarcis bocagei. The sequence goes on from NW_027670336.1 coordinate 459,252, forward strand.
CTTTCTAATTTCTTCTGGTTTCTGAATACATTCTCCTTCAACCTCCAGATTGGTAACAAAGTTCAATTTTTGTCTCTTCTTCAGCTGCCATGCCAGCAGCTTCCCACATTTATTCGCCGACTCAAAAGATCTTTGTTTCATCTGTTTAATTTTCCATTCAATTTCTTGGTTTATCAATTTTGTATATTGTGCTTGATAAAATTTTATTTCTCTTAAGACCTCTTTTGATTTTGGATTTAATCTCAATTTTCTTTCTCCCTCTCTTATTCTTTCCAAAATCTTGTCCTTTTTACCATTCCAGAGCTTCTTTTTGATAGTGTTCTGCTGTATCAGGAACCCTCTCATAACGGCTTTACTCGCGTCCCAGATTGTCTTCTTTTCCACCGAAGTATTCAAGTTTATTTCAAAATAGTCTTTCAGCGTTTTTTGGGCCTTCTTCACAATCTCCTGGTCTCTAAACAAGTAGTCATTCATTCTCCATCTGAAGGATCCAGCTGGTGTAAGTCTCAAGTCCATTTTCAAAGCATTGTGGTCGGAGCAGGTTTTAGGACAGGTCTCTATTTTTTTTGTCTTAGGTGCCAGTCCTCTTGATATCCAGATTTGGTCGATTCTTGTCCATGATAGATGGGCCTCAGAGAAGAAAGTTCCCTCCATGCCTAGAGGGTTCTTTGTCCTCCAAATGTCAATCAGATCCATATTGTCTGTAAGTTCAAAGAAGGTCTTTGGAAGTCTGCCATCCTTGTTCAGGTTTTGGTTTTGTGACTTATCCATGTAGGTAGAGACTACCCCATTCATATCTCCCATCAAAATGATGTTGGTGTAGTCAATATGATCCAGCATTGTCTCGTGCAGTCTCTTGTAAAATTCCGATTTCCCATCATTTGGTGCGTATATTCCAACTATCAAAAATTTTTCTCCTTGTGATTGTATTTCAATCGCCAAAATTCTTCCTTGTTCATCTTTAAATACCAATTTTGGTGCCAGGTTCTCCTTTGCATAAATCACTACTCCTCTTTTTTTAACCTTGTCTGATGAAATAAACTCTTGGCCTAGTTTCTTGTTAATTAACACTCTCCTGTGGAGCCTGGTCACATGCGTTTCTTGAAGACAGATGACGTCCAATTGCTCTTTTCTTAAAATGTGAAAAATCTTCTTCCTTTTTTCGGGAGAATTCGCGCCATTTATGTTCCAGCTAAGTAACTGCAGAGACATCCTGGATCAATTTATTTGTCAGTAGGGGTGTCTCCTTTGTCTTCTTCACCTGGAGGTGGAACCGGCTTGAAACCAAACGAAGAAGGTGACCAGGCTCCTGCTACTCCTTTCCGAAGGTCCTCCCCGTGATCGTTTAGGAACTTTTCTTGCTCCTCCGCTGTTCTGATTCTTACCTTCCTCTCTTTCAAGGTGAAAGATAGTCCTTGAGGGAATTCCCACCTATAAGGGATTTTATTGTTTCTCAGTAGGCTTGCTAGGTCTTTATACGTGGTTCTTAAATCCAAAAGCTGTTTTGGTATATCTCCGAAGATTTCTGCCGTCTTTCCCTGTATCACCAAAGAATTTTTAAAATGTAGGCCGAGTATGTTGTCTTTTTCTTGCTTTGATCTCAAAATGATCAAGCAATCTCTTGTTTTATCCTTCTTGACCACTCTTCCTAGTCTAAAAGCGGTGACTATTTTAAAGTCCTTCTCTTCTGTCAATCCCCAAAATTTGGAGATTTCTGTTGTCAAAAAGCCAATCAGGTCTTCTTTTTCTGATTCTGGAATATTTCCCAATCTGAGATTATTTTCCCTGTTTTTCAATTCTGCCAGGGACAGGTACGCTTGCTGTTCAGTTACCTGTCTACTCAGTGGCCTCACCTCCCCTCTTAATTCCTCTATTCTCTTTTTGTTTTCGTCTGTTTTTGTATTTACTTCTTCAACTAATTTTCGGTTTTCTGTTGTGGCCTTTTCAATATTGCTTATTGCCTGTGTATTTTTAGTGACCTGGTCTGTCAATTTATTAATGGAAGCTGTCACCTGGTCGAATTTAGCAGATTGTTCATCAAATCTAGCTGCCTGTTCGTCAGCTTTCTTATTCAATGCTGCCAGTTGTTCCAGTATTTCTTTAGAAACAGGATCTATCCCTCCAGCAGCCATCTCCCCTAAGGGTGGTTGTATAATTTGTCCTTCTTGCAGACCTGTCACAATTGGAACAGACGATCTGCGTAGCTGTCCAGGCAAAGTTGTTTGCACAAGTTCAGATTGTTTTGCTTTCTTTGCAGCCCTTGTTTTTGGTGCGCCACTCATTCCACAGCTGTCCCAGGATCAAGGTCAAATTGTAAATCCCATGGGAAACAATCCAGAGAGAGTAAACATCCAGAAAAAAGACCGGCAGTTCTCAGAGACTATTAAGTCTATAATCCAGTAGGGGGAGCTCCCAAAAACAAATTTAGGAGAGAAGGATAAAGAGTTTCCGCCATTAAATTCCCACAAAGAAGGAGAAAGAAAAAATAAAAGTTAAATAACATCCAAAACAGGGGGATCTTCCATTGACTTTTAACTGCAGAGAAAAATAGTTCTCAACAAAGGTGCATGCAACAGTTCTCTTTTTTTTCCAAATACAAAGTAGCCCGATCTAATTTTATGTTTTATATACAGTTACCGCAGTCCGATACAACTTATATCCAAGCAGATCGGGAGCCGGGTTTCGAAACTTTGTAATCCACAGGCAGGGAAGAAGAGAGACCACAGTTTTAATCCACTTACGATGCTGTTATAACTTTTTTTAAGATTTAAGCAGTCTAGATCGAGTTTGCAAAGTAAATTCCAACTTCTTTTAAGCTCCTTTCAATGCTTCCGCTTTAGAAAAGTCTTTGCTTGGCACTTTAAGCAGAGCCGGAAGACTGACTTCCTTTTTAGCGTCTCCCGCTTTCAGCCGAATTTCGCCAAATTAGTTCCAAATAAAACTTTAGATTTCTTACTCACGAGTAAGTTGTTTCAATTGAGTTGTTGAAGGAAGAAAGGTCAGCGCTAATCAGCAGCAGCCGCGCGGCTTCGCTTCCGCGGAAAGAGCGATGGATTCACAGCACCGCTACCCCCTCCACGTTCCGATACCCCTTACGGAGTCTCTTCTACGTATCCGAGGTCGCTTCTGGTGCCCGCCGAACCCCACGGCCACGAGCTCACTCTACCCGTGGTTTGTCTGGATGGGTCGTCGCTATGCCGCAGCGCACGACCCTTTTCCGCGGAGCCCCTCTTCAGCAGCTGAAGAGGACCGCCATTGCTGAGCGCGCCGCCTCCGGAAGTCGTCCTATTTGGGCAGTTTTAAAACAGCAGCAGCAACAGTGGAGAACTCAGGGGGGAGGAAACAAAACCATCTTTTTCTGCTGTCAGAGAGGGAGACCAGCTGACACCCTTCGGAAGAGAGTTTCAGAGCTCTGGGGCTACGACAAAAAAGGCCCTGCATCCCACGGCAACCAATCCATTTAAGAGTTGGAACCTGAAGTTGCCTGATCTGAAATTGTGTGTCAGGCGTGTAACCACAGCCCAGAGCAGCCATTATGAGTAAAAACAAAACAAAACCCACATGTGGAAACGGCCTCAGAAAAAGGGGGGGGGGAACCACTGGTACCAATGTCGTCTTTTGTAAGACGTTGGTGACAACTGTGGCCCATCAATAAATGTGCCGTGGAATTAAACACAAGATGTCTTCAAGAGTCCTTCCAGAGCAGTCTAAGAGTTACCAGGGTAGTTCCAGTCGCCATTTTAGTCAAGGCCTTCATTCTCTCTCCTGTTGATGTCAGTCGCCTCCGTCAAGCAAGACGAAGGTAATATGTTTCTTGAAGGAAGACCCGTGCCCTGAAAAGAACAGCAAATGTACATTCGGAAGCAAGGGACCACCAGCAATTGCTCCATCGTCCTGGCAAATTTGGTCCTCGCCCCTTTTCCTCTGCTTCCCTTAAGGCGAAATCACCCCAGATGGCTCTCTGAGCTTAACGGGAGAACATGATCCTGATGGCATCACAGAGCTTGTTCTCCTTCTATAATGAGGGGGCGCAACAGATGTCTCAGCTTTGTCCAACCCATTCAGGACTTGGGTTTCCATAGAAATGACAAGAGAGCACGTACTGGTGGGGGCACAAACCTTCTTCTTGCCATTTCTATGGAAACCGACCCATTCCAAGCGGGTCATTCTAGACATTTCGTTAGGTCTTGGCATGAAGGAGTTGCAAGGTTGACTGACGTTTGCCAAGCCCAGAATTTGGGAGCGGTTGAGGGCGGAGTGGGGGGGGTGTCATTTAGTCTGTTTACACCTGAACTCATCAGGTACTGACCACACACTTCCAAGCACCGTTGGAGTCTCATGCCAGTGTGGTGCAGTGGTTAGAGTCCTGGGCTAGGACCTGGGGGAAACCAGGGTTCGAATCCCCCCACTTGAGCCATGAAGCTCACTTGATGATTTGGGGGAGGGGGGTTCAGTCCCTGCCTCTCAGCCTAACCTACTTCACAGAGTTTATGTGGGGATTAAATGAGGAGGGGGAGAAGAATGGCAGGTGAAGTGGACGGGTTATCACAAAAAGGGCTAAAATGACCGGAAGAACCAGAAATCAGGAAGACCAAAATTTTAATTAGGGATGGGGAAAATTTCTAATTTAGCCTAAAAACCATTGTAAACAGCTAAAATCCACCTGGGCCTAGGGGGACGAGGCCCAGACTCACCAGCCCTAATGAAGAGGTTTAATATGCTGTAAACCGCTTTGAGATTTTTATTTAAATTGCAAAGCGGTATAGAAATAAATAAATAATCGTTAGTAGGGTTGGAATAACACTTGTAGTTTAATGGTGAATTTTGGACATAAAGGAGATGTAAAAGATTTGGATTATCATAAAAGATGCAGGAGGATATGATTAACAATAGGACCCACAAAGGGGAGGAGGGAAGTCCAGCAGAGAGATATGCGATTGTAAAACTTTAATCTGAAAAATCAAACAAATAAATTTATTTTTTTAATAAAACAAATAAATTTATTTTTTAATAAAAAAATGAGGAGGGGGAGAACCATGTATGCCACCCTGAGCTCCTGGAAGAAAAAAGTGGGATATACAGTAAATGCAATACCTGTAAATTAATAATAATAATAATAATAATAATAATAATAATAATAATAATAATAATAATAAATGCGTCTCCCATTTCAACTGCACTGACCCCTTGGACCCACCCTCCCGCCTGCTTATTTTGCAGCATAGAAACTGTAAACTTCTGGGCGCAGGGACCTTAGTTATGCTGCTTTTGAAAGAACCGTGAATATCGATCACATAAATAGGGGGGAAATTAGGAGAGGCTTGATGGGGAAAGAGGGTTCAGATGTGATTGACAACAATTATTTGGACAAGCCACAGGGAGAGAAGGAAAGGAAATAATGGAGCCTGGGCTAAGTAGAAGTCTCACTTTCCTCCGGGCACCAGCCGCAGCGCTGCCTCCCTACTTCTGCGGGACAGGATCTCGCAAGCGTCTTCTTCTAACCGCCGCGCAACTTGCGCGACGGCGGACTCCTCTACCTTCCTTTCAGAGAGGCCAGCCAACGAAAGGGAAAATGCTGATCTTCCAAAGGGCAGAAAATGAGGCCAGCGTCGGCGTCCCTTGCTTTCGCCCGCCTCCCCCTCCGCTTGCAGCAGAAGCGCCTCGCTTACTAGAACGCTTACTAGAGTTCCGCGCACAATGCGGAATCCGATTTTGAGCGGGCAGCTTCTGATTGGCTGGGGCGCGGGCGTTCCGCGGGGTGGCCGATCCTCACCAGATTACCCGATTTCTCATTGCGTTGAGGTTTGCGGACCGGGCTTGATCTGACCCACGGCTCAGCACCAGAAACTAGGATTTAACCCCTAATCCCAGAGAGCGCGCAGTGAATCTTGCCTAGTGTGAATCCTCAAGATTGAAAGCAGGACCGTGGAGCCCAACCTTGACAGCTTTGCCCTTCATGCATCTGCAATAAACCAGGATGCTCTGTGCCAAAGGATGCTCTGTCCATGACTACTAACCATGACTGATGGAGACTAATTTCTACTTCAAGCGTCAGAAACAGCAACACTTCTGAATACCACTTGTCCTCCCTGGAGATTGCAAGGCAGACACCCTGAGCTATGGCCCTTGCCCTCACACACTGCACAAGCACATTTACAATTACCTGGCTGGGTGTTTTTGCACATTTTTGGTTTTGTGAAAAACAAGGTGCATTAGTAGCTCTCTGTGTGCACGCTCTGTTGGTGTTTTATGGGTGCAATAGAATCGACAGATTAGAAAGCAATGACCCCCCCCCCAAAAAAGAGGAATGTCTGCTGGTATGAACAGGAAAAGACAGAAGTTGGTCCCCATAAACAAATGCAAACATGTGCAGGTGTGGGCTGCAGTAAAAGGTAAAGGTAAAGGGACCCCTGACCATTGGGTCCAGTCATGGCTCACTCTGGGGTTGTGGTGCTCATCTCGCTTTACTGAAGAAGAAGAAGAGTTTGGATTTGATATCCCGCCTTTCACTCCCTTTAAGGAGACTCAAAGCGGCTAACATTCTCCTTTCCCTTCCTCCCCCACAACAAACACTCTGTGAGGTGAGTGGGGCTGAGAGACTTCAAAGAAGTGTGACTAGCCCAAGGTCACCCAGCAGCTGCATGTGGAGGAGCGGAGACGCGAACCCAGTTCCGCAGATTACGAGACTACCGCTCTTAACCACTACACCACACTGGCTCTCCACTGGCCGAGGGAGCTGGCGTACATGTGGCCAGCATGACTAAGCTGCTTCTGGCAAACCAGAGCAGCGCACGGAAACGCCGTTTACCTTCCTGCTGGAGCGGTACCTATTTATCTACTTGCACTGGCATGCCTTAGAACTGCTAGGTTGGCAGGAGCAGGGACTGAGCAACGGGAGCTCACCCCGTCGAGGGGATTCAAACCGCCGACCTTCTGATCGGCAAGTCCTAGGCTCTGTGGTTTAACCCACAGTGCCACCCACGTCCCACAAAAGAGGAATGCCTCCTGGTATGAACAGGAAAAGACAGAAGTTGGTCCCCATACACAAATGCAAGCATGTGCAGGTTTGGTCTGCTGTACTCCCATCTAATTTCAAGGGATGGATGAATAGGCAAATGATGCACAAATGTGGGCAAGCCCTGAATCAACCTTCCCAAGTAGATGGGCTGGCTGAGGATGGAGGGAACTGCAGTGCAAAACACCATCTAAATAAAAAGAGCCAAGAGACTGAACTATAAACTGGAAAGTCCCCAGTTTGCCAGGCACCTTTGCTGCAAACTCACTAGGAGGCCTTAGTTGAGCCTCAGTCTTCCCATCTACAATATGGGGCTAATAATAATACCGGTCTGTCATACAGGGCCGTGTTAGGGGCTACACGATAATGTAGGCTAAATTGTTATAGGGGTACATGTCCCTTGGCTTTGTGGTCTAAACCACTGTGCTGCTTGGACTTGCCGATTGGAAGGTCGGCGGTTCGAAGCCCTGCGATGGGGTGAGCTCCTGTTGTTCAGTCCCAGCTCCTGCCCACCTAGCAGTTCGAAAGCACATCAAAGTGCAAGTAGATAAATAGGTACCACTCCAGCGGGAAGGTAAACGGCGTTTCCATGTGCTGCTCTGGCTTTGCCAGAAGCGGCTTAGTCATGCTGGCCACATGACCCAGAAAAACTGTTTGCGGATAAACGCCAGATCCCTTGGCCAGTAAAGCGAGATGAGCGCCGCAACCCCAGAGTCGTTTGCGACTGGACTTAACTTTCAGGGGTCCCTTTACCTTTATTAGGATGAGAGTCAGGGTCGTATGAAAGATTGTCTCCGATTTATTGCAATTTACATTTTATTTTGCAATTACAGCGTCCAAGATGAGCCTTCCCCCCTGCTATTCTGCATATGCTTGCAGTGCACTGTCCATCTCCTTGGGGGGGGGGGTGCGCACGCAAACAACAGTCCTTTGTGCCACAACTTCTATGGACTCCATTCTCCATTGTTTGCCGGCACTGGACAAAGCAGTCAATGGACTTGTCGGGAAAGGAAATGATGTGGTCGAGTGTCTCTTTATGTTTCTCACTTACAGAAAACATTTGCTTGGGCCACAGAAAAGGGATTCTCTTTGCTTTCCATCTCAAACAGTGCAGAACTGTCAGGCTTTGCTGGGAACTGATGTGACTTCATTGCTTCAGCACTCCTCCCGGGATGCTTCTCAGCGAAACCACCACCACTGTGAATGAGCAGTGTCTGTGTGTGTGTGTGTGTGTGTGTGTGTGTGTGTGTGTGTGTGTGTAGCATCTGAATCCAAAAGAGCTGGGAGGGGGTTGCCTTGCCTTTTAATGCAAGCAGAGGAGACTGAACGCTGGGAGATTCAGGACAGACGAAAAGAAGCAAACCACTAAGCCCTATGGGAAAGACGGCTCTGATTCTATGGAATAATATAAATAAATGATAAAATCTGCCGGCACCTTCCTTTTGCTTCCCACCTCTGCTGCAGCCCTGCTGCAGCTCCAAGGCTTAAGGGGGCACCCGTGAATAACAATTGTCCCCCTTGCATCTCTCGAAGTCTCCCAAGAAAGCCAAGAAGCGATCGGAAGGCGCCAACTCCAACGTCTTTTCCATGTTTGAGCAGGCTCAGATCCAGGAGTTCAAGGAGGTACGTCAAGACAGCCCAAGAAGAAAGGCGGCGGCGGCGGCGGGGGGGGGGGGAATGGCCTTTTGGAGGAGAGTTGCACCCAAAATCTTCCTAAATCGTTCTGGTCTTGTTTGTTTTTTCAAAAAAATTATTGAGTTTCCAAATTTATATAACAATAAAAAAAGAAAACATTACATTAAAAAGAAAACAGACAAACAAACATTTATCTTAACTGTTAGATATCCACTTTTGTACCATTGTTACATGACTTCCTCAAATCCCACTAGCTGAGTTTCCAAATTATTCATTGTCGCAGTTTTCCAAACACTATTTTCCAATAATAATTACTTAGTCATTTAACATCTTTCTTCCTTTCCATATTGACTTCAATCCATAGTATTATGTAATTTAACATAGTTATCTCCTAGACCAATCAGTTACTCACAAGTAGTTCTACTTAGATTAACTTAACATATTTATTTAAATAGTCCTTAAATTTCTTTCATTCATTATGATACTCCTCCTCCTTCTGATCACGGATTCTTCCGGTTAGGTCAGCCAGCTCCAAAAATTCCATCATCTTCATCTGCCAGTCCTCCACTGTTGGTAAATCTTGTAGTTCCCAATTTTTAGCTAACAAAATTTTGTTAGCTTCCTAGATCATTCTGAGAAAGCAGTCCAGGCTGGCTGCGCACTGAGTCAAAGGGGCAGCTCCACATTCAAATCTCACTCTCCACAAACTCCCCTGAAGTGCCTTTGGCTTATCTCTCAGTCTCGGTTCCACACCTGTAATAAAAGCAGCACCTCTTTGCAGGCGTTCCTTTGCTAAACCAAATCAGCCGGCCGCAGGCAGCCTTGTGTCTTGAGGGCAGGCCAGGCCAATGCTTTTACTCATTTACCGTATTTTTTGCACCATAACACTCACTTTTTTCCTCCTAGAAAGTAAGGGGAAATGTCTGTGCGTGTTATGGAGCGAATGCCTACGGATGACAGGGGGATCTGCTGCAGTCGTGAGCAGAGGATCCATGGTTACAGCCTGCACCAAAAAAATCACGCACCCACTGTTGCCTGGGGCCACAATGGTGCAAAAACATGGTTACAAAGCATGGATCCACATGGATCCTCAGGATTTTTGCATTGGGCCACCCCAAACTCACCGTCAGATCACATGTCTGTGGCTGCAGCATGAACCACAAAAATCATACATCCACTGTTTCGTTTAGAATATTTTTTTTCTTGTTTTCCTCCTCTCAAAACTATGTGCGTGTTATGGTCAGGTGCGTGTTATAGAGCGAAAAATACGGTATTTTAAGCACAGAATTGCACGCCAAGTCCTGGGTGAGTCCACATTCTCAGAGACTAAAGGTTCTAGAAACCAATTAAAAGGGGCTTAAATGGGAAGCCCGGTCTCAGCCGTGGAACCTGTTCACAATACCAGAGCTTAAATGCTGGAATACAAGACTCCTGCCAATTTCAACGCATGGCAAAACACCAGCAGGTGGTGCATACTCTGAGCTGACTTTCTCTCCGTCCCCCCCCCCCTTTCTATTTTTGTTCGGTTCTGCAGAACAGATTTCTGGGTTTGCTCTGGGTGTGGGGAGGGGGAGGCATTGAAGTAAGGGGGACACACACCCAATCTGGTTCCCAATTTGCAGTGACCACATTCCCGCAGCATTTTGCAATTTTATTTTTTTTTATTTATTTTTTATTTTTTATTATTTATTTTATTTACTTATTTTATTTATTTATTTATTTATTTACAGTGTGAATGTGGCCTAGGTTAGCCCTCTTGGCCAGGATTCCAGCAATAAGTGGGTCCTGATCCACATCGAGAATAGCAAACAGCTGCTCTCTACCGTGTTCCGTGCTCTTCCAATGCCCACCTGCCTCAGCCGATGGAATGTTCACATTCAAAAAAGCATGAGTAACCGTTAGCCTGCTCATGGAATTTCCCACCACAGGAGAGGACATTTGAACCGGTATGGTGGTTTCTCCTCCCTCTTTGTCGTCTCCTTTGTCATCTAGAAGTCTCTGGAAATACACTTTAGAAGATTAAATGAGAATTCCTGGGACTAGAGGAATATAATTAGTGGGGTATCTTCCTCTCTCTGCTGTCCACCCTTCCTCCTTTTGGTCCTTCTTATCACCCGGAAAGGTGACCACAACAGCTTCTGAGAAGAGAAACTTGTGGCACCTAGGCCCTAAAGTTGTGGAGGCCTTTAGAGTCAAAGGTTTAAGGACGGCCTGTGTTTTGGTTACCCTAACTCCATTTGCATATGCCAGACAGCAGTGGGCGCTTCACCTTTTTAAACTCTCTCACAACCAAATGATGTTGACGACTGTCAAGAGAGAGATGGTGGCAGTGGCAGGAATTGCCTTGTGTTTTCTTGAGCACGCTGACAAGTCTAAAAAAGCCTCTTGAGAATTAATGATTGGTGGGGATGTTAAGTCAGAAAGCCCAGTCTATTCCTACAATCAAAAATTTCTCTCCTTGTACTTGAATTTCAATTTCTCTCCTCTCTACTCTAGGCTGTTTAAGGATCGTGAATAGTGGAAGCAAATCATGGCACGTGGCAGCGGTGGCCTCCACAAATGGTTGGTTCTGCAGTTGATGAATCCTGTTATTTTGCTGGGGTTCCTCCTTCCCACCAGCTCATTTCCTGCTCCTGAGTATACGTGGTATGAAGTGATCACCCCAAGGCAGTTGGTGCTTTTTGGAGGGAAAGCCAAGAAGGATGACCTTTCCTATATCCTCAATGTATCAGGAAAGGACTACGTCATTCACTTGAAGCCCAGGAAGGATGACTTCCTGGTCAAAAACCTCCCACTCTTCACATACAGTTCCCAGGGCAGACGGATCGAAAGTCATCCCTACATCCCTGTTGAATGCTACCACGAAGGGCATGTGGAGGGCGTAGCCAATTCGCTTGTGGTTCTTAAGACCTGCTCTGGCTTGACAGGATTCCTAAGTATCAGAGACAGAAATTATGGCATAGAGCCTTTCCACAATCTTCAGCTTTTCAGCACCTTCTCTACCTGATCAACGAACCAAAGCCTTCTATGTGTGGAATGAGAGCTCCAGTTGCAAAGCGTCAGGCAGAAGAACTGAGGGCGGAAAGGGGGACCCGGCGTGACCCAAGGCACCCAAAATACATTGAGCTGTACATTGTTGTGGACGAGAAGCTGTTTCAGTTTGAAGGTGCCAATAAAACCAGGATGGCATACCTTATTTTGGACATAGTTAACTTAATGGGTGTGCACTTCCAGGTGCTGCACACAAGTATTGTCCTGATTGGACTGGAGATCTGGAACACAGGCAACCCTTTTGAGGTTACAAATAACGTTGGGTTGCTTCTGAATAATTTCAACAGCTGGAGAGTGAACGGTCTTGCGAAGTGGATGAAGCACGACACAGCCCTGTTGCTCACTCACCAGGAGTTCGAGCACACCCTCGGGAAGTCATACGGTAATGCCATCTGCAGGCCAAGCTATTCTGCAGGGGTTTTGAGCTACTTGCAGAAGAATCCAATTCTCTTTTCAAGGGCCATGTCCCATGAGTTGGGTCATCACATGGGGCTTGAACACGACGAATCCAACTGTGTTTGTGGAGGATACAAAACCTGTGTCATGCATTCGTACCAGGCAGAAACGAACGAGTTCAGCAACTGCAGCATTCACACTTATGCAGAACTTGTGCTGGTAGGGAACCTGGACTGCCTGGAGAACAGGCCCCAAAAAATACCACCTATCAAGCATTGTGGCAATGGATTGTTGGATAAGGGAGAAGAATGTGACTGCGGCGGCACGCAGAGGTGCAGGCAGGATCTTTGCTGCAATGCTGACTGCACCTTGAAGCCAGGTGCACAGTGCTCTTCTGGGGCATGTTGTAAAAACTGTCACTTCCGTCCAAGTGGAGACCTTTGTCGAATTGAGATCAATGAGTGTGACCTTCCCGAGTACTGTAGTGGGACATCTGAGTGGTGCCCCAATGATGTGTACATGCAAGACGGGACGCCGTGTAGCAAACACGATTCCTATTGTTATGCCAAGCAGTGTTGGACTCACAACTACCTGTGCGCCAGGATCTTTGGCTATGGAGCCACAGCGGCTCCAGCATCCTGCTTTCAGTCTCGGAATACTGTGGGGGATAAGTATGGCAACTGTGGCAGGGAATGGACAGGAAGTACTTTTGTGAAATGCCAGCCTCAAGACGTAAAGTGCGGGAGAATTCAGTGTAGCAATGTCAGAGACGTACCTTCAATACCACACTATACCGTGACTCCCACGGAGTTGTCAGGCGCTGGTGCTGGCTGCTGGAGCGTGGCCTACCATGGCGGGACAGATTTTGTGGATCTCGGAATGGTGCCTGACGGCACTCCATGTGGCCCTGGGAAACTCTGCAAGAACCAGACGTGCATTTTCAGGAAGAAGGCAGTGTGTGATCCCAATAAACTGTGCAGTGACAGAGGTGTTTGCAACAACCGCAATAACTGCCACTGCAACAACGGCTGGGCCCCTCCAAACTGCACGTTTTGGGGGTCCGGGGGAAGCATTGATGGTGGGTCTCCAAGGCAGAACTGGAGCACAAAAGTCGTGAAACGAGCTTTTGAAATAGTGATCCCTGTAGGAGTCCTGGTTCTTGCCGCTATCACTTTCATTGTGCCAAGGCTGTGGAAGCTACCAGGATGGTTTAGGCAATTCACCAGCTCACAGGTTGAAGGGAATCTGCAAGGCAGCAGCCCAGATGTTGACAAAGTTGATTCCTGTCCCTCTTCCTAAGTAAAGGAAGGATTGAACTTCCTAAGCAAAGGAAGGATTGAACAGATTCCAAAGAGTAATGCTTGTGGACATTTCAAGGCATCCTTGGACCTCCTGTTAAGACATTGACTGCCCTCCAAAGCATCTATAATAAAGCAGAGGTTGGTGGCAAGTGGACTCCAGTTCCCATCATCCCTGGCTGTTGACCATGCTGCGCCAGTGGCTGATGGGAACTGTAGTTCAGCCGTATGTCGGGGGTGGCGCACATGCTCCCTCATCCCAGAAATAAATTCCCCCTGTATATAGTCCTTATAATAGGAGCAATTGTAATACGGTCTTTGCTCTAATAAAATTTTCCCCCAGTTGCAAAAGCCTTAAGAAGAATGCACTGAAAACAAGGTAATAATTTGCTGGCATTTTTATTACAGAGAATGCAGGGTAAGGAGATGTGAGGAAGTCCAGTTAGGTATACAAAAAAGTTATGAACAGTTGTGTTTTTTTTATTTTTTCTCTTTTCCTCTTTTTTCTTTTCTATATTGTTTGTTGGTATAATTGTATGCTTTCTCGTTTGTTATTTCTTTGGTGAAAGAATTTCGCGTGTTTGTTATGTGATTTTCTATTTTATGTTTGAAAATTGAATAAAATATTTAAAAAAAGAAGAAGAAGAATGCACTGAAATAGTTTAATGAAATCAAATGTTTCACTCCGTGCTGTGTAACCTAGCAGTAGTAAAACAGTTTGTCCTTGTTGGGTGACTAACTCAGAACTTCAAGGACCGTTAAGTGTCATTTCACTAGCATTTAGGAACAATTAACCATGGGTACAAACTTGGCTTTCCCTCCCTCGCCCTTTTCATCCAGGGGGAAACAGCCAAGACCTAACATGAGAAGAGTCCTGCCAGTCAGGCCAATGAGCCATCAAGTCCAACCCCATCTTCTTACCGTGGCCAAAGAGAGGCATGTGGTCAACCCACAAGCAGGAGCTGAGCACAAGATTCTTTTCTTGCAATTGGATGGCCAGGGCTGAGGGCAGTTTTGGGTCAAAGCGGCTGGAGGACACCACCTTGGCCAAAACGGAGCTTAGGCTGAGCAAATGATGGAAGAGAGGCACGCGTATATGGCTGCTCGAACTTGCCCAGGAGGGAGTCCCATTGCAGGGGTGGCACTTGCTTCCAAGTAAGTATGCAGAGATGTGCACAACTCGCAATGTATTCAAAGGGCCCCCTCGGTGTGTACAAGCGTACAGACACACACACACACACACTGGTGTGGTGTGTGTATGAGTCAGTGATAGCGCAGTAGTTAGAGAGCTGGACTAGGTCTGGGAGAGCTCACAGGGTGGCTCTTGGGCCAGTCACAGAATCTCTGCCTAACCTACCTCATAGGGTTGTTGTAAGGATAAAGTGGGGAGGAGTAGGAGGGAAGACAGCTGGAGCTCCTTGGGGGAAAGATGAGATACAAGAAGAAGAAGAAGAAGAAGAAGAAGAAGAAGAAGAAGAAGAAGAAGAGGAGGAGGAGTTTGGATTTGATATCCCACTTTATCACTACCTGAAGGAGTCTCAAAGCAGCTAACAATCTCCTTTCCCTTCCTCCCCCACAACAAACACTCTGTGAGGTGAGTGGGGCTGAGAGACTTCAGAGAAGTGTGACTGGCCCAAGGTCACCCAGCAGCTGCAGGTGGAGGAGCGGAGACACGAACGCGGTTCCCCAGATTACGAGTCTATCGCTCTTAACCACTACACCACACTAGCAATTGCCTCTTTCATTTTCACCAGAATTCTGACACCCAGAGGCTACATCCTGATAGTGGTTAATTTTCTCAATTCCCCCCCTCTCCACACCTACTTGAATTACGCTGAAGACCACAGATGGGGCCCTCTCTGTTTTGGAGCAAGGGCAGGGCAGAGATATAGAGTAATAATTGCATACCATCAAACACATTGTCCTCGTCAATGCCATGAGCTTTCTGGAGCCTCTTCCTCGCAAATGGATGTGGGTCTGCCACACCAATCACCTAACGAAGGGAGAAAGCTGTCAGCATCTCGCAAGCAGATAGCTGGACTATGGCGGTCCAATGCAGGCTATTTCAATACAGCTTAGTTCTCGAACGTTTTGGCTCCTGAACACCGCAAACCCGGAAGCGAGTGTTCCCGTTTGTGAACAATTTTTGGAAGCCGAATGTCCGACGGGGCTTCTGCAGCTTCAGATTGGCTGCAGGAGCTTCCTGCAGCCAATCAGAAGCCCCACTTTGGTTTCCAAACGTTCTGGAAGCCAAACAGATTCCGTTCGACTTCCGAGGTACGACTGTACCATGGAAAGCATAGTGGTCCATTTAGTTCAACATCCTCTGCTCACAGCAGCCAATCCGATGCCCACGGGAAGCCTGAGTGAAAGCAATACTCTCCGCACCTGTGAACAGGACTGGCTGATCTATTGATATACAGTGGTACCTTGGGTTAAGTACTTAATTCATTCCGGAGGTCCGTTCTTAAGCTGAAACTGTTCTTAACCTGAAGCACCACTTTAGCTAATGGGGCCTCCCGCTACCGCTGCCGCGCAATTTCTGTTCTCATCCTGAAGCAAAGTTCTTATCCTGAGGTACTATTTCTGGGTTAGCGGCGTCTGTAACCTGAAGCATATGTAACCTGAGGTACCACTGTATTGTCCCAAACCAGTTTAAAGTCCATATTGTGATAGCGGTTTCATAATTTTTGACCTGGCAAAATCATGAATTGCATGAATTACAAATCATTGGCGTGGGTGTGTGCACTATGCAAAAATCACAGTGAAGAAAAATGGGGCATTTGCTGGGGGGGGGGTTGAGTATCAAGTGTTTGGTTTGAAGTCCACGGCACCTGGAGCTATTTTGACATCAGTAGAAGGGTGTGTTCACCAGCCCCAGAAGATCCCTGAGCTGTTCTTACCTTCATGCGTGCAGGAAACTGCTGAGCAAAAGAGGAATAATTCCTTCCCCGACTTCCAGCTCCAATCACGAGAACAGTGACTTGGCGAGACATCTCGGTGTTGCTTTCCATCTGCGTCAAGGAAACAAAAACTTAGGACAAGCTTACGGCTGGGAAGTTCCTGCAAAGCTATGGCTTTATCTGGATTTGACTGCATCCCAGAATTTATTGCTGACAGCTTCGATGTACTTCCAGGGAATCATCATCATATTATTCATAGCCTGATGTATCTGAGGGGTGGTCTTAGGTTACACCCCTTCTGTGATGTATGTATGATTTTTCTGGGGGTGGTCTTGATCTACAGGGTGGCAATTTCAAAAGTCTTTATAAGGCCTTGCGCGCCATTTTTCTGGGTTCCTCCTCTCTCCTGCGGGTGAGAGGAGCACCCTGTTGCAACAGTTCAATAAAGATCAAGTTTACTAGCTGCTTTGCTTCTCAATATTCTCTGGTTGGCCTGTTATTCTCTCCTACCAATAGGGAACCTATGTAAGGACTCTATATGGGCTCTTGGATACCCCACAAGGGAAAAGGGCAATTTTTGTTTACAACAACCCAGAAGGGAATGCAGCCCTTGGGGTGAAAAGCCTCAGCACTCTTGAGTTTGTGTGTGTAGGAGAGACAGAATGAATGGATGGGTGCAGAAGAGAGAGGGGGTTGAATATCCAACAAGGGAATATAGCCCTCAGCCCCAAAAATGTTGCTCCCCCCCGGGACTTCCGGTCGGTGCCAGCGCTTAATGGCGGTCCTAGCTCCGAGCTCCGGAGAAGGACTGCTTCGCAAGTTCGGGTCTTACCCGCTACGGCAAGCGGGGGACCCCTAAAATCCCAGGCGCTGAAGCCTGAGAACAAGGAGACTCGGTGGGCACCTTCGCGCCCCCCGGTACCGTGAAAGAGCCTTTTTAAAGGCTACGGATCGACATCGGGAGTGAGCGCGGTGCTGAGAGTCGCTACCCAGCCTGCGAAGTGAAGCCGCGTCGCCATAAGCGGAGAGCGCCGATTCCTTCCTGAAAGGAAAATTCGAACCGATTCCCCGTGAGTAAGAACTGAAAAATAACCGGGACTCTTTCAATTTTAAGAATTGGGCTAAAAACGGGGGAGATTTAAACAAAGGAAGTCTGCCTCCCCCCGACTGCATGAAAGTGAAAGCAACGGAGCTCTAAACCTGCATCCGTTTAAATCCGTCTTTTGATCAGCTAAACCGGACATTTAAACCTTTGATCTCCCCTCTAGCAAGCAGGGCAGAGGGGAGGTGAATCTGACCATTAACTGCATGATTTATTTGGAGGGAAAAAACCTCTGCTGTCTCATCTGTTTGAAAGTACGAAACGGTCTGCCTTCTTAATACACTGAACTGACTTTTCCCTGCGAAGTGATACTTTGATACAAAGTTTCTATACTGCCTGACTATTGTATATTATAAGAAGAAACAGTATAAATTGGGCAACTGTGGCAATCTGAAGTTATAAGTACTTAGTAACATTGACTTTGACTGTGCTAATCTCCCTTTTTCTCACTTTTTGGACTGTCTCCTTTGTTTTGGTATTTGGAAATTTTGCTCTATGGCCATTTTGATTTGCTCCCTCTAGAGGATAAAGTAAAGTTCGGCACGGCTTAAGACAGTGGAATTTTCCAAGGGAGAACAAATCCCGTGGGAATTGACCTTGACATGAGTGGCCCACAAGAAGAGATAGTCACAAGAGCCAAGATCAAGCAACAACAACAACAACAACAGTTGCAGCTGCAACAGGCAAAGAAAAGAGGCTCAATTTCAGGCGCAACAGCCGGATCAGCAGGAACAACAGGCCAAGACAAAGGAGCAGCCGTTTCCATGGAAGCTGTGACAGAGGCCCTGCTCAAGATAAACCAAACCCTGGAGTCTTTGACAAAACAGACTTCAGAGAACACACAAAAATTAACAGAAATATCAGCAAGATTAAACCAGAATACAGAATCTATAAATAAATTGGTAGAGGAGAACGCCACCACGCGCCAAATTGCCGAGGAGGCCAAAGCCACTGCCGGAGAGACACAGGAGAAGTTAGAGCCACTTGCCAAGAAGGTCTATGAGCATGATGCAACTTTGGCCTTGTGGGAGCTACAGAGGAAAGAGAGGAATTTAAAATTAAGACTGATTCCAGAGAATGAAAGAGACAACCTTGTGGAATATTTGACACG
This sequence comes from Podarcis bocagei, assembly GCF_964188305.1. NCBI lineage: Eukaryota > Metazoa > Chordata > Lepidosauria > Squamata > Lacertidae > Podarcis > Podarcis bocagei. Next base: position 477,763 of record NW_027670336.1, read on the forward strand.
GGAGTTTGCGGGCTGCTGGGACCTTGAGGAAGACGAGTTCAAAATTACGACTGCCTTCAGATTGGGTAAAAAGCAAGATAGAAAGACACCGAGAGACTGTCTGATCACACTCAGATCCAAGGAGGAAAGAGACAAAATATTAGGATTACACTTTGAAAAGGCCCTGCAAATTGGAAATTCAGCTGTACAGATCTTCAAAGACATCCCAAAATACATTTTGGACTTAAGAAACTTCTACAAGGACTTGGTTCTCTTGCTAAAGAAGAACACTATTCGCTTTAGGTGGGAGTTTCCACAAGGACTGTCATTTGACTACAAGGCAAAGAAAGTGAAAATAAAGACAATTCAAGATAAAGACAAATTTTTGGCAAAATACCAGGAGGACTTACAGAAGGGGACTGTGGACGTACTTGCAGAACAGAGGAGAGCACTGGACATCCTGAATCTCCCGTTTGGACAAAAACCACTACCATCAGAAGAAGAGCAACAACTTGGAGCTGTTGGAGGAGCCTTAAGAAAATAACAAGATGGCTCTGCAATTCCTTAGTTGGAATTGTAATGGGCTCAATGGGCCTCTGAAGAGAAGACAAGTATTTCATATATTGAATAGAGAACAATTGGACTTGATATGCTTACAAGAAACTCACATAACTAGAGCCCACAGGAGATTACTTTCAAATAAAAGACTAGGACAAGAATTTATCTCATCAGACAAAGTTAAGAAGAGAGGAGTTGTAATATATGTGAAGGAGAAATGGGCTCCAAAAATGATATTTAAAGATGAACAAGGGAGATACCTGGCTGTGGAGATACAAGTACAAGGAGAAAAATTCTTAGTTGTTGGAATTTATGCACCAAATGAAGGCAAATCTGACTTCTTTAAGAGACTTCATGAAACTTTGACGGACTATCTGGATTACAATATGATAATCATGGGAGACATGAATGGCGTGGTCTCCACGAATATGGACAAGGCACAAAGACTAACAGTCACTAAAGAAGGGAGACTCCCTAAGACTTTTTTTGAAATGACAGAAAACATGGACTTGATAGACATTTGGAGAACAAGGAACCCTCTGGAGAGAGAGGGAACCTTTTTCTCCCAAGCAATGATGACCTGGACCAGAATTGACCAAATCTGGGTTACTAGTGGACTGGCTCCAAAGATTAAGAAAGTGGAAATCTGCCCAAAAACTTGCTCCGACCATAACGCCGTGAAGATGGAGATGAAACCCACAATAACTGGTCAATTTAGATGGAGAATGAATGACACCCTCTTTCGAGATAAGGAGATTCTCACGAAGGCCCAAAAGAACCTAAAAGACTATTTTGAAATAAATTTGAGGACCGACGTGGAGAAAAGAGTGATCTGGGACGCAAGTAAAGCGGTTATGAGAGGATTTTTGATTCAACAAAACTCAATAAAGAGGAAAAAACAAAATGAGAAAAAAGAGAAGATCTTGGAAATGATAAAGGAAGGAGAGAGGAAATTAAGAGCAAAACCAAAGTCTCAGGATATTTTAAGAGAGATCAAGTTATATCAAACCCAATATATGGAATTGATGAACCAAGAGATTGAATGGAAGATAAAGCAAATGAAGCAAAAGACTTTTGAATCAGCAAATAAATGTGGCAAACTATTGGCATGGCAATTGAAGAAAAGGCAGAAACTAAACACAGTTACAAGCCTAGAGGTGGATGGAAAGAACATATCTAAACCCAATGAAATTAGAAACTGCTTTTTAAGTTATTTCAAAAAACTCTACACTCAAGGCCCGCAAAATGAAGAAGATATAGACAAATTCCTGGGAAAATATGGACTACAAAATATCTCTCATCAAAGTAAGATGGACTTGAACCAGAGAATCTCAGAACAAGAGATAGAGGCTGCCATTCAGAATATGCAACTGGGCAAATCTCCGGGACCAGATGGATTGACTTCCAGATACTACAAATCGTTGAAGGAATGGTTGATTCAACCATTAAGAGAAGTTTGTAATGAGATTCTCGAAGGAAAAAGGGCACCTGAATCGTGGAAAGAGGCATATATTTCACTCATACCAAAGTCAGAGACTGAAAAGACCCAACTCAAGAACTACCGCCCAATATCATTGCTCAATGTGGATTACAAAATTTTTGCAGACGTTTTGGCAAAAAGACTTAAAAGAGTTTTGATGGAGATGATTCATAAGGACCAAGCAGGCTTTCTCCCTAAAAGACACCTGGCAGACAATGTAAGGAATGTAATAGACATTCTGGAAAAGCTAGAGGTGAATATAAACACTAAAGCAGTACTGATCTTTGTGGACGCGGAGAAAGCCTTCGACAATATTTCTTGGAGCTTTATGAAGAAGAATCTTCATAGGATGGGGGTAGGCCGGGGTTTTGAGAATGGTATGGCTGCAATATACTCTGAACAAAAAGCTAAATTGATTGTAAATAATGTTGTGACTGAGGAGCTTAAGATAGAGAAAGGAACACGACAGGGGTGCCCGATTTCCCCATTACTCTTTATTTCAGTTCTGGAGGTGTTGCTGAATATGATAAGAAACGACCAGCAGGTTAAAGGTGTGCAGGTCGGAGCTAAACATTACAAGTTAAGAGCGTTCGCAGATGACCTAGTATTGACTTTGCAAGAGCCAAACACTAGTACGAAAAAGGTATTAGAAATAATACAACAGTTTGGCCAGGTAGCTGGATTTAAGTTGAACAAGCAAAAAACCAAAGTTTTAGGGAAAAACCTAACAGATATAGAAAAAGAGAAATTTCAAGAGGAAACAGGTTTGACTGTGGTCAAGAAGGTTAAATATCTAGGGGTTTATTTAACATCCAAGAATCAGAATTTGTATAAGGACAATTATGAAAAATGTTGGTCAGAAATTAAAAAAGACTTAGAAATATGGTCAAATTTGAAACTGTCAATGTTAGGCCGAATTGCAGTAATTAAAATGAATGTATTGCCTAGAATGTTATTTCTGTTTCAGACCTTGCAGATTATTGATAAGATGGAATGTTTTAAGAGGTGGCACAAAGATATCTCGAAATTTGTCTGGCAGGGCAAAAAGCCCCGAATCAAATTTAAAATATTGACAGATGCTAAAGAAAGAGGGGGTTTTGCCCTGCCGGACCTAAAATTGTATTATGAGGCAGCAGCTTTTTGCTGGCTCAAAGAATGGATGCTCCTCGAGAATACAGACATCTTGGATCTGGAAGGTTTCAATAACGCTTTTGGTTGGCATGCATATCTTTGGTATGATAAAGTTAACAGTGCCTTCAAAAATCACATTGTCAGAAAAGCATTGTTTAATGTTTGGACAAGATATAAAGATCTATTGGAAAACAAAACCCCTAGATGGGTGTCACCAGTGGAGGCTAAAGCAGTGAAAAAACTCAATATGGAGGTCGGATGGCCGAAGTATTGGGAAATTTTAGAACAGGATGGAGATAAGTTTAAATTACAAAGTCAGGAGAAATTGAAGCATAAAGTAGAAAATTGGTTCCAATATCGCCAAATAATGGAATTTTTTAAACAGGACAGGAAAGTCGGCTTCCAGGTGGAAAAATCAAAATTAGAAACCGAACTGTTAGAACCCAATACTAAGAATTTATCTAGAATGTATAACTTGTTGTTGAAATGGAACACACAGGATGAAACAGTTAAATCGGCTATGATTAAGTGGGCTCAGGATGTTGGACATAACATTATGTCAGCTGACTGGGAATGGTTATGGAACACCGGTATAAAATTTACGGCATGTAATGCCTTAAAGGAAAACATCATGAAAATGGTATACAGGTGGTACATGACCCCAGTCAAGCTGGCAAAAATTTATCATTTGCCCGATAACAAATGTTGGAAGTGTAAAGAGACTGAAGGTACCTTTTACCACCTTTGGTGGACGTGCCCGAAGATTAAGGCCTTCTGGGAAATGATCTATAATGAAATGAAAAAGGTACTTAAATGTACTTTTTCTAAAAAGCCAGAGGCCTTCCTCTTGGGCATTGTCGGCCAATTGGTGACAAAGAAAGATAGAGCTTTTTTCATGTATGCCACAACAGCAGCAAGAATACTCATCGCAAAGTACTGGAAGACACAAGACCTACCCACTTTGGAAGAATGGCAGATGAAAGTGATGGACTACATGACATTGGCCGAGATGACAGGCAGAATCCGTGACCAACGAAAAGAGACGGCAGAAGAGGAGTGGAAAAAATTTAAAAGCTATCTTAAGGACTACTATAAACTTAACGAATGTTAAAATGTCGTGGTTTCCAGAAACAAAGGGGTATAGGGACATAAGATCAGAGTGTAAGAGAGGACTAAGATGATAGAGATTGGAAAGTAATAATTGGGAGTTGCTAGTTGAACTATGGACATTGGGATGCAGAGAGGGGGGGTATGGGGAAGTCCTAGAAAGAAGGTTTATGAAAATATGTTTGAAACTATACGTGTATGTTCGTCTTTTTTAATGTTTGTTTGTTTTTCTCAAAAATGTTGTAAAACCAATAAAAATTTTATAAAAAAAAAAAAAAAATGTTGCTCCCCCTGTTCTAACGGGCACAAATTATCCCCAAATGAAGAGAGGCAACTAACACAAAAGCTGGACATTCCTGCACTAGCTGATTTGAAGTCTCCTGGTGATTTCATCAGGACGCTGAACACCTGAGATACACACTTTTGGGACCCACCCTCGATCATGCATTGCTTTTAACAGATTTTAATATTTTGCCTTTGACATTGCAATAATGCAGTCCTGTGACCTTACGGGCAGTCAAGAAATGTTAGTTGTGCTTCCTGCATTGCAGGTGATTGGGTTAAGTGATCCTTCCAATTCTTTGATTCTATGAAATCTAAGAACCTTTTTTTTTTTTTTTACAAAGGCGGTCACAGAAGGGGTTCTAGGTTTCGTTTGTCCCCCGCCCTTCTCGTAAGGGTCTTACCATGGATCTTACTTAGGACCTGTGTGGTGATGAGGCAGAGCAGAGAAGCCAGGCGGCTCACTGGCATTTTCAGTTAAACCCCTCCTTTGTGGTTAGCTCGCATCTTGCCGGCTGCGGGCAGGATTAGGAGGACGGTGTTGGCGGCATGTCTGTGGGTCTGCAGGCAGGTATTGCTATGTCTCTGGGATCTGCAGGCAGGTGGCACCGGGCCCAGCGTCCAGGAACAGAGAAGGTCCGTTTCAGTTCAAATGATCTCGAAGGTTCTGCTTCCGGGATTCCAGGGGGCTTCCGATTGTGGGCCAGAGTTCCTCGTTCCGTCCTGCAGAGTGGCAGTTTTCAAGCAATGTTCTAGGAGATCCTGTGGGACAGGCTCCTGGTTCCGGTCTGCCTTAATGGAGGCAGCTCCCATGACAGCGGGAGATCGTTAGCGATCCTACTGACGCAGATCGAAATAACGCAAGGAAATCAGATCCTGCCGTGCGTTGCAATAAATCCACCCTTTTTATGTTAAATTTTCATTTCACAGTTTAATGTTGTTGATATCTTGAACTCCAATTGCGGGTGTGTGTGTGTGCACCATAATCTTTTCAGGCCTCGGGGCCTCTTCATTTGGCCCTGGTCTATTGTCTATTCATATAAATTAGCCTATGAAAAGTATACGCAAATCTGTGCCCTCCCTTTCCTGGCAAATCCCTTTCCTCCTTTTGGGTGATGTGCAAGTGATCCCTGAAGGGAGAGGGGAACGGTTAATCATTAATATTATCTACACATAGTAAATTCCTGCACTCTGCTAGGATGGTTACACATCTCAAAAATGCAGTTACTTGAAAAGTCTAAATCAGACAGGTCAAGAGGTCGTTTCCTGCCTAGCCAGAAACTGCTGTTAACTGAAAACCAGAAACTGCTGTTAACTGAAAACCACTAGCAAGCTGTTTCCTGCTTTGCTTCTGCTTTAGTAATGCAAGATAAGAAAAGATACGAAGGGAATGCTTAGCTAGCAAAAGAGACACGTGTACGAAGAAGGTGGGAGGGGGTGCTTACCGAGCAGAGGAAGTGCTTAGCCAGCAGAGGAAGTGCTTAGCTAGCAGCCTTAGCCTGCAATATAGATATGCCCTAAAAGGGAATAAGTTGAAAACTTGCCAGCTGATTGGGGAAGTTTTGGGGGGAGGTATGGGAGGAGGGTGAATGCTTTCAGGTATAAAAATGCTTGCTGAACATGGTAAAGGTACAGTCAGATTTCAGAAATTATTCTGCTGGCTGTCTCTGTGCACAGATTTGCAATAAAACTCTTTTCTCCAAAGAAGAAACTTTCCTGGAACTTTTTTTGTTCTCTTCTTGGTCCTGGGGACGCGGGTAAGCAATTCCCTGGCAAGTAAAAGGCCTAAGCCTACAATCCCCTTAGCAGGGCACCCTGTTCACGTGGGGCAAAGGGGAGGCCCCAGGCAGGCTTGAGCTGATCGTGGACCCTAAAACAGGTGCAGGAAGACTTCCGGCTAACTGGATCTATTCCAGGGATGGGTAATCTCAGCCCCAAGAGACAGCGCCCCTCCTTCCCCAGGCCTCTCTGTATGGCCCTTGAGACTCTTTCTAGGCCATACCCAGGTCACACCAAATTTGTATCTGCCCCCAAATCCCAGGAGAAATTAAAACATCACTCATTTCCTAGGTCCCAGCTGTGCTAAACGTTTAAAGCAGTATTATATCATTTAAAACAATCACAGTTTCTCTCCCCAGGAATCCAAGGAAATGCAGTTTTTTAAAAAAGATATTTATTAAAATTTATTAATAATTTTATTATTTAATATAATTTATTTTCAAAACAACAAAGGAAATGTAGTTTGTTCAGAGGTGGGGACAGCCGTCTACATTAATGCTTGGATGCTGTGCGCCATTTTGATTCAAGGTGGCAGAACGAAACATCACTTTGGCGTGACTTTTCCCGTTTTCTGGGATAGGTTTGGCCACCTCTCGAGATACCATTGCCAACCTTGGGACGAAGGTTTCTAAGATGAGGTATGCATTGATGTTTGAACTCCAGGCGCCATTTGGAATTACCATAGCGTACTGAAACATTTTGGGTGTGACTTCACCCATTTTTTGGCATGAGTTCATACCGCCTCCTGAGATATTGCCACCAAACTTTGCATGAGGGTTCCCAAGTGGGGTGGCAGTGGTTTTTGTTGATGTTTGGATCTGGGCACCAATTAAGAATCCGGAAGGCTGAAATGTGTGTTTCTTGTCACGGAATAGAGCAAATGTGCATTTATTTGTGCCTTACTGAACACAGATAATGACCTGGCCTCCTATTGATATTTATTCCATCAATGTCAAGGGTGGGACCCAACGTTAGTCCTACTCAATAGCAGACTCACTGAAATTAATGGATATGACTAACAGATCCATTCGTTTCAGTGGGTCTGCTCCGATTAGGATTTAACTGGATACAACCCTATAAATATATCTCATCTGAACAGTTACTCCTGAGCAATTTTTACACTTGCGTCAGATTGATGCACAGTTAAAACTTACAGAATTTCTTGCCACAAGGTTATGCCATGAATGCAGACTGCTATATATTTTGGAAAGTTGCTTGTCTGTTCATTAAGCCACCTCTTAAGGTACTGTCACAAATTTGGCACGATGGTTCCTGAGATCAAGAAGCAAGTTTTCTTCCATGTCTGGATACAGCCAGACACCTTTGGAATCACAATGGAGGACTGAACCCTGCACTGATTTCAACCACTGATTTAAAAACTGCACTGATTTTTGTGTGTGTGTGTGTCTTAGAATTCCTGCACAACACGAGGTATGAGGCCCCTAGCAATAAAATTAAATAACGTGGTTTTGGAAGTAGTTGCTACTGCTGAGTTTTCAAGCTGTATTGTGACAATATGACATGACTGCTTCGGTGGTAATGCAAATTATTAGCAACTTACACCACTAGTAGGAGCAGGTTTCTTGCAGATAAGAGGAAGCGGCTAGTGGGTCAGAGAGAAAAACGAAACATTACGTGCAATCATTTAATTGGAGTCAGGAAAAGGAATTATAAAAGATGTCCAAGAATGGATCAAGCCACAGTTAGGAAAGAATGTGAAGAGGAGAGACTTTAGCTTTCTAATCTCTATCTGCTGGAAGTCTTTTTCTTAGAGGTAATGATTGGAGGGAGCGGTTCGGCGGCGCCCAGAGCTGGGACTTTCACCCCTTTCTGTTTCAGCAACTGGTAAAAGTCTAGACGCTCTGTTATTATTTTCTGGAAGACAGATCCACAGAGGAGCTTTCTGTTAGAAATGGAGGCAGCTATTCCATTCCCCCATCCCGCTTCTGCATTGCAGCCACAGTGACAATCTGACTTCCACATGGTTACTTTGACCTGTAAGGACTCTAAAACTTCATTGTCTGTGAGTTCGGCCTGGGGAAACTTGATGCCAGGGGTGCTGTAAGTTGCCTGGATGATTCTGCTCCGAAACCTTTCAAACTTTCAGTGAAAAGAAGGGCGGGGGAATGAAGTGGACAGAGCCTTAGTTCAAAAATTAGAGAATGTCATTCCTTAGAATCAAAGCTAATGCAGTGAGGCAGAGGTCTCTCCCAGGCAACCAGTCTACATTCGTCCTGATACACGTGCACAAAGATCCCGAGTAGGACCATTGCTTATTCTGATTTCTTTGGGAGAAGGTTGAACGACATTGCACCAAGAAGTCCTTATCGCTCACTTTCCAGTGGATATCCCTGTCACTTTCCTTACAGCAAAAGGTCTGGTTTTCCCCCGTTAGTGGGTTTATTGCACAAGAACACCAAATCCACCTGAGTTGCACAATCTGGATTTCCCAGCACGTGACTGAATCGCACCCCTGAAACAGGGACATTCTGGAAGCGGCCAGGATTCTCGGTTACTCATTTGCAAGAGCCATGTTTCATGCCATTTTCAAATTTTTGATTTGTTTCCATCTTTCAAAGAGCACTAGAAACTTCAATTCAGATTTTTATCCATTTCATAGAATCATAGAATCCTAGAGTTGGAAGAGACCACAAGGGCCATCGAGTCCAACCCCCTGCCAAGCAGGAAACACCATCAGAGCACTCCTGACATATGGTTGTCAAGCCTCTGCTTAAAGACCTCCAAAGTAGGAGACTCCACCACACTCCTTGGCAGCAAATTCCACTGTCGAACAGCTCTTACTGTCAGGAAGTTCTTCCTAATGTTTAGGTGGAATCTTCTTTCTTGTAGTTTGGATCCATTGCTCCGTGTCCGCTTCTCTGGAGCAGCAGAAAACAACCTTTCTCCCTCCTCTATGTGACATCCTTTTATATATTTGAACATGGCTATCATATCACCCCTTAACCTCCTCTTCTCCAGGCTAAACATGCCCAGCTCCCTTAGCCGTTGCTCATAAGGCATCGTTTCCAGGCCTTTGACCATTTTGGTTGCCCTCCTCTGGACACGTTCCAGTTTGTCAGTGTCCTTCTTGAACTGTGGTGCCCAGAACTGGACACAGTACTCCAGGTGAGGTCTGACCAGAGCAGAATACAGTGGCACTATTACTTCCCTTGATCTAGATGCTATACTCCTATTGATGCAGCCCAGAATTGCATTGGCTTTTTTAGCTGCCGCGTCACACTGTTGGCTCATGTCAAGTTTGTGGTCAACCAAGACTCCTAGATCCTTTTCACATGTACTGCTCTCAAGCCAGGTGTCCCCCATCTTGTATTTGTGCCTCTCATTTTTTTTGCCCAAGTGCAATACTTTACATTTCTCCCTGTTAAAATTCATCTTGTTTGTTTTTGCCCAGTTCTCTAATCTGTCAAGGTCGTTTTGAAGTGTGATCCTGTCCTCTGGGGTGTTAGCCACCCCTCCCAGTTTGGTGTCATCTGCAAATTTGATCAGGATGCCCTTGAGTCCATCATCCAAGTCGTTGATAAAGATGTTGAATAAGACCGGGCCCAAGACAGAACCCTGTGGCACCCCACTAGTCACTCTTCTCCAGGATGAAGAGGAACCATTGATGAGCACTCTTTGGGTTCGGTCAGTCATCCAGTTACAAATCCACTGAGTGGTAGCATAGTCAAGACCACATTTTACCAGTTTCTTTACAAGAATATCATGGGGCACCTTGTCAAATGCCTTGCTGAAATCAAGGTAGGCTACATCCACTGCGTTCCCTTCATCTACCAGGCTTGTAATTCTGTCAAAAAACGAGATCAGGTTAGTCTGACATGACTTATTTTTCAGAAATCCATGCTGACTATTGGTGATCACAGCATTCCTTTCTAGGTGCGCACAGACTGTTTGCTTAATGATCTGCTCCAGAATCTTCCCTGGTATTGATGTCAGACTGACTGGGCGGTAATTATTTGGGTCCTCTCTTTTCCCCTTTTTGAAAATAGGGACAACATTTGCCCTCCTCCAGTCTGCCGGGACTTCGCCTGTTCTCCAGGAATTCTCAAAGATGACTGCCAGTGGTTCTGAGATCACATCTGCCAGTTCTTTTAATACTCTTGGATGCAGTTCATCTGGCCCTGGAGACTTGAATACATCTAAACTGGCCAAGTATTCTTGTACTATCTCCTTAGTTATTCTGGGCTGTGTTTCCTTTGCTGAATCATTTGCTCCAAATTCTTCAGGTCGGGCATTGTTTTCCTTATCGGAGAAGACTGAGGCAAAGAAGGCATTGAGGAGTTCAGCCCTTTCTGTGTCCCCTGTTTGCATTTCACCATCTTCTCCTCTGAGTGACCCCACTGTTTCTTTGCTCTTCCTTTTGCTACGAACATACCCATAGAAGCCTTTTTTGTTGCTTTTAACCTCTCTAGCAAGCCTGAGTTCATTCTGTGCTTTAGCTTTTCTGACTTTGTGTCTACACGTGCTGGCTATTTGTTTGAATTCCTCTTTGGTGGTTTCCCCCCTTTTCCATTTTTTGTACACATCCTTTTTTAATCTTAACTCAGTTAAAAGTTCTTTAGATAGCCACCCTGGCTTCTTTAGGCACCTTCCATGTTTCCCTCTCATTGGTATTGCCTGACGTTGTGCTTTTACTATCTCCCTCTTAACAAACTCCCAGCCATCATGAACTCCCTTTCCTTTTAGTATTGCTGTCCATGGGATCTCACCCAGCACTTCCCTAAGTTTTATGAAGTCGGCTTTCTTAAAGTCAAGAAATTGAGTCCTAGTATGCTTGGCTGCTCCTTTCCGCTGTATAGTAAACTTCAGAAGAGCATGATCATCGCGCCTAATGATCCTTCCACATCTACCCCACTAACCAGGTCATCAACATTGGTTAGGACCAGATCTAAAATGGCTGTTCCTCTTGTTGCTTCTCCCACTTTCTGGACAATGAAGTTGTCTGCAAGGCCAGTGAGGAATCTGTTTGACCTTATGCTCTTGGCTGAGTTTGACGTCCAACAAACATCCGGGTAATTGAAGTCCCCCATTACTACTATCTCCCTTCCTTTTGCATGCTTGGCCATCTGTTCCAGGAAGGCATCATCTATGTCCTCCGCTTGGCTTGGGGATCTATAGTAAACTCCCACAATGAGGTCTCTGTTATTCTTCTCTCCCTTAATTTTGACCCAAATGCTCTCACTTTGGCTTTGATGTTCTAAATCTTGGATCTCTTCACAGGTATACACATCCCTGACATATAACGCCACTCCTCCTCCTTTCTTGTCTGGTCTGTTTCTCTGAAATAGATTGTATCCCCCCATTATTACATTCCAATCGTGGGACTTATCCCACCAGGTTTCAGTGATGCCTATTTTGTCATATTTAGTTTGCTGTACCAAGAGCTCAAGCTCATCTTGTTTATTTCCCATGCTTTGCGCATTAGTGTACAGACATTGAAGTCCATTAATCATTCCCCCGTGTCTCTTATTTAAGGATTTTTTCCTCCCACCACTAGGTCTGCGTGCTGTTTGCTCCATTTGGTCTATGACATTTGGATGATCATCTTCATCAATTGATAGGCTCCTACCTTCAGGAGCACTGTCTCCCTCCCCCACATTAGTCAGTTTAAAGCCCTCCTGATGAGGTTTCTGAGATTTTTGGCAAAAACATTTCTCCCAACTGTTGTGAGGTGCAGCCCATCGCTTGCCAGAAGTCCATCTTCAAGAAACTGCAGTCCGTGATCTAAGAATCCAAACCGTTCCTGTTTACACCATCTGCGAAGCCAGCTGTTCACTTCCACTATTTTCCCCTCTCTCCCTGGGCCACGTCGTTCAACTGGGAGGAGAGATGAGATGACAATTTGTGCATTTGGTTGCTTCAATTTCCTGCCGAGAGCCTCGTAGTCTCTTTTGATCTTCTGGAGGCTATTGCTTGCAGTGTCATTGGTTCCCACATGAACCAAGAGGAAGGGGTATTTGTCAGTGGGTTTTATGATTCCTTGCAGTCGTTCAGTTACATCTTGGATCTTAGCCCCGGGGAGACAGCACACTTCCCGAGACATCTTGTCAGGCCCACAAATCACTGCTTCTGTTCCCCTCAGTAGGGAATCCCCTATCACCACTACACGCCTCCTCTTAGGTTTGGTCGGGGTTCTTCCATGAGCTGTCCGTTCCAAGGTCGCCTGCACATTCCCTGAGGACTGACTTTTTTTAAAATAGCATGGCTTACCCCAAGGAACTCTGGGAAGCAAAAGAGGGCAAAATGGGGTACAGCCCCACAATAAGCAGCTCACACCCCCCCCACCTGCCTGCCTTCTTGCTTACATCCAGCCCTGTGGATGGCCCTGGCTGTCCAATTCCTTCTCCTTAGCCCTAGCGTTGCCCTTGTGTTGCAAAAAGGAGGATGCAGTCAAAACTAGATCTGGCTCTGCTTGTCACTGGCAGTGGCTGCAGCTGTCGCTGGCTCTGGTGCCACGTCCTGCCTCCCCACCAGCTCCAATGGGCACCAACCACCAGACTCTGGGAGCTGCCGTTTTGCAGACCGACAGAATTCAGTTCTGTTCCTGAGGTACTAGTGAAAATACTTTGGGCCTGTGTGTAGACATAAACGTACATTCATAACGTTACATGCGCATATGCATGTAAGCATGCAAGCATGCATTCAACAGAGAAGGTCATGGGTTCAATCCCTGGCAGGTTGCACTGGGCACAAAACTCCTGGAGAGCCTCTGCCAGTCAACATAAACCAGGGTTTCCCAAACTTGGGTCTCCAGCTGTTTTTGGACAACAGCTCCCATCATATCTAGCTAGCAGGACCAGTGGTCAGAGATGATGGGGACTGTAGTTCAAAAACAGCTGGAGATCCAAGTTTGGGAAGCCCTGGTGTAGACAATACTCAGCTAGATGGACCAACAGCCTTTGTTTTAACTGAGTTTAGTAGCATATTTTTGCACTGCTGTGGTGAAGGGTTGATAAGAAATGCAAATGGTCATAACGGTAATAACAAGGACATCATAGCAATAACAGGGGTGGTAGTAGTGGTTGAAGAAGCCCTGCGATCTGTGGAGAAGATTACCCTGGCACTGATGGTCACCAGAGTGACTCTGGTTTGCACCTCTGCCCGCTGCAAGATCTCCAGCTGCCTCTGCAGCTCCTTCTGCCGGCTCCGCTGGTTCCCAACATGGTGCTGATTCAGGAACAGCTCGGCCTGGAGCCGGTTGACGTTGCTCTGCAAGTCATCAATCATCTGGCTCTTGTCAGTTAGTTTAGATTCCAGATCAGCGAGGTCCTGCGTGGCAGGAGAGGAGAAAGATAGAACTGGTAACTAAGAGTAAGGAGGGAGGTTTTGATTTGGTCTGCTTTCTAATGGGAAACTACCTAATTTGCAGTTCCCGGACTAATAAACAAACCGAAACGCAGCTATCCTTTGAAAATCCACACTGCGCCAAATTTTTCTCCAGCCAAACACTGTGTGCAACAATAATTGAAATGTGAGAGGAGAGTGCAAAATGGCTGCTGTGGGGGCACGGCATCTCAGAAGATGGCTGCTGTCGTGGGACAGCTTGGGCCAATCATTATCTCTCAGTCTAACCCAGTGTTTCCCAACCGGTGTTCCGCGGCACACGAGTGTGCCGTGAGACATCGGCTGGTGTGCCGCGAGATGCCTGGAGGGAGGCGGGCGAGTCGGGCGGCGAGAGGCGGGGCGGCGGCGGCGAGGAGAGGCCGCGCCTCCTGCTGCTGCCTGGCGCTCCTCCTCGCAGCCGGCAGCGCTGCCTGGGCGCCTCCGCGCGACTCTGCCTCGCTGGGTTTGGTCTCCCAGCAGAGACGGGTCACACGCACCCCTCCCTCCCTCCCTCAGCCTGCGCGGAGGGAGAGCCAGAGAGAGGCATCGCTCCTGCGCGGCGGGAGAGGGAGCAGCCGGAGCGATGCCCCAAACGAAGGCATGGGACCGGAGGGGAAATCCTCTCCGAGGAGGATTGAGCGCAGCTGAGAGAAGCCTTTCGAGGAGCTGCCGTGTCCCCTGGAAACCCCCTTCCCAGCTCTGCCTGCCTGCCTGCCCAAAGCTTGGAGGTTCCCCGGCAAGGGGGAGGGGAAAAACTTTCACTTTTGTGCGTCCCTCCCGGCGTGACGCTGCGCGCTGACGTCACGGGGCGGGGCTTTAATGGTGGTGTGCCGCGAGATTTTTTTTCAGCAAACAGGTGTGCCGTTGCCCAAAAACGTTTGGGAAACACTGGTCTAACCTACCTCAAAGGTAGGAAAAAAGTGGAGAGAGGGAGACACGTATACAGCACCTTGGAGGACAAGTGGGGTAGAAATGTAGTAATTCATAAAGCAAAAAACAAAACAGAATAATGGCTTGAATGTAAGAGAGGCTGAGGCTGTAGAAACAGGAATGGCGCACGAAAAGCTCAGTCTCTTTTGCAGGTGCCTTAGGAATTACAGGCAAGCACACTGGTGCCCATGGGCACCACATTGGAGACCCACAATTAGAACTTAGGAACCTGCTTTGTGGATTCAGTTTGCATTTAGTGGCAAAGCCACCTGATTTGCACTTTCTGCAACAAGAAATGAACTGAAGCACAGTCCAGCCACTGAAATTCACACTTCCCCAAATTTTCCAGTGCAGTTCCCCAGACAGGTAAGGTGTGGGGGGAAATGCATACGCTAGGGTGCAGCGCACCTGCAAATGCATATATATGGGGAAATATAATTTTAAAATGCCTCAAATTAGAGGAAAATGCATGCAACAATGGACATATTAGGAGAAATTCAAATGGAAATGCTGAGGAAGTTCATGAGGACTCCCCGCCATCCCCGACACACACAAAAAATGCAAACTGATGTGGAAATGTGGAGAAGACCGGAAAAAATGAGAGAAACCAAAACTGAGATATTCGCCCTCCCTACTGGCAGGGAGCAGCAACTCACCTGCCTGAGACTGTAATTCTCTCTCTCGATGGAGCCCATCATTTCTTCGTGCTTCCTCTCCTCTCTCAAGTTGCTAAACTAAAATAAAAAGGCAAGCATGAGAAAGGGCTCCCTTGAGTATGTTCACGGCCCGGCGGAAATCCCAGCTGGAAGGTACAGCCCGTAAGAAGACAGGAAGCAGCTTCCTTAGACTCAGCCAGAGCACAGCTGCATCTAACTCAGTATTGCCTTGATGACTTCAACTGCAGAATTCGCTCCCACAGGAGGTAGCGATGGCTGCCAACCAATTATTTAGGGTTAGACTAATTCATGGAGAAGGCTGTCAATGGATCCTAGCCACAATGGCCATGCTCTGCCTCTGTAGTTGGGAGGCAGGAATGCTACTGGAAGACCAGTTGCTGGAAACCACAGGAGGGAAGGAGTGCTCTGGTGGTTTGGGCCCCTGGGAGAACAGGATGCTGGACAAAATGGACCACCGGCCTGATGCAAGAGCAGGGCCCTTGGGACGTCCCTAGGTCTACTCCCATCTGCCAGCAGCTCTGCAGGATCTCGGGCTGGGGACCTTTCCAGCACTGCCTGGAGATGCTGGGGATGGAACCCAGGAGAATTCTGCTTGCCAAGCGGATGCTCTGCCACTAAGCCATGGCAACTTCCTCCAAGTGCCACGTGAACCTCCAGCCAGCCACAGACCTGCCATCTCACCATCAGGCCATGAAGATCTTAGCAGCAAACCTGCTAGAAACATGTAGAGGGAGCAATCCATTCTCTCAGCCCTCTCAGGGACCTAGGAAGTGATCTTATGCTGAGTCCAACTAGCTCAGGATTGGCTGCATGAATGCCAGTGGCTGCCCAGGGTTTCAGAGAGGAGGCTGTTCCAAATCCTTATCTGGAGATAGCGGGGATTGAACTGGATACCTTCTCTTTCTCCAGTTAATTTTTATCTATTTTTACAAATCCATAATTGTCAGGGCTGCCACTCAGTCCCAGCTCACATAGGACCACGTTAGCCAGCGTTCAGGTTAAAAGAGTCTTTATTGGATTACAGGTTCCATTTCCAAACTGCAATGTGCAGCCCTACTTCTTCTAGGTCAGACCGGCGAAGACCCGTCTGAGTCTCCGCCTCTAGCACACCAGCTTAATACCCTAGCCTTGCTCCACCTCCTGCGCCTTTCCTTCCGTCTCTGGGTCCTTCTGCCCCCCGGGGTCTCTTCTTTCCTACTCTCTTCTGACGCGGACCCCCCTGACCCTTCCGCCTCCTTGCGGCGGGCTTTGGGACCTGGCTCACTCTCTGGGCTGCTTACTGCGCCAGCTTCCGCTACATTTGAACTTGGGGCGCGCGCCCAACTCTCAACCTTCCTCTTGATCGTTTCGTCGCTCCCCGAGGTGGGCGTGACTACTCCTGACTCATGCCCTCCCTCCTTCTGAAAGCCTCCGGAACCCGATATCTGGTCCCCTTTCTCCCCGCTGCTCCCGGCTGGGTACGTGGGTCCCGATCTCCAACTGCTGCTCTCTGATCCCTCTCTGGACCCTTCTTCCTGGGGTGTCCCCCTGTTTCCCCCCCTTGCTCTGACCGCTGGCGCTCCCTTCTGGGAATCCTCGGACTCACTGGATAAGCTCGGCGATCTCGGTTCGTCATCCCCACTCATCTTTCCTTCGTATTCCTCCCCCTCGCTCTCTGTCTCCTCCCTTCTCTGCGTCTCTGCTCCTGAACCCCTGACAATAATGAATTAAACAACTTTAAAACAGTGGTACCTCGGGTTACAGATGCTTCAGGTTACAGACTCTGCTAACTCAGAAATAGTACCTCGGGTTAAGAACTTTGCTTCAGGATAAGAACAGAAATTGCGCAGCAGCAGTGGGAGGCCCCATTAGCTAAAGTGGTACCTCAGGTTAAGAACAGTTTCAGGTTAAGAACTGACCTCCAGAACGAATTAAGTTCATAACCCGAGGTATCACTGTACAACTTTTTAAAAAATAAATAAATAATGGCTTCCCAGATGTACCAATAATTAACCCTTATTGCTGCTTATATTTCATAATTATCTCTAATTCACAATTTCCCCCTTTTGTACTTGTCCATTCATTTGTCAATTCCTGCTTGTACACTAGTTAACATTTCCAATGTTATGAAGTGAGGATTGGGTTAATCCACATTAACCCATTAATTATTATTTCTGAAACAAAACCTTCATTTCCCTCCATATGTGTATATAAAAAACTTAATCATTCCCACTCCGTAGTTGTTTTCCATTCGATTCTTAATTTGTAACAAATTCACATCAAATTAATTTGAATTCCCTACATCTTTAAAAGTGTCCTGGAGTGGAGACCTTCCTTACAGAAAGCAGGTGCTCAACCACTGAGAAACGGCCCCCTCCTCACCATCTCATGCATTCAGCTATTTAAGAGCACGCCTTAAAAAATTTAAAGAATTCTCAGCCTTCCCCGCAATCCAAACCCAGCAGAACTGTGTAAACCCCCCAATCAACCTACTTTATTAGACATGGCTTCCAGCTGAGCTCCCCGCTCCCTCAGCTCCTTCTGCAATGATTCTCGTTCTGCGTGAGCTTTCCTGAGCTGGGATGCCTGAAAGGATAGCTGCCTTTGCACGGAAGATATCGCGCCTAGGGAGTCAAAAGAAAAGCCTGTGAATGTGATCGAGACCACCCAGGATGGATCGCCAGAAACTCTCCACTAGCATGAACCCTCTGAATTAACAAGAGAGGGACCTGCAAACCAATGTTGCTGTTTTGTTTTTGCCTTCTTGCAGGCATGCTCTCGTCCAATGGACAACCAATCCCAATCCCAGGAAACTCCATTCCATTCCCTGTGCCCTGGTTTTCTTTTCTTTTTCCAATGGGCTACCATGCCCAATCCCAGGAAACTCTATTCCATTCCCCATTCCCTGGTTTCCTTTTCTTTTTCCAACCAACACTCAGCAATCCATGGTTGCTGGGCACGCTCAGCTCTCATTGGGCTCTTGAGGAGGTCACCCGCTTAGGATTCCAAAATGATTGTTTTGCATTTCAACTAACCTCAGGGTTCCACTGAGCATGCTCACAACTCCCTCTTGTTTCTCAGTGGCCTCACCTTAGTTCCATTTCAATCAGTGCCTACAATCAAAATAAAAAAATAAAAAAATTCCTTCCAGTAGCACCTTAAAGACCAACTAAGTTAGTTCTTGGTATGAGCTTTCGTGTGCATGCACACTTCTTCAGATACTTTCGTGTGCATGCACACGAAAGCTCATACCAAGAACTAACTTAGTTGGTCTTTAAGGTGCTACTGGAAGGAATTTTTTTATTTTTTTATTTTGACTATGGCAGACCAACACGGCTACCTATCTACTACCAGTGCCTACAATGTGAGGTTGCCTCCAGAAGGGGTGACTCTTGGTTCCCCAAGGAAAATATTAGCCAACCCCTTTCCATATATATATATATAACCATCTCAGCTTTCCAAAGTTACCTGTGGCCATGTCATAATCGAATTTCACTTTCTGCAGCTCGTCGTACAGCTTGTCGTTCATCCTCTGGAACTCGAGAAGCTTGCTAAAAAGGAGCTCCTCTTCCGATTCTTTCGTATGCACTTCTTTGTAAGACCCACTTTCCACACGCATCTCTTCCTCGCCCTCCAAGTATAGCTTTTCCTGTATTTCAGACAACTGTGCAGAGAGAGCGCAAAGAAAGACTGGGATGCCATAGTAAGGGCATGGGAGAAAGCCAATTTCGTTCGCGTTTTAACAGGAAACTACCCAATCCGTACTTCTCAAAGCAACATGTGAGCTGGAACACAATTAGCCTTTGAAATCTGCACTTCTCCAAATTTTGTACTGCAGCTCTCCAAGCAAGAAAAGCATGCAAAATATGCACACCCTAAGGAGAAGATTTGTATAGAAATGCATACCTTACTGAAAACAGCATTCAAAAATGCATTATAGTAGGGGAAACTGCACCCCCCCCCAAAAAAGGGTATATTAGGAGAAATCCACACTAAAATACTGGTGAATTCTCATGAGAATTCAGGGGTTGTTGGGGGTTTTTTTCCCTTCAAAAGTGCAAATTGCTGTAGAAATGTGCAGAACCAAATTTACAACTGGAAAATGAGGAAACTGGCCTCTGCTAGGTTCCTCTACTCAAACATTTCCCCTTCCTCCTCCATTTTCCCTGCCTGGATTAGACCTTTTACTCACCAACGAGGCAGAACTTTAGGGCACAGGTCCTGGGACCCCACAGAGGGAGCAGATGGGCCCCCGTTAAACGCAGCAGCAGGTCGGACCACATTTGGAAGTAAGCAAAGTGATGAGGATGACTTAGGCACATAAAACCTTTCTTAAACCAAGCCAGAAGCTTGCTCCACTTTGTTCAGCATTGTCTACATGGACTGGCAGCACCTCAAGAGGGTGACCTGGAGACACTGGGGATTGAACCTTCTAAAGGAGTAGGGTCCTTAAGACCAGAGTCTAAAACCACCTAACTTCACCACTGCTGATTCTGACCCTGATAAGGAGGGTGCCAGCCAGGTCAGTTTGGACACTAGAGAATGAGGTCTTGCTGTGGCCTGGGGGAAAGGCAGGATAGCAAGGGAAAGGGACTCCCAAGGGCCAGGTAGGCAATCGTGGGGGCCACAACTGAACCACAGGTCAAAGGGTGCCCATCTCTAGCTTGGAGAGGGGGCAGGGTTCTGCCCAGCCCCATAGACATTCTGTACTTCTGCAAATCTTTGTGTGTTCCCCATACCTGCAGAAACTTTTCCTCTTTGGTGTGGACGGTGCTGTTTCGGCTCTATGGACACTAGAGCTTGGGAAACGAATTTGCTACAAGTGTAGACAAATTTCTCCCCGACTGGCCTTTGGGCTCACCTCTTTCTCCAGCTGCTCCAGTTCATTCTGATCCTTCAGCAGCGTCTTGCTAAGGCGAGCCATCTTGGAATCCACCTGTTTATCTGTCTGGGCCAGCTCCAATTTCAACCGTTCCAATTCCTGCCGAAATTCTTCCGGGATGCTCTTCTGCTTCATAAGGACCGGCAGAGAGACACCTCGCCTGCGCAGGTTTGGGTCACTCACTTGCACCGTAAGTTTTTCTTCCGGTTCCTTTTAAGGAGAGGGATAAAAGATGCAGAAGGCGGTGAAGCTGGAAACTGAGGGCGCAGCCCTCCAGTAACTTGGGGAAATGCTGCTAGAACTTGCAAGGTTATCTCAGAACTGTTGTAGGAAATACTGGGCACAGAGGATGCAAAGCATAGGAAGCATAGGGACTCTGCCTGCCATGGACTCTGGCTGTGCCTGCCACTGGCTTTGGCGCCACCTACTGTTGGCCTCCAGGCCTACCAATCCCTATAGGCACCAGCCACCACTGAGGGCGAATCCACCAAGCATATCTCCAAGCATTTGCCATTAGCACAGAGGCTGTGCATTCACTTGCCCTGCTCTCCCTTTAGTTGGATTGCAAAGTAAGAGCCCCTGGCACATATAGAGGCTTACAGAATTACACACAGACAGCCAATGTAGTGTCGTGTGGTTCGGGATCCTTCTTTTCATAGAACTGCAGAGTTGCAAGGGACCTCGTGAGTCATCTAGTCCAACCCTCCGCAATGCAGGAATCAGAGAATCATAGAATTGTAGGGTTGGAAGGGACCATGGGGATTATCCAGTCCAACACCCTGCAATGAGGTAGCTGCCAGTGGTCCCCCATGGCTCGTATCCACTAGGAGCCTCTCTGTGTTCAGTGCCTTGGATCCCATTTTTGTGGCGCTCCCTTCCGGTTGAGGTCAGGCAGGCCTGTTGAATGTCCAGTGCTTCCTGAATTTTTTCTTTTCCAAAGATTATCTCAGCAGGTTGTTCAAGTGAATGCTGATTTCATAGTTTTAACTCACATTTAGTCTTACTGTATAGCGGTTAAGCGACATGCAAATTGTTGAAATGAAAATTTAAAAAACAGTGGTTCATGTGCCAAACTAGGACCCGGGAGACCCGGGTTCAGATCCCCACTTGGGTGTGAAGCCTGCTAGTTAACCCTGAGCTAGCCTCAGGCTCTCAGCTTAACCTACCACTCAGGGCTGTTGTGAGAGTAAAATGTGGAGCAGGGGAGAACCACGTATACGCCAATCTCAGCTCCTTAGAGGAAAAGCAGGACAGAGAGGCAGTCAATGAATAAAGAGAGAAGAAGGACTGGGCCAACCTTCTGGGCGGGTCTCTCCACTGGGGCGAGCTCACCCCCCTGCTGGGCCTGGTCAGGCTGCTTCTGCATCACTTCCAGCTCCTCCCGGAGGACTGAGATCACGTCATCCTTGCGGACGAGTTCCACTTCCATCTTTTGCAAAGTTGTATCCAGGGGTCCTCAAACCATGTCCCGTGGGCCGCCCGCTCAGTCAGTCCCCGTGACGTAAACGCCACTGGCGTGATGGCGGCTCTACTAATGAAAGCCCAGGGGTTTTACCTGGAGACGGGGAAGTGTTGTCTTTTGGCTTGAAGAGAGGAGTTGAGGTTCCTTGCGTATACTTTAAAGGTGGGAGAAGGAAGTAGAGTCCTATTTCTGTGAGTGGCACAGCGATCTTTCCACTCCTGTGGTTTACATGCTCTGAAAGTTGGGATCTGTTTTGATATTTAAATTTTAAAAGGGTGGAGTGGAACCGAATATTGACCATCTTGTTAGCCTCGGGAAGGGGTCAGCATCCTTTTTCAGCCGTGGGCCGGTCCACCGTCCCTCAGACCAAGGAGCGTCTCCATCCCCATCGTCCAGCCTGGACACTGAGGTCCAGCTCAGAGAGCCTTCTGGAGGTTCCCTCATTGCAAGAAGCGAGGTTACAGGGAACCAGGCAGAGGGCCTTCTCGGTAGTGGCTCCTGCCCTGTGGGACAGCCTCCCATCAGATGTGAAGGAAATAAGCAGCTATCTTCTCTTTAAAAGACATCTGAAGGCAGCCCTGTTCAAGTTTTTAATATTTAACGCTGTCCTGCTTTTAACACTTGACTGGGAGCAGCCCAGAGTGGCTGGGGAAACTCAGCCAGATGTGCAGGGTATAAATAATAAATTATTATTATTATTATTATTATTATTATTATTATTATTATTATTATTATTATTATTATTATTATTATTATTAGAACCAGGCTATAGGGGGGGGGGGAATGAATGAATTCCTATGCCCCACAAATAACCCAGAGAGGCATTTTAAATAAAAGGACACATTCTACTCATGTAAAAACACACTGATTCCCGAATTGTCCGCAGGCCGGATTGAGAAGACGATTGGGCCGCATCTGGCCCCCAGGCCTTAGTTTGCCTACCCCAGGCCTGGGGAGCCACATTCTGGTTGAAGGAGACCAGGATTGGCCCCCAAGGCCTGGGGTGTCCCTCCTCCCCTGCAGTAGGACTTGGAATCCAGGAGAAAACACTTGGAATAGCCTTGCCAGGTGCTCAGGGAGGGACTCACCTGTCCCCATGTCCTTCTCTTTGCAGATGTGCTGCGGTTGCACATCCATCCCCCAGAGGTGAGTATTGGAGAGAACCAGAGCAGGGACTCAGACCTGCCCTCCTTGCCCCCCACTCTGCCCTCTCGGAGGTGGAGAAGCCCTCCCTTCGTGAGGAACTGACTTTTGTCTTTCAGCTGCTGGAGGAAGATCAGCTGTACCTGTCGGAGGTGATTCACAACTGCCAGGCAGCTCAGCTCAGGGGGCTCCGAACTCTGAAGTGCTCCAAGCAAGAGACGGCCAAAGCCATCCTGGTGAGTGATGGGTGGTGTGGGGGACCCCCATGGGGAAGTGGGGAGGGAGGGGCTTTGGGGGAGGGGTTGTCCATCTGCCGGACAGGAGGACCCTACTGGCCTAGGTTCACGTATCCCGTTTGAAAGGGGAATCATCTGAGGGACTTCCTGTGGAAATCTGGGTCAGGAATGCTGTTCCCGGAATTGACAAACACACAAGACGTAACCGGCTGTGAATTCACATAAACAATACTCTTCTATACATTCTTATCACAATATCAAAGGTTTATCTTGCACATAAACAACACATAAAGTGCAATAATATAGACGGAAGTCCCCAGTAAATCAGTTCATTCGAAAGGCCAAATGTCTGCTAGTTTCTGTTCCACATACATTCATAAAGTCCAAATTGGAGCCTATTACAGTTCCACAGTCTTGACAAGGATTTCCGGAATAATGCCTTGTTTCGCTCTCATGGGCTTCATCAGTTGTACATATTCTAAGTAATATAAATGAATATAATGTCGTAATTCAACATATTTTAACAAATTAACAAACCTGTGTATGGATAAAGTTTGTTTTGCATTTGTTGTTTTAAAGGGGTCACTTAAAGAAGAAAACCTTACAGCTGCTCATTGCTGTCACCTGTAGCTAAAATCAATGCTGCGCCTGTCTATATACATTGTAAGACTTGTTGTTCATGGAAGAAACCACTATGCTATAAGTTCTATTATCTTGATACTTCATATATGGTATGTACTTTTATAGCACAATTGTTTTTATAATTTTAATTTGTTAAATGATCTAGTGGTCGATCCACAACTCTGGTCACTGCTCCCTGAGAAAAGCTCAAGAACTCTGGGCGAAGACAATGGGTAGATCACTGGCAGGATTCTTATTACTGGGAGTAGATCTCAGTCTCTTGGAAGTTCTGGCATTGTGGCTAGTTCTAGGTACAAGCACAACTTTAATTGCCATTCATCTTTTGTTGATATTAACTCATTTTCCAGTATTTTGCTATTAACATCCTAGGTGCTGTTGTCGTGTAAAGAAACACACTTTTATTTTCATTTGGTATGCTTATTGTTAGAATATCAAATAGGAAAGCTTTGGTTTTCTTTAAAATAAATAGCATTTACTTTATTTTATTTTATTTTACCTTTGGGGACATGTCCACCACATGTGGAATAAGGTTCCCTCATTTTGTCTGCATCTCCAACATTTATTGCTGATATTTATTTATTTTGACTGATTTGGATGGGGTCAGGTACCATCTAAAAATCAGATGGCATAATTTTTCATAATTTCCCCCATTTTCCATCTTCATTGGATAGCCACAATCGTGTGCCCATTTCACCATCACCTCCTTCACCTCCTAGTCCTTAAAGTTCCAGTCCAGTAACAATCTGTGTGGTTTTGATAATATCTTTGTATTATTTAATAATATTATTAAAAAACAACAACAACCCGCTGTTGTTCTGTCAAGTCCATTTATTTTTTGTCTGGAAAAAATTGTTTAGCTGGTAATCTATCTTTTTTACTTTTGTTTTCCTTTTATATTTTTTCTTTTTTGTATTTTTAGCATATAATAACAGTCGTAATTATATGGAAATGTGATAATAATATTGAAATGAATAAAATGCTTAACTCGCCAATATTTTTATTGTTCGCGGCTTCCCAAGAAAACTCAAGGAGATTCTCCCCTTTTTGGCTTTTACCTCTTACCTTTATAACTGTGTCTTTACACCCCAAAAGTCCTGCCCCACCCTCCCGCTTACAGGATATCCCTTCTACAGATGTCAACGCAGACCCAACGATGGAAAACCCTCAGCCCAATTCCTTGTGACCACAAGACTATTTATTACCTGCAGCAGCAACAACAACAGACACCAGAGTGGCCACAGCTATCTCTTTCCTAAGGATATAGACTGACAGGGAGGGGGCTGACAAAGGGGGGAAAGTTGAATTGCAAGCACATTCTCTCACCTTTGAAACCTCAAGACTCTGGGCCCCAGGATTGAAAAGATATGTAAAAGATCACGATTGCCTCAAGATATGCAACTGATATTTATGGTAATTAGTATGTTGGGTGTTGGGTGATATTATGTAGGAATGCTAACATGTGTCTGACAGTATGTTATTTCCACAAAGGGGGGACCCATTTTTTTGTGTATAATAGCTTTTATGTTCAATGTATAGTGTCTTATTGCCTAAACCCCAATGGAGGATTCTCATGCATTTTAAGCTTTCTAATAGATCAGGCTATTGCACTGTCCAGTATTTAGATCAATTTATGACCACATTTCCTTGTTCTGCCTGGCACTCTGCATTGTGCCAAACTTCTCTATCCATTTTTAAATGGTTTGAAATTCACTTCACCAAGAAAAAGCTTCAGGGTACATTAAACATTAAAAAGGGGGGAATTATAATAATTTTTAGGTCTCATTCATATATATATATATATATATATATATATATATATATATATATATATGCTTTCGTAGGTTTTCACGGGTACAGGAATGCAGGTTTTGGTGTCTTCGGGTGTCTTCCCGTGTAAGAGTTGGGGTGTCTAGGCGACGTTTCGACGAGGTCTCACTCGTCATCTTCAGGCTGGTGCTTTCGGCTTCTTGTTACTGGAACAGAGCAGGATCTCAGTGTTTGAGTTCCTATAAATACTGTTGAGGGGGTGTGGTGTATAGCCTCCAACGTTCTGGGCAGAGAGGAAGTTCCCAGGTTAGGTGCCTTTTCTTCTTTTGTTCATTAATTACTTGAGGGATATCTTGAGTGATTTCTTGAGTGATATTTTGAGTACCACTTGGGAGGGTGATTAGGTGTGGATTAGTTGCTAAAGCTTTTGTGACTTGACCTCTTGAGCTTGTGAAGAGTTTTTCTGAGAAGATGGCTGTACTGCACTTAGTTGTGCTCTGGCTTGGCTTCGTGTATAGGGGCGAGCTGTGGTTTTGTGCCCTGTGCCAGCCAGATCTGTGTAGGGATTGCAGGGGGGTGCAGCATCCGGAGGTGCCACTATGGTTTGGCTACTGGATGGTGTCTGTAATTTATCTGTGGAGAGGGTCTGGGTTTGGGTCTGGTGTGGTTGATTGGAGATGGCGTTCTGTGTGCCTCTGGTTCTGGTGTCGGTTTTTGTGGGGAGGGCTAATTTCCAGATGTCTGGCAGGCGGGACGTGTCGTCACGCTTGTTCATGTTGTGAGGGTGTTTCTCTATCTCGATGGCTTCCATGATTATTCTCTTGTGGTGATGTTCCATGTTAAAGAGCAATTTGGAATCTGCAAAATTAATTTTGTGTCCTGTTTCTTTCATGTGTTGGTAAAGAGAGGAAGTTTTTTCTTCTTTTTTGACGGCATTCTTGTGTTCTGCGATACGTGCATTTATTCGTCTGTTTGTTTGTCCAATGTACGTGGCTGGGCAGACTTTGCAGGGTATTTCATAGACCCCTTGGTTTTCTAACTAATCACCCTCCCAAGTGGTACTCAAAATATCACTCAAGAAATCACTCAAGATATCCCTCAAGTAATTAATGAACAAAAGAAGAAAAGGCACCTAACCTGGGAACTTCCTCTCTGCCCAGAACGTTGGAGGCTATACACCACACCCCCTCAACAGTATTTATAGGAACTCAAACACTGAGATCCTGCTCTGTTCCAGTAACAAGAAGCCGAAAGCACCAGCCTGAAGATGACGAGTGAGACCTCGTCGAAACGTCGCCTAGACACCCCAACTCTTACACGGGAAGACACCCGAAGACACCAAAACCTGCATATATATATATATATATATATATATATATATATATATATATATATATATGTTGTTGTTGTTTAGTCGTTTAGTCGTGTCCACCTCTTTGTGACCCCATTGTACCAAGCAAACACATATAGAAATATATAAACCACATGTCCAAAACGCAGAGGAAAAGTCCTAAAGTCATGTTGACTCTTTCAGTCACCTCCAATATTTCTCTACAAGGTCGAAGGAAATGCAGAAACCACCCCATTGTCTCTGTCCATGCAAATCCTGCCTTAAGGGCACATTTAAGGTGTGAATAGGGTGAGCCTGTGACCTGGCTCAGGAATGAAGTACTATCATTACAAAAGAATGGCCAGGCTCCCCAGGTAATCCAGTCAAGTGACCTGGCACACAAGGTAAAAACAACACACTCTGATTTCTGTTGTAGGCAGCCTTTTCTGTGATGTAGGAATGATGTATCGGGGGGGGGTGTCCTTGGGCTACACCCCTTCTATGATGTATGTATGATGTTTCTAGGGGAGGTCTTGGACTCCGGGGCGGACAATTTAAAATGTCTATACAGTGGTACCCCGCAAGACGAACGCCTCGCGAGACGAAAAACTCGCAAAACGAAAGGTTTTTTCGTTTTCGAGTTGCCTCGCAAGACGAATTTCCCTATGGGCTTGCTTCGCAAAACGAAGCTTGCCCCGGGGACAGCGGGTCTTCTCTTTTGAAGCAAGGGGCTGCGGGGAGATCGCTTCTCCCGGTGCTCCGAAGCCGGGCGGGGGGGAGGGAACACCTTCTGAAGGCAGGCGGGGGGGCGAAAGTCTTTGCTCCCCCCTGCCTGCCTGTCCCGGAGGGCTTTTGAAGGCAGGCGGGGGGAGCAAAGACTTTCGCCCCCCGCCCCGCCTTCAGAAGAGGTCCAGGACCTCTTCTGAAGGCTGGCGGGGGGCAAAAGTCTTTGTCCCCCCTGCCTGCCTTCCCAGGGGCTTTTTAATCGCCCCGGACAGCGGAGAAGTCCTCCGCTGTCCCGGGGCGATTTTAAAATGCCACCCGCCAGCATTTTAAGATCGCCCGGACAGCGGAGAAGTCCTCCGCTGTCCCAGGGTTTTTTTAAATGCTGGGGGTGGGAAGAAAAGCCCTTGTCCCCCCCCCCCAGCCTTCAGAAGAGGTCCGGTGACAGAGTGTCCCCGGACCTGGTCTGAAGGCGGTTTCCCTAGGAACGCATTAATTGATTTTCAATGCATTCCTATGGGAAACCGTGCATCGCAAGACGAAAAAACTGCAAGACGAAGAGACTTGCGGAACGAATTAATTTCGTCTTGCGAGGCACCACTGTATAAGGGCTTGCATGCATGGCTCGGGGTCCTCCTCCTCTCTCCTGCGTGTGGGGGAGCACCCTCTTACAACAGTTAATAAAGATCAGGCTTACTAGCTGCTCTGCTTCTCAATATTCTCTGGTTGGTCTCTGCTATTTTCTTCTACCGATAGAGAACCTACAAAAGGACTCTGTATGGGCTCTTGGGTACCTCATAAGCAAAAAGGGCTTTTTTACTTCTATCACCTAAAATCATGTGTGGTGTGTTAGCAATTCACTCCTCCCGTTGCTGGATATGTGGCTAGTATGTCACATGCCCCTGTTTACTTTCCTGGGCTTGGAAAGTGTAAGAACGGAAGTCAGTCTTATCTCTTCTGCTCTGCTGTGCTTTTGCACTGTTCTTTGTCTCCCTGTCTGTTGCTGAAGAAGAGAGAGGACGCCATTATGATCAGTTTGGTGTTGTCTGCAAATGTGATGAGCATCCCCTCAGTTCCTTCATCCATGTCATTTATCAAGACGTTGAACAACAACGGGCCCAGGACAGAACCCTGCAGCACTCCTCTGGTCACTTTTCCCCAGGATGAGGAGGAACCATGAAGGAGTCCTCTTTGGGTTCGGTCAGTCAAATCCACCTAACAGGTACCCCATTCAGCCCACATTTTACCAGCTTCCTCACATAAACATCACAGAGGACTTTGTCAAAAGTCTTACTGAAATTGAGATGCACTACCTCCAAAGCAGTTCCTTATTCAACAAAGTTTGTAACTCCATCCAAAAAAAGAAAAGAATAAAAATGGAGAGATTTCTCTAGCTTGATTTGTTTGTGAGAAAGCCATGCTTTCATCCTGCATGTTTCTTTTGTAAAATTTTCAGAAGAAGTGCAAATAAATTTTAAAAAGAATAAATGAGGATATTGACAAGCTGGAACATGTGCAAAGGAAGGAGATTTATGTATTTTTTTAATTGGGAAACCACTCGACCCAGTGGTGCCGACTCGAATAAAATATTGGTGGGGGGCCAGGTAAGGCCCGCCTTGCACTATCAATCACATGATGCATGCATGCCATTTGAATGGCAATGCCTATAATGGCAGCAATTTTTAAAAAAAGTAATACTTTGAGCCCGTAGTTCACTTTCCCAGCAGCTCCCCTTGCCCCGGAGACACTTCTAGCATTCCATCTCCTCTACCTGTGGCATTGTTCAGCAGTGGGGAAAGTGACCTCTTCACACCGGATGTCCATTTGGTATGGCCCTTTCCAGGTTTTTTCCTGCCTCTTGTGTTTGTCTTTCATTTGTTCTCCTATGTGTGTTCCCAGTAGAAGCCACAATTCTGTGGGTACTCTAGGTGGTGCAGAAAGCACCTAGAAGCTCCCTAGAGGTTGAAGTGCCAATCAAATTTCAGTTTTGCAATCTACAAATTCCAGTTAGCCAACTGAGGGTGTCACAGGACCAGCCTACTTTTCCTTTAAAGCAAACTTGGGTCTCCAGCTGTTTTTGGGCTACAACTCCCATCATCCCTAGCAAGCAGGACCAATGAGGAGGGATGATGGGAACTGTAGTCCGGGAGCTGTTGGGGACCCAGGTTTGGGAAACTTGCTTTAAAGCAACTTTTGTGTTTGTCCTGCAAAGATGGGACCTGTCCACGTTTGTATTTTCTTGTATTTTGTTCTTCTAATGACCTTTGTGCGTTTATTTTTTAATTTTTTAAGAGGGCAAATTGAAAGAGAAATTGTATGGCAAGTTGTGGAAGAATAAAAGGTTGCATTTAAAAAAAACAACACAAAACCTGGGGGGTGGCCTCCTCAATTCCCCCCCCCAAATTTTTTTTATTGATTTTCCAAATTTCTACGAAGAAATGACATTACACAACACAACACACAACAAAAGAGAACACATTAGAATACAAAAGAAAAACATAGAAACAATTATTAATTTCAAAACCCAATTTACCTTACATTGTTAACTGACTTCATCGAGTCCCCCCAACTGAATTTCATTGTATCACCTTGTAACAGTTCTCCAAAATCATATTTCTGATAAAATTATCTCCTATTTACTACCCTCATCTCTTTTATTAGTATTCTAAAACTTCATATTTTACAACACGTTCATATTTTAGTCCTAAGCCTATTTGTTACTTCCAAGTGACTTCTCATTACCATATATAACAATATTTAGCTAAATATTCTTTAAATTTCTTCCAACCTTCTTGTGTCTCCTCCTCTTTCTGGTCCCGCATTCTTCCAGGCAAAAAAGCAATTGCCTTAAGTGCTTCCTGTTGGGTCCTCTCCACATCAGGGACTCTCAGGGACTTTCCAATTCCGACAATTTTGTCTTGTGACCTGTAACTTCTGCCTTGACTTCTTGAATTTCTTTTTTCAAATCTACAAATTCTTGTTTAAGCTCCTGTATGCTCTGTTGGGTTCCTCTTCCATCTGTTTTATTTCAGTCAACATTTGCATCACCAACTCTTCAAAAGTTAGTGCTTTAGAGCCTCTTCTGTCTTTAGGCTTGCTTTTCTCAGGCTTACCTACACCATTAGCCATAACTATTCCACAGTTTCAAGGTCCGCTCACCTAGACTCAGTCCACAGGTTTTTAGTACACAGACAGCAACAGGCAGCTTAGCAGCTCCCCCCTTTCAAAGTCTTATTCTTTTTACTCTTCTTGAAAACCATCCAAAATTGATTTGAACTCTTGTAACCAATTCCAGGAGTGTAAAAGATACACTGTACAATGTTTCAGTGAGTTCAGACAACTGCAGTTACTTTGTAATCCCCAAAGAGGAAAACAAAAGTTGAAAGTATCCTCTCCCTTTGTGACATAATAATGGAGTCTAGCCTTTCCTCACTGGGAGGTCCGCTTCCAGAAAGCAAGAGTCTATTCTCTGTCAAATCTATCTCATGCAGGGTCCCAATTCAGTAAAATTCTCCACCCTCCCCCCTGCAGAAAGAGGGGCTTGGAAAATTTCCTTGAAAGTTTTTAGCAAGTTTTTTAAAGTTACGGCTTCGGTCAGCGGTAACTGCTTATCCCGCTCACTCTCAGAACTCTTACTAGCGCTTACTGGGGAGCAGGGGAGTTGCTAAGGGTACCCGCCGGAACACCAGGTTCTCAGAATGCTCAATCTGAGGTATTTTTCGGGGTTCCGCGACACTCTCACATTCACCCCAATCTTCAAAGCGCCGGGGCTCTTTCAGGCCAAAGAGCTCCCGTCCGCCATAAATCAGGCGGCCAACCGGAGGTTCTCCTCAAATATTTTAGGGGGGGGGCAAAGACCCCCAGGCCTTTAATAATTGGCACCTATTCCCTACAGCCACAGGTCTCAGGAATGTTACAACATAAAAACAAAACATAAATACACAAAAAAACCCACATATTAAAAGGGCAGTAGATGTCATTCAGCTAAAGGCCTGGTTATAAAGATGCGGATTTGCCAGGATCCAAAAGCTGTATAATGGTTTTTCTGACTTTTGTATGGATTCTTTTATGAGAAGTGAGACTGTATTTCTGGGACTTCCGGGGTGGCGCCATTGGCAATGGCGGACTCCCTCTGAATCGGAGGGACTAGCTCCGCGCGAAATGGGTCCTTTCTGCTACGGCAAAGCGGGGACCCCTTAAAAATCACAGGCGGATGAAGCCTGTGACCATGGGACTCGGCGGGCACCATTAGCGCCCCCCCAACCCGCAAAGGAACCCACTAACAGGCTCCGAAGCGAAGAGGGGGAAGTGGCGCGGTGCTGAGAGTCAACCGCTCTTTCCGTGGAGCGAAGCCGCATAGCTGTTGCCGGAGAGCACTACCTTCTTCTTGGGACAATTTGGATTCTAAAAATAACCACCGTGAGTACCTAAACTTGGAAAATTGGACTATAATTTAAGGAACTGGGAAAATAAAGGAATTGGACTCAAAAATTTATTACAATTTGGTACTGGTCTAAACAGGAAGTCAGCCTTCCGTTTCCTTGTAGATTGAACAAAGCAAAGACAAAGTAAACTAGAGCCTTGAAAATCACTATTAAAGGAGTGGATTTCATCATCTAAAATAGTACACCCCCCTTCGGCAGCAGGAGGAGAAGGGGGAGCTTTTTTTGGAGGGGACTGTTTTAACCTGCAGAAGTAAGTTTAAAACAAAGTAATTTTCCACCGTCCTGACCCAGGGAGCGGATTGTCAGGACTGACGTTAGAAGCTCATTGACCAGGACAGAAGCTGTTTGACAGATAGTTAAAAGAAGAGAAACATTGTGATTCCACTGCTTCCTTTTGCAGTTTAAAAATAACAACGATTGACAAAGTATCTAAAAGGAAAAAATTTGGGGTTGGATTTGCAACAGAAGTTTTCCCCCAGGGGAAGATGGTGAAACTGTAACTAACTCTAGGGATTTTCCAGCCGCTATAGTTCAACCCATGGGAATTGACTGGTGACCTTGGAGGACAATGCATTCAGAAATGTTGTTATGCGCTTTTTACAAAACAAATGCTCTATTGGAAGAATTACATGAGGGAATGAATTTGATGACTGACTTGGTTGGGAATCTTAAGCAGACAGTGGGAAATTTTGGACAGGCAGTAGAAAAAAGTATGGAGCTTACCCAGGAATCAAACCAGGAGTGTGTCTTGACAGAACAGATGAAAGAAGAGGATTCTGCTGAACTTTGGGAGTCAGAAATGGAGCCAGAGATGGAGGTTGCGGCCCTGCAGGAATATGAGTCTTTGGATTTGGCAACAGATTCTCGAAAAAATCAGACTCGGAAAGATGAAGTTTGGACTGGATTGGAAATGGGGGGTTGGATGGACCCCCCTGAGCAGGGATATATGGACTTTCGAAGTCTGGTAATGGGCCGTGAGAGGTTTGGAGATATGGGGTTCCAAAGTTTGGAGGGATTTTGAAATATGCTTTTAAGTACTACATGGAGCTCAGTCTGGACTGTGGAAAAGGGACTGATTGGTTGAAAAGGGGCAAAAGCACTATTAAATTGGAGATCACACGAGTGAAAAGAAAATATGAAGAAAAATTGTGGAAGGGACATGGAAGAGATTTAAGAGCCTTGGATATAAGATTACCAGGTTAATGTGCCAGTTTAATGGGATAAATGGACTGACAAACCCGGGACCAGGAGGAAGGGACGCTGGATGATGATTTTTTCTTTTTCATTTTGTTACCAGGACTGTTTTACATAAATGATGAATATTAGAAGGATGTTTGAAATGAAATTGCTTGGCTTTGGTATAAAAGTTTAAGGGATTAGGAAAGAATATAACGGTTAAGAGAAGTTACTAAAAATAAAATAAAAAAATTTTCTTCCAGTAGCACCTTAAAGACCAACTAAGTTAGTTCTTGGTATGAGCTTTCGTGTGCATGCTTCTTCAGATACACACGTGCATGCACACGAAAGCTCATACCAAGAACTAACTTAGTTGGTCTTTAAGGTGCTACTGGAAGAATTTTTTTTTATTTTGACTATGGCAGACCAACACGGCTACCTATCTATTACTAAAAATAAGATATAGGTTAAGGTTTTTTATAAGATAATGAGGAAAATAGAGTAAGGTAATGTAATGAAAGATTAGAATAAATAAAGTGGGGAAGGATTTGCTGAAATAACAAACTGAATTGGTATACAGGAAAGGGAGGGGTGAGGAAGTCCGGGAAATAAGCAAATGAAAGTTAAGTAAAGTAAGATGGAATTGTTTTTAACTATTTTTAAT
Source organism: Podarcis bocagei (assembly GCF_964188305.1). Classification (NCBI taxonomy): domain Eukaryota; kingdom Metazoa; phylum Chordata; class Lepidosauria; order Squamata; family Lacertidae; genus Podarcis; species Podarcis bocagei. The sequence continues at coordinate 511,476 of NW_027670336.1, forward strand.
TTGTACTTTTCTCTTTTTCTTTTTTTTGTATTTTGTAATATTTTGAAATTTCAATAAATATCTATGGGGGGGGGAGAGAGACTGTATTTCTGATTGAAGTTCTTTCCACATTCCACACACTAATAGGGTTTCTCCCCTGTATGAATTCTTTGATGGAAAGTGAGAGAGGAGCTATCAGTGAAGCTCTTTCCATATTCCGCACACTGAAAGGGTTTCTCCCCTTTGCGAATTCTTTGATGGGAAGTGAGACTCTGGCTGCGACTGAAGCTCTTTCCACATTCCACACACTGTTAGGGTTTCTCCCCTTTGTGAATTCTCTTATGGTAAGTGAGATAGGAGCTCTTACTAAAGCTCTTTCCACATTCAAAGCACTGATATGGTTTCTCACCTGTATGATTTTTTTTGATGGGAAGTGAGAGAGGAGCTCTGACTGAAGCTCTTTCCACATTCCATGCACTGATAGGGTTTCCCCCCCCCCATATGAATTCTCTGATGGGAAGTGAGTTTGGAGCTATGAGTGAAGCCGCCTACACCACAGAATTTTGGCTGTTGGCACAGGACTTGTTCTGGAATGACTCCGCCCTTCAGGACCAGTATCTTGAGGGGCTTTCAGATGAGATACTGGACCAGCTGGCCATGATGGATTGCCACGCTGGACACCCTTATTCAACGGAGCCTGCAGATAGACGATCAGTTGGAGGACCATCGCCAGGCTCAGGGCTTCCAGCACTCCCGGCTCCGGTCCTTCCCAGCAGTTCCACGGCCACAGCCAAGTCACTGGAGGAGCCAATGCAGCTTGGGGCAGCGCGGCCTTGCCTCTCTCCCTCAGAGAAGACTCGGCATCTGGCGGGGAACCTGTGTCTCTACTGTGGCGGGAGTGGACACTATGCCCAATCTTGTCCTGAGAAAACTCCAGCCACAGGAAAATGGCCAACCCCAATAGCCGATGGCCCAGGCTACCTGGGGTCCCAAACATCGCATGATGGGCCCTCACCGTTGGAATTACAACACCTCATAGTTCTGGTGTGTCTATATCCCCCTGGTGGGCCCTGGATTCTCACCCACGCTCTGGTAGATTCAGGGGCAACCTGCTCCTATATGGACTCTGCCTTCGCCGCCCATCATCAGGTGCCACTCCAGGACAAGTCACAACTGGTACATGTGGAGGCAATTGACGGACAGCTCCTGCGCTCAGGGGCCGTTACTCAGGAGACTCAGCCCTTGGTCCTGTGTCACCAGCAGCACCGGGAGGTGCGCACCTTGGACATTGCCACCATGCCCCGGTTTCCCCTGGTGCTCGGGATGGACTGGCTGGAGTCTCACAATCTTCAGATGGACTGGGTCAATCAGACTGTGCGCTTCCCAGACCCGTGTCCCCATGCTCGGTCTGAGATGCTAGTGGCTGCCCCCACGGGGGAAGCTGCGTCAACACTCCCCGCTGTTTACCTGGACTACCAAGAAGTGTTTGAGGAACAGGGGGCAGACCAGCTGCCGCCTCATTGGTTTTTGACTGCGGCATAGACCTCCAGCCCGGAGTGACCCTGCCTGTGAGCCGCCTGTACTGTCTTATGGAGCCAGAGCACTAAGCCTTGCAGGACTTCCGTCGCAAGAACCTGGAGTGCGGGTTCATTCGGCCCTCTACCACGCCCACCGCCGCTCCAGTACTCTTCATTAAGAAGTGTGGGGAGCTTCGTCCCTGCCATGATTACCGGGCCCTAGATAAGATTACCATCCCAGACTTGCCCCTTATTGCAGAGTTGCTGGAGCGGGTGCAAGGGGCGCAGATGTTCACCAAGCTGCACCTTCGGGGAGTCTACAATTTGATTAGGATCCGAGCCGGGGATGAGTGGAAGAGAAACATATTGATTCCATTGTTCCCCTTCGCATCTAAAAGGAACAAAATATTGACAAAATATCTGAAAAAGGAAACTTTGTTGTTAGATCTGCTTTTTTAAAAAAAGAAAGAGAGAGATGGATACAAATAGAAGCTTTTTCCCCTAGAGGGAGCTTGTGAAACTGTTATTAAATCCGAACTGGGGAGCTTTGCAGCTGCAATAGATTAAGATCATGGAATCAGACTCTGACCTTGAACAAGAATGTACTCGGAGGCTCTGGTGCTTGCCTTTTGCAAGACAAGTGCTTTATTGGAACAGTTACATAAGAAGATGGATTTGATGACTGTTGGGATCGGAAATTTTGGACAGGTAGTGGGTACCTATATAGAACCCACTCAGGAATTAATCCAGGAGTGTGCTCTGACAGATCAGATGAGGGAGGAGGTTGTTGCTGGACCTTGTGAGGCAGAGATGGAGGGAACTGTGGCCCAGCAGAAACATGAGTTGTTGGACTTGACAAATGAACCTGGAAAAAGTCAGATTTGGAGAGACAGAGTTTTGTTTGGCTTGGAGATGGGGGGTTGGATAGATCCCCCTATGCAGGGATGTTTTGACCTTTTAAGTCTGGCTTTGGGCCGGGAGGAGATCGGAGTTGTGAGGGCACTTAACTTTGAAGGGACCTTGAAATATGCTTTTAAATACCACATGGAGTTCAGTGTTGACTATGGAAAAGGGGCTGATCGGTCGAGAAGGGACAAAAATATTGTCAAGCTGGAGTCTCCCCGAGTGAAAGGAGCAGAAGACAAAGTAAAGTACAGGTATAAATATGAAGAAGATCTGCGGAAGGGACATGGATGAGATCTAAGGGCCTCGGACATAAGGTTACCAGGTTGATGGACTAGATGGACGGGATAGAAAGGACTGACAAAACCCGAGACCAGGAGGAAGAGACGTTGGATGAAGATTGGAAGAAAGTTTTAAACAATTTATTTAGGAAAATCTTGTAAAAGTAAAGAGTATTAGAAAAATGTTGGAATGAAATTATTTGGCTTTAGCAGAAATGTTAAAAAGAATTATGTAAGAATATGTCATGGTTAAGAGAATTTGGTATAAACAAGATTTAAGTTTTATGTTTTAGGGCTTTTTATGGTAAGATAAGGTTAAAATAGATTAAGGTAATTTAATGACAGAATATTATGAAAGATGGAAAGGATTTGCTGAGATAATTAATAACTAGAATACAAAAAAGGGAGGTATGAGAAGGTCGATGAAATAAGGTAATGACAGTTAATGATTTGTGAATATTGGATCTGTTTTTAAATTTTTTGTTTATTTTTTATTTTTTATTTTGATGTATTATGTGTTTTGTTTTCTTTTTGACTTTGATTTTTTTATGCATTTGTATTGTTTAAATGTTACTTGTCTTTCCTTCTTGTTTTCTTTGTTTCTTTCTAATCTTAAAATTTTTAATAAATATCATTTAAAAAAAATAGATGACATTCTGATTTACTCCCACGACCCAACTTGCCACGAGGGTCATGTCCGGTCCATGTTGCAGCGCTTGCGAGAGCAATGCCTGTATGCTAAGCTCAGCAAGTGAAAGTTCCACCAGGGGTCGGTGGACTTCCTCGGTCACCAACTCTCCCCCTGATGGGGTGCAGATGGATCCCGGGAAGGTGGCAGCAGTTCAGGAGTGGGCGGCACCCCAGAAGCACAAGGACCTACAGCGGTTCCTGGGGTTTGCCAACTATAACTGGACCTTCATTGTGGACTATGCTCACCGCGCCACCCCGCTGACCCGACTGCTGTGCCCCAAGACACCATTCTCCTGGGACAAGGAGGCAGAGGTGGCGTTTCAGGGGTTGAAAGCCTGTCTCCAGAGGGCGCCGCTTTTACAGCATCCTAATCCCTCTTGTCCCTTCGTGGTGGAGACCGACACCTCCAGTACGGCTCTTGGTGCCGTCTTGTCCCAGCAGCACGGTCCTGATGCACTGCTGTTACTCTGCGCCTACTATTCCTGCCAGCTTCTTCTGGCAGAGTGTAACTATACCGTGTGGGAGCGGGAACTACTGGCCATCAAGGTGGCCTTTGAGGTCTGGGGCAATCATCTTGAGGGGGCAAGACACCTGGTGGATGTGAGAACCGACCACCGGAACCTGGAGTACCTCCAGACTGGGTCGACCACTTGGCATTGGAGGAATTCGCTTACAACAACGCGGTGAACGCCTCCACCGAGCAGATCCTGTTTCAGGCCATGTACGGTTACCATCCGCATTTGTTCCCGGACGTGCTGCCAGCATCTGCAGTCCTGAGGGTGACAGATTGGCTCCAGGAGCTCCAGTCTCAGCACCAACTATTGACGGAGCAACTGCACCAGGCCAAGGATGCGTACAAGGCCCAGGCCGACCGCCGCCACCAAATGGGACCGGAACTCCACATCGGCGAGCCATGGGGCTATATAAATTTTAATTGGACTCCGTTGGAATTGGGCAAGTGTATCCAGGCTGCAATTAGCTTTTTGGTCCCATAGGAACAACTGAGCAACTTCCGTAGAGTGGAAGACCAGAGCCTATTATAATAAAAATCCCATAGAAAGGCCAAGGCAAAGACATCTCTCTCAAGAAATGTCCAAACCTGTGCCACTACAAGGTGACATGGTCAATATGAAAGCCCTACAGGGATTCACCAGGGATTGTTGCTGCTGTAATATGATGGAGGTGTGAAACCAGACGAGAGCTAGCTTTGACACCTGGGAACACACAAAAAAGGCAGAAACAAAACAAACTGCATGTTTCACTCATTATTTGACCTTCTCGCTAAGTGTAAAGCATAGACCACTATTGACCCACATAGACCCAGCTGGGGGATTTTTCCATTCTTGACTCTGGGGATTTTCCACGTTAAGAATTGACCGTGGGATCAACCTTGACTCATAGACAAAAGTGTGATGACTGATAGGACAACAAGATCGGGCAAGGCTAGAGTGCAGCAGCCCAGCACAGTTTCCCAGCAACGTAGATCATCTGTTCCCGGCCCTCCTGACACAGGGGGAAGACTTTGCACAAGCTGGGTCAAAAGGAATGGCTTCAGAAGGGGATTTTACTTCTGTGTTAAATAAAATTTATGAAAAATTGGAAGGCCTAAGCAAACAAGTTACTGAACAATCAACTAAAATAGACCGGAATACTGCCAGCATTAATAATCTGGGACAGAAAGTGAATTCCAATACAGAATCTATTGAAAAAATGCTGGAAGAATCTGCGTCTAATCGAAAAATAGCTGAGGAAGCAAAAGAAAAAGCAGTGGCTGTAGAGGAAGAAATAAAACCGATTGGGGATCACCAGTGACTTCTGTCTATGATTGAACTGAGGGAGAAACAGACCAATCTGAGGATCAGGGCAGTACCGGAACTTGAAAAAGATAACTTAAGTGACTACCTTACGCAGGAATTTGGAAAATTTTGGAATTTGGAGGTGGAGCAAGACTTTAAGATAGTAAGTGCGTTCAGACTTGGAAGAGGAGGGAGAAAAAACAGGGTGAGAGACTGTTTGGTTACCCTTCAAACGAAAGAAGAGAGAGACAAAATACTGAGTGCGCACTTCCAGAAGAATTTGGAAATTAACGAATCGAGAGTGGAGATTTTTAAGGATATTCCGAAACATCTATTGGATCTTAGAACCAACTATGGAGATCTGGTGGCCGTACTGAGAAGAAACGGAATTGTTTTTAGGTGGGAATTCCCCCAGGGACTATCTTTTACCTTTAAAGGGAAAAAGTTCAAAATAAGATCAGTGGAAGACAAGGGAAGATTTTTGAGAGACCACGAAGAAGACCTGCAAAAAGAAGTTCTAGAAGAGTTAAGAGCCTTAAGATCAGGAGCATTAGACATAGTACCACCATTTTTGGGATTGGACAAACAAAAAAAAGTGATACCACCGTCAGAAAAAGAAGAACTTTTGGGAGCAGTTGGAGGAGAATAGAATAACCACACCATGTCTCTGCAATTATTAAGTTGGAACATTCATGGATTTAATTCCCCGGAGAAGAGGAAGAAAATCTTTCATTTATTGAAAAAGGAACAATTGGACTTAATTTGTTTACAGAAAACACATGTGGTAAGGCTACACAGGAAAGTATTGATTAATAAAAGATTGGGCCAAGAGTTTATCTCATCAGACAAGGTTAAAAAGAGAGATGTTATTTATGCCAAAGAGAGCCTATCACCGAAATTTGTTTTTAAAGATGAACAAGGAAGATTTGTGGCCATTGAGATTCAATCACAAGGAGGAAAATTTTTGATTGTAGGAGTTTATGCACCAAATGAGGGGAAATCTGAATTCTTCAAGAAATTGCATGAGACATTGTTAGACTATATGGACTACAACATTATTATGATGGGAGATATGAATGGAGTGGTATCTACAAATATGGACAAGTCGCAGAGACAGGTTGTAACTAAAGATGGCAGACTACCAAAAACGTTTTTTGAATTGACTGACAATATGGACTTGATTGACATCTGGAGAACTAAGAACCCCCTTGGAAGAGAGGGAACATTCTTCTCTGAAGCCAAAATGACATGGACAAGAATTGACCAAATATGGATAACTAGAGGATTGGCACCTAAGACTCGAAAAGTGGAAATTTGCCCAAAAACTTGCTCCGAACATAATGCGGTGAAGATGGAGTTGAAACTAACACCAATCGGTTCCTTCAGATGGAGGATGAATGGCACCTTATTTAGAGAAAAAGAGGTTACTAAGAAGGCCCAAAAAATCTTGAGAGACTATTTTGAGATAAATTTGAATACTACAGTTAAAAAAAGAGTAATCTGGGATGCAAGCAAATCGGTCATGAGAGGGTTTCTGATTCAACAGAACACAATAAAGAAGAGAAGTCAAAATGAGAAAAAAGATAAAATCCTGGAAAAAATAAAAGGAGAGAAGAAATTAAGAGCGAAACCAAAGTCGCAAGAGATTCTGAGAGAAATAAAGTTATATCAAGTACAATATATGAAAATGATAAATCAGGAAGTAGAATGGAAAATTAAGCAGATGAGACAAAAGACATTTGAATTGGCTAATAAATGCAGGAAACTGCTAGCTTGGCAGATGAAAAAAAGACAAAAACTAAACACTATCACAAATTTGGATGTGGAAGGAAAGAACATACAGAATCCACTGGAGATCAGAAAGTGCTTCCAGAGATATTTTAAACAACTATATACACAAGGGTCACAGAAAGAGACTGAATTAGAACAATTTTTAAGAATAAATGGATTACAAAAAATCTCTCAAGAAAATAAGATAATGTTGAACCACAAAATTACAGAACAGGAGGTTGAAGGTGCCATTCAGAATATGCAGTTGGGTAAATCTCCAGGGCCGGATGGTTTAACCTCCAAATACTATAGATCTTTGAACGATTGGTTAATTCAGCCACTAAAGGAGGTCTGTAATGAAATTTTGGAGGGGAAAAAGGCACCAGAGTCGTGGAAGGAAGCTTACACCACACTTATACCGAAAACTGAGTCTGAAAAGAACACAACTCAAGAACTACCGCCCCATATCCCTGCTTAATGTGGATTACAATTTTTTTGCTGATATTTTGGCTAACAGATTAAAAAAGGTATTAGTTGAAGAGATACATAAAGACCAAGCTGGCTTTCTCCCAGGTAGACATTTGTCTGACAATACGAGGAATATAATTAACATTTTGGAGAAGCTGCAAGTGAACATCAATACCAAAGCAGTTCTAATTTTTATAGATGCGGAAAAAGCCTTTGATAATATTTCTTGGAATTTTATGAAGAAAAATCTTCAGGGAATGGGGGTAGGCCAAGGGTTTGAAAATGGTATAAGTGCAATTTACTCAGAACAAAAGGCTAAGTTAATAGTTAACAATGTGATGACAGAGGAATTTAAGATAGAGAAAGGGACACGACAAGGCTGCCCGATTTCCCCATTGCTTTTTATTTCGGTCCTGGAGGTTTTGTTGAATATGATTAGAAGGGACCGTCTGATTAAAGGTATTCAGGTCGGAGCCAAACAATACAAATGGAAAGCTTTTGCAGATGAACTAGTTTTGACGTTACAGGAGCCAGAATCTAGTACGAAAAGAGTATTAGAATTGATTCAAGAATTTGGTCATGTGGCAGGATTTAAGTTGAACAAGTCAAAAACTAAAGTGCTTGAGAAAAATTTTACACCAATTGAGAAAGAGAGGTTTCAGAAGGAGATAGGTTTAACATTAGTTAAGAAAGTAAAATATCTGGGGGTTAATATGACTGCTATGAATTTAAATTTATTTAAAGACAACTATGAGAAATGTTGGGCAGAAGTGAAAAAAGATTTGGAAATATGGTCAAATTTGAAGCTTTCCTTGTTGGGTCGAATTGCAGCTATAAAGATGAATGTATTGCCAAAAATGTTATTTTTGTTTCAGTCATTGCAAATCTTGGACAGGATGGACTGTTTCAAGAAGTGGCAGAAAGATATTTCTAGATTTGTCTGGCAGGGCAAGAAGCCCAGAATAAAATTTAAAATACTAACTGATGCAAAGGAAAGAGGTGGATTTGCCCTGCCAGACCTTAAACTTTACTTTTTTTAAAAAAAATAAAAAATATTCATTTTTCATTGCCAGACGATGACAGGGGAAAAACAAACAAACAAACAAACAAACAACAACATAAAAAGAAAGAATGAGGTAACAGTCACACATCAAAAACAAACAAGACCATCAACCAAATCACAACCCCCAAACCAAGCAACACACAAACATTACAAACAATTAACAATTGACTTCCCTCCATCTCGGTTTTGGGTTATATGTATATTAAATTCAATCTGCAGTTTTTCATTATAAAATATCTACGCGTCGCAAGAGTTATATTACACCTACTGTGATTTTTATATCTCTAGAATTTGTTTCTATATATGTTATAAATCTAGACCATTCATCAATAAACTTTCTCCCTTTTTGCTGTCTAATGTTCTGCGTCATTTTTGCCAACTCCATATACTCAAATAATTTGATTTGCCAATCCTTCACAGTCGGGATATTTGGGGTTTTCCAGTTTTGTGCTAATAAAATCCTGGCAGCTACAGTTGCATATTGAAATATTACATAGTCCTCCTTTTTAATCTCCTCTCCTATCATTCCTAAAAGGAAAGCTTCGGGCTTTTTGACAAAGGTGTACAGTGGTACCTCGCAAGACGAATGCCTCGCAAGACAAAAAACTCGCTAGACGAAAGGTTTTTCCGTTTTCGATTTGCCTCGCAAGACAAATTTCCCTATGGGCTTTTTTCGCAAGACGAAAACGTCTCGCGACTTTGTTTCCTTTGTCTAAAAACAAAGACATGTTTTGTTTATAAAGTTAATTTATTTTCCCTTCAATTTTTGAACTGCTCTTTACAGTATGTGTGACTTTAAAGAGCAGTTAATAAACTGTTGTTCTACCAAATTTGGCTTTGTTTGGACTTTTTTTGACCATAGGAACGCATTAATTGATTTTCAATGCATTCCTATGGGATTTCGTGATTCGCAAGACGAAAAATTCGCTAGATGACAAAACTTGCGGAACGAATAAATTTCGTCTTGCGGGGCACCACTGTATTTAAATATTTTCTTTAATTCATTATAAATGGAATCCCAAAATTTCTTAACTTCTTCACATTTCCACCACATGTGATAGAAGCTTCCCTCTTTAGATTTACATTTCCAACACCTACTGTCCCCGTTCTTGTACATTTTTTGTAGTTTCACGGGAGTAATGTACCAACGATACATCATCTTTTCCATATTTTCTCTAAGGGTTTACAGGCTGTAAATTTCATTCCTTTAGTCCACAACTTCGTCCATTTTTCAAAATCCAAATTATATCCAATATCTATGGCCCACTTTACCATAACTTCTTTGACCTCTTCATCCTTGGTGTCCCAATCTAACAGTTGAGTATACATTTTAGATAGCAGTTTAGTTTTACTTTCTATTATTTCTACCTGGAATTTAGATTTTTTCTCATTCATTCCAATCTTTCTGTCTTCCTTCCATAGTGCATTAATTTGGTGGTACTGCAACCAACCTGTCAGTCTACTCTTCAACTCTTCATAGGGTCTAATTTTCCATCCTCTTTCTGATCTTTCCAGTAAATCTTCATAGGTCAGTCTCTCACCTTCTATATTTATTTTTTTAACAGTTAATATATCGATAGGCGATAGCCACCAGGGGGTGTTTTTTTCAAGTAGTCTTTTGTTCTTTCCCCACACCTCTAAAAGTGCTCCTCTGATGATGTGGCTTGAGAAGCCTTTATGCACCTTTTCCTTATTCTGCCAAAGATAAGCATGCCATCCAAATCTTAAATCGAAGCCCTCTAGGTCTAACAGATCTGTGTTTTTTAAGGTGACCCATTCTTTGAGCCAACAAAGGCACGAGGCTTCATAATACAGTCTTAGATTTGGGACCGAGAAACCTCCTCTATCTTTTCTATCCGTTAATAATTTAAATCTAATTCTTGGTCTTTTACCTTGCCATATAAATTTGGATAAGATTTTTTGCCAATTTTTAAATATTTCACTTCCTCTAATCACTGGGACATTTTGGAATAAAAATAAGAGTTTCGGTAGTATGCACATCTTAATCGCAGCCATTCTGCCTGACCAGGAGAGTTTAATCCTGTTCCAAATGTCTAGTTCCTTTTGTATTTCCTTCCAGGTATTAGTGTAGTTATCAGCCATTAAGTTTATACTTTTCATCGTCAGCCATACTCCTAGATATTTTATTTTTTACTTCTTTAATTCCCGATTGATGTTCTAACTGTCTCCTTAGATCTTCTCCCATGTTCTTAACCATCATTTTAGTTTTGTTTCTATTTAACTTAAAGCCCGCCACTTTCAAAAATTCCTCTAGAATTGTCAGAACTTTGTCCATGCTCTGTATGGGATCCTCAACTGAAATTACCGGGTCGTCTGCGTATGCTTTCAGTTTAAATTCTTTTACCCCAATTCTGATTCCTCTTATCTCTGATGTATCTCTTATCTTGTTTGCAATTACTTCTAATATCATTATAAATAGGAGTGGTGACAAAGGGCAGCCTTGTCTCGTGCCCTTGGAAATTTCGAATGTGTCAGATAGGTTGTTATTAATAATCAGTTTAGCTCTTTGCTTTGAATAAATTGCTTTGATTCCTTCCAAAAAAGCACCTTCAATTCATGCAGTCTCCATACACTTTAATAAGAAACACTTTAATAAGAAAGATACGTTATCAAATGCTTTTTCTGCATTGATGAAAATTAATGCTGCCGGGATTTCATTCTTCTTTTCCAGATATTCGATGATGTTTATTATATGCCTAACATTGTCTTTTAGATATCTATTGGGAAGGAATCCAGCTTGATCCATGTTTATTGCCCTTTTTAAATAACTTTTAAATCTATTCGCCGTTATCTCAGCAAAAATTTTATAGTCGTTGTTAAGAAGTGATATCGGTCTGTAATTTTTTACATTTAATTTGTCTGAGTCCGCTTTAGGTATCAGTGTTATGTGAGCATCCTTCCAGGAGTCTGGGATCTTCCCTCCTTGTAGAATATTATTCATTACCTCACATAGTACTGGGGCTAAGTCTTCCTCGAGGACTTTGTAATATTTGGCCGATAGACCATCTGGGCCCGGTGCCTTCCCTAATTTCATTTTCTTTATTGCTTCCTGAACTTCCTCTACTGTTATGCAATTATTCAATTGTGTTTTCTCTTCCTCCGTTATAGTTGTTATTCTGCTATTTTCTAAATATTTTCCTATTTCTATTGTGTCTTCCTCTTCTTTCTGATAAAGTTTTTCAAAAAAAGCTAGAAAATTTTTCTTTATTTCATTTGGATCTTCTACAAACCTTTCTTCAACTTTTATCTTGTTAATCACACTTTGTTTTTTCCTTTTTCGTAGTTGCCAGGCCAGGAATTTCCCCGTTTTATTTGCTGATTCAAAGAGTTTTTGCCTCATTAATTTAATTCTCCATTCAACTTCTTGATTAATTAGCATTGAGTATTGTGATTGTAGAAATTTGGATGTTTGAATTATCTGCTCATCATTAGGGTTTATTAATTTTTTCTCACATTCTCTTAGTTTGATCAGAATTTCATCTTTCTTTTGTTCTCTTATCTTTTTTCTATAACTATTTTGTTGGATTAGAAAACCTCTTAGCACCGCCTTACTAGCGTCCCATACTATGTCGATATTTGTTTCTTTATTAAGGTTTAAGTCAAAAAAATCTTTTAAAGTTTTTTTTGCTTTCTCAATTACTTCCTCATTTCCAAATAGATATTCATTCATTCTCCATCTATACACGCTCTGGACTCCAGAATTAATTTCCAGGAAAATTGAGTTGTGATCAGAAAGAGTTCTGGGGTGTATGTCACATTTTTCAACTCTTGCTACTAATTCCCTTGATAACCAAATCTGATCTATTCTACCCCAACTCTGATGCGGCTCTGAAAAGTATGTAAATTGTTTTGTCAGTGGGTTTTTATGTCTCCAGATGTCTGTCAAATCTAAATTTTCTTCAATATTTTTGAATGTTTTTGGTAATTTTCCTTGGTTCAATTTTTTCTTTTTTGCACTTCTGTCTAACTCTGGTATTGGCACACCATTTAAATCACCTAATAGGATCAGTTTATGAGGCTCTAAATCCAATAAAATTTGTTCTAGTTTTTTAAAAAATTCTGCCTTATTCGTATTTGGGGCATAAACATTTACCACATTTAGTTTTTCTCCCTGATGATTGATCTGTATTCCCACAATTCTCTCTTCCTCAACTTTGCATATTAATTTGGGCTCCCCTTTTTCTTTTGCAAATATCACCACTCCTCTTTTTTTGTCTACATCTGAATTAATAAATTCCACCCCAACTTCTTATTTATCAGGATATGTTTGTGTTTTTTAGCCACATGTGTTTCCTGACAGCATATCACATCAACATTCTTTTTCGTCAGGACCTTGAAGATTTTATTCCTTTTAGATTTATCATTTAGACCGTTAACATTCCAAGATAAGACTTTAAGAGTCATGACCATATATGTTTATTTTTTCTTCGTGTTGCACTTATGAGTCAACTTATGATCTAATTTTCCTGTTCTTTGTAGTTTCTCATTTTCTTCCTCTCCTTCTCCTCCCAAAGCTACCTCCTCCTCTTCTTCCACTTCCTCCTCTTCTTTCCCTCTCTCTCCCCTCTCCTTCCCCTCTCTTTCCTTCTCTTCCTTTCCCTTTCCTCTGTAAGTCTCTCTCCCTCTTCTGCCCTTTCTTCTATCCTCCCAAGTTCTTTCTCATATCTTCTCAGGAATTTATCAGCTTCTTGGGTGCTCATCAGTTTGAATCTCTTATCCTTGTAATAGAAGGTGACCCCCTCTGGGAATTCCCATCTATAAGATATGGCATTCCTTCTCAAGACACTTGCTATTTGTCTGTATCCATCCCTTTTGCGTAGAAGCCTGATTGGAATTTCTTTATAAATAACAATAGGTCTTCCTTCAATTATTAGTTCTTTTTTATAGCTCAATTTTAGAATCATATTTTTCATCTCAATTGAATTGAAGACCACTAAACAGTCACCAGCCAGTTTTTTTGATTTTGCTTGCTGCATTTCCCCTCTAATTCTGAATGCCTTATCTATCCTATCGGCCACTTCCTCTTCTTCTACGTCTAACCATTTCGAGAGTTCTCTAATCATTTTTCCTCTCACATTTTCATTTGCCTCTTCGGGAACTCCTTTAAATTTTAAATTAAGCTGTTTCTGCCGCAATTCTACCATGGCTAGACTATCTGACAGTTGGTCTTGTCTATTGTTCCATTCTCTTATTTCCTCCTTTATTTTTTCTGTCTCTTTCTTTTGTTCCCTCAGTTCCTTTTGAGTTTTCCTATTTGTTTCTTCCATTGATTTTGACCTCATTGTCAAATCTTGAATTTTACTTGAGAGCTCTCCTACAGCCCCTTCTATTTTCTTATCTATCCTCTCCTGTACCTCTCCTAACTTATTTTCCATGTGTTCTTCCCTTTGTTTAAATTCCTCTTTTATCTTTAACCACAAGATATCTAAATCTTTGATTTCCTCCTGCCTGGATACTTTCCTTTCCCCAGGGGTCCCTGCTACCTTTTTCCCATTTTCCCCCAACATTTTAAGTTATTTTCTCAAAATTCTCGATTTTGTTCCCTACTCTCTCCCTTAAAGGGCGCACAGTCTTTCCCTCCTACTCCTTTTAGGTCCTGTACCTTTCAATGTAGTTCCCCAGTGTTTCAACCTTCCAATGCAGTCCCCCAGTATTTCAACCTGAGAAAGGGTCTTTGTCCCCAAGAATTGGGTCCAGACTTATCAATTCTAACTAGTAAACATCATATATCTATAAACTGTATCTAAATTTCTTCTATGGGTCCACAAAGTGGTTGCTGTCACTGGAATTTCCAAATATACATAAATGAAAGGAGAAAGAAGGAAAGAGAAACAGAGGACGGGGGGGGGAGGGTAATGTTCTTAACTAGAGGACATGGTTATCAAATGCTCCTGTGGAAGAAGAAGTGTTAAGTAGTTCTGTACGATCCAAAACAGTTCTAAGCAGTTCTGGTGTTTTCTGCTACTTGCTAGCTCAATTCCACTAAATGCTTCCACAATGATTATGCCCCCAAGAGGTAAAGTCGTAATTTAGTTTATAAGAAAAATCAAATTATTTAAAAGTCATCCCAATTAAAGTTCCTTAGTTAAGTTCAAAGGCCTTGTATGGCTCCAAAGTCCATGCCCCTTTGCCAACTTCAAAAAACAACAACAAACAACAACAACAACAAAACCAACCACAACAGCAACAAAAAACACTTAGAAGAGGGAAATTATTAAGTTGTGGTAAGAAAGGTGAATTCAAAGTGTTAAAGCTTAAAGCAAAAGGCTAATGTAGTATTCACTCTTCTCCACTGGGGACAGAATCTAGAATCTTCTCTCTCCTTCCAGACTCAATCTACGTCAGGATATCCCTTGCACAACCAGTCTCTATCATTTCAGCAATTATGAAGAGATCCTCCGAGGAACAAACTATAGCAAAATATATAGCAAACTATAGCAAAATAGCATGAACAAAGAGCGAGTATGATTTAAATAGTCCCCATGTCCTTTAATCTACTTGGTTGCTCTATTCAGTTAGAGAGGGTTAAATGAGGTTTCCAAATACAAAGCAGCTGATACGTGAGGAGACGAAAGAATGGTCACTTCTTCGCTTAATATGCCGAGGTGGAAGTAGAGGAGTAATGCTGGTTTTAGTTTGAATGTTTCTTGGATATCTCCTTCCTTACTCCCTTGCCACTCCTCCACGTATCTTGTACCAGCCCCTTCTAAAAATACACTCTTGCAATCAACCGAAAAGAAAGGGGGTGAGGTTTTCATACAATCGTCCTTTTCAGTCCCCTTAAAGCCTTATCAAGTCTTTTTACAGCTCTTTTTACAGCCTTCTGGCTGCTAATCACCATAAATGACTGAGTGCAGTTACTCTTTAACTTTTAACTTTCTAGCCCCAGGGTATTCAAAGTCTCTACTCAGTTCTTTGTAGGTTACTTTGTACTTTGCATTTTAATCTGCCACAGCGAGAAAAGAAAAGCTGTGGGCTTTAATTGTTTTGTACTCACTCAAATAGGTGCTAAGTTACTTCCTTTCTCTTTCTTGCAACTTTGTTTCCTGCGCCATTTTCCCATCAACCGGGATGAAGTCCCTATTTTCAATCTTAAAGCATCCAAGAACCGCTTGGTCCAAACTTCCAGGTATTAAAGGATAAATCTTCCTCTTCACCAAGGGTTCTATTCTTATCTTTCTGGAGATCCATCACGCTTCTTAGGGGAAGCTGCAGGCATTGCAACACAGGGTCGGTGCTCTCCCGCTTGTGTTTGCAGTCTCGCCGTCCTCAAGCTCTTCCAAGAAAGAAACCCGAGAAAACCACGAAACCGCACCTCCGCTGCCGGGTTGCCTATCCCTCAAGGGTTCCCCCCCCTGAGATTTCTGGGGGTGCACTGTGCCTGGTGGCTCCCCCAAGCCCCTGTGCTGCAGGAAAACCCCTGACGAGGTTTTCCGTGCTTCCTCACTTTCCGCGGGTCAAACCGGAAGCCCAGACCTTAAACTTTACTATGAATCAGCAGCATTCTGCTGGTTGAAAGATTGGCTGCTTCTTGAGAACACAGACATTTTGGACTTAGAAGGTTTCAGCAATGTTTTTGGGTGGCATGCATATTTGTGGTACGACAAGGTTAAAGCACATAAAGCATTTAAAAACCATATTGTCAGGAAAGCATTGTTTAATGTCTGGATAAGATATAAAGACCTATTGGAAATTAAAACCCCAAGGTGGTTGTCACCAATGGAAGCAAAGGCTCAGAAAAAGCTCAATATGGAGGCCAATTGGCCGAAATATTGGGAAATTTTGGAACAAGATGGAGATAAATTGAAATTGCAGAGTTTTGAGAAATTAAAAGATAAAGTGCGAGACTGGCTACATTATTATCAAATAAGAGAGGCCTACAATTTGGATAAAAAAATTGGCTTCCAGGTGGAAAAACCAAAATTGGAAACAGAACTGTTAGATCCCAAAACTAAGATACTTTCAAGAATGTATAACTTGCTGTTAAAATGGAATACGCAGGATGAAACGGTTAAATCTGCTGTGATTAAATGGGCACAAGACGTTGGACATAACATTATGTTTGCTGACTGGGAACAGTTGGGGACCACCGGTATGAAATTTACGGCATGTAATGCCTTAAGAGAGAATATTATGAAAATGATATATAGGTGGTACATGACACCAGTCAAGCTTGCAAAAATATATCATTTGCCCAATAACAAATGTTGGAAATGTAAAGAAAATGAAGGTACATTCTTTCACCTTTGGTGGACGTGCCCAAAGATTAAGGCTTTCTGGGAGATGATATATAATGAAATGAAAAAGGTATTTAAATATACCTTCCTGAAGAAACCAGAGGCCTTTCTCCTGGGCATAGTCGGCCAATTGGTGACAAAGAAGTACAGAACTTTATGTACGCAACAACAGCAGCAAGAATACTTATTGCAAAGTACTGGAAGACACAAGATCTACCCACCCTGGAAGAATGGCAGATGAAGGTGAAGGACTACATGGAATTGGCGGAAATGACTGGCAGAATCCGAGACCTGGGAGAAGAGTTGGTGGAAGAAGATTGGAAGAAATTTAAAGACTATCTGCAGAAACACTGTAAAATTAATGAATGTTAAAATGATGTTGGATTGAAAATAAGTGGTATTAGCAACAAAGTTAATAAGACTATGCAAAAATGAATTGATAATGGATGAAAACAGAGTTATAAAATGTTAAGATATAGAGTTAAGGTAAATGAAAGAGGGTAAGGATTTGCTGACCTGATTATGTAAATGGGAATACAAAAAGGGGAGGTGTGAGGAGGTCAAAGAAACAAGCAAAGGAGTTTAAAGTTATGAAAAATGGATTTTTTAACTTTTTATTATTTTTTCTTTGTCTTTTGTATGTTGTATTTTTTATTTTTATTTTTTTTCTTTTCATGTATTTTTTGTTTTTTATGTATTTTCCTTTTCCATGTGTTTTTGTATTCATGCTTTAAAACTTTAATAAATTTTTCTTTAAAAAAAAAGAGAATGTTTCTCCCAAACTGCAAGTATGCCACAAGTAATGTAGTACAAAATGCAATGTGTTATTTTTTATGTGATATCCTATGTCCAGCTATGTGCACTGCTACACTTGCAAATAGCCTTAAGAGGCCTGACATGCAAGTCTCTTAAGATTTACACGAAGGCATATAAATGTACCAAGCAAACACATATATTTTATGGGGGGCAAAGACCCCTAGGAATTTAAGAGTGGCTGTATTCCCTACACCCACAAGTCTCAGAATGCTTAGAACATAAAAACACAACATAAAAACACAAAACATCACGTGTTAAAATAGCATTAGATGTCAATAAGAAAAAGGCCTGGTTAAAAAGGTGCGGATTTGCCTGGCTCCTAAAGCTGTATAACGACTTTTACGACCTTTGTATGGATTATTTGGTGGGAGGTGAGTTTAGAGCTATCAGTGAAGCTTTTTCCACATTCCACACACTGATAGGGTTTCTCCCCTGTATGAATTCTTTGATGGGAAGTGAGACAGGAGCTCCGACTGAAGCGCTTTCCACATTCCACACACTGATAGGGTTTCTCCCCTGTATGAATTCTTCGATGGGAAGTGAGAGAGGAGCTCTGAATGAAGCTCTTTCCACATTCTACACACTGATAGGGCTTCTCCCCTGTATGAATTCTCTGATGCTGAGTGAGATTGGAGCTGTTCCTGAAGCTCTTTCCACATTCCACACACTGATAGGGTTTCTCCCCTGTATGAATCCTTTGATGGGAAGTGAGAGAGTAGCTATCAGTGAAGCTCTTTCCACATTCCACACACTGATAGGGTTTCTCTCCTGTATGAATTCTTCGATGGGAAGTGAGATGGGAGCTCTGACTGAAACTTGTTCCACATTCCACACACTGATAGGGTTTCTCTCCTGTATGAATTCTTTGATGGGAAGTGAGATTGGAGCTCCGACTGAAGCGCTTTCCACATTCCACACACTGATAGGGTTTCTCTCCTGTATGAATTCTTTGATGGGAAGTGAGAGAGGAGCTATCAGTGAAGCTCTTTCCACATTCCACACACTGATAGGGTTTCTCCCCTGTATGAATTCTTTGATGGGAAGTGAGAGAGGAGCTATCAGTGAAGCTCTTTCCACATTCCACACACTGATAGGGTTTCTCCCCTGTATGAATTCTTTGATGGGAAGTGAGAGTGGAGCTCTGAGTGAAGCTCTTTCCACATTCCACACACTGATAGGGTTTCTCCCCTGTATGAATTCTTTGATGTGAAGTGAGATTGTGGCTGTGACTGAAGCTCTTTCCGCATTCCTCACACTGATAGGGTTTCTCCCCTGCATGAATTCTTTGATGGGAAGTGAGAGAGGAGCTATGAGTGAAGCTCTTACCACATCCCATGCACTGATAGAGTTTCTTTTCAATGAGATTTTGTTGATGGGAAGTGGAATTGGAGCTCTGACTGCAGCTTTCTCCATACTCCAAATTTTTTTGTGGCTTCTCCTCTCTGGGGATTTTTTCGTGGTCACCTTTGTTCTCGATTTCCAATTCATCACAATCTGCATTGGGGACAAAAAGGGATTTGAGCCTCAGGAACAAATGGAGAAGAACTGAAGGGAGTTGCGTGTGTGTTCATTACCTGTGTTGTTTGTTTAATATGAGATTCGGATGAGTTGTTGAATGTTGCTTTGTTTATATAAAGCAGTGGTCAAAATTGCGAAAGACTTTTGGAAAAAAGTGTATTTCAGAGTTTTTATGGCTTATAACACCACTTCATTTGGAATACTGTCATAAAATTATATATCAATGGAAAGATAATTCGATCAAGAATGCAATCAAGAATGCAATCCAAGAAAGTTTGTTCAATTACCCGTATTCTATCAAACGTTATAGCCAAATAACCAGAAAAAGGAAGCACAACTTGCTTTGGTTGACTTTTGTCAGTGTGTTATGTGATTGCTATCAAGTTGGTTGGTTTTTTGTGTTCTTTCATTTAGTGAGGGTGTAAGACATAATAAAATTATAGAAATGGCACAAGGAGTTGAGTGGTCCCCAGAAAGTGATGTAAGATTGTACTATTAAGTGAGCAAGGCTACAGTTATGAAGAAATTAGAAGAGAGATTGGGGAAAACTTAACCAAAGTTGGCATTTCTATATTTTTGAAGAGGTATAATGAGACTCAGTCACTACAAAAGTGACGATGGACGAGTGGAGAGACTGTGCCTACATGACAGAAGAAAATCATCTGGGTGTATACAAGATGACATGGTGCAATGTAATGGGAAGTTGAGTGCAAGGACTGGTCTAAATTAGAATTCTAAGAAAAAGCCATTGTTATCTCTCAAGCAAAGGTTGAAAAGATGAAACCCATGTTAACTGGACAGTGGAACAATGGGGCGGTGTTATTTGGAGCGATGAGACCCAAATCTCCTTGCTTGGTAGTGATGGCATGAAATACCCGAGGAGAAGAATCAGATAACATTTACATCCTACTTGCATTACACTGACCGTGAAACACCCAGACAGTGTGATGATCTGGGGTTGCACGGCAGCAAAAGGTGTGGGCAGAATTTGCGTCATTAATGGGAATATAAATGTGGAAAAATGCATAAACGAAATATATGAGCCCAAACTGAAGTGTTCCGCAGGTGATCATTTCCCAGATACCGAAGCATTTTTATATTTTCAACAGGATTCAGCTCTATGTCATGTTGCTGCTGTGTGCCAAAGGAGCATTATCATTCAAGATAATCCTATTCCACTGCTGGAATGGCCTGGGAATAGCCCACACTTTAACCCAATCAGAAATCTTTGGAGCCGACTAAAGAAACTTGTTAATAAGAGGCAACCCAGCAATAAAGCCCAATTAACAGAGGCCATAATTCAGTCTTGGTTTGACATTCTTACAGCTGCAGAACTAAAAACTTGGTTCACTTCATGGGAAGGCGTTGTAAGGCCGTAATTAAAGCTAAAGGTTACCAATGGTTACCAAAGGTTTCACGTTTTTTCTTTATGAGTGCTGTTCTAATAAATACTCCTTCATAAAATTCATCGCATTACATTCTTCATTAAATTATCTTTCCATTGCTATATAATTTTATGGTATTACTCCATACAAAAGTGGTGTTAGGAGCCATCAAACCTCAGAAATACACTTTTCACAGGTTTCCACAATTTCGGCCACTAGGAGAAGTTGTTCATTTTAAATTTAATGTTCTTTTATATGGAATCAGATTATTATTATTTATGTTTCATGTTTATATGTGTGTTGGAAGCTGCCCAGAGTGGCTGGGGCAACCCAGCCAGATGGGCAGGGTATAAATATAAATTATTATTATTACTACAGTAGTACCTTGATTTAAGAATAGTCCTGTTCCGGAAAGTTTGTAAACCGAGGTACCACTGTATCATCATCATCATCATCATCACCACTGCTACTTTTCCTGAGATTCAATAAGTCTAGCTCTTCTCTGGAATGAATTTTGTTTGGCCCAGTCATGGCTTCCCCTCCATCTCCAATGTCAGTTGTCTCTTTGGTCAACCCAAGACTGACAGCAGCAAAAACAAAAGCAGAAAACCTGAAGCTACTTATCTTTCCTAACAATTCTGAAGCTGACATTTAAGATGGCCTGGGCAGTTGAGACCAGCCCAATCGTGGTAGAAAAAGCAATAATTTGAGGAAGATTGCTAAAAAAACACACTGTAAGTTACTCTTTATTGTGGGGGTGTTAGGTTCCCAGGTGTTATAGGGGTCATTATTGAGCTCTGTGAAAATATATGAGGTTGGTCACATTGAGGTATTTTTTGAATTTCCAGGCAGATATGACGATGCCACAGGGAGCCTTACCAAGAGAGGCCACGATCCCACAATTCTCCTCCATGACGTCCTTATGCAGAGCTCTCTGGTCAGGATCCAGCAACGCCCACTCCTCTTCCGTGAAACGAACAGCGACATCTTCAAAGCACACTGGACCCTAAAAGAAAAAGGGAAATGTCCTCCTCTGAGACAGAAATATGATCTGCTACACAATGCTCTGTTGTTTCCTTCCTGTAAATTGCGGTGTTGTTTCAATAGGATTGCTTTGCTGCACATTTTATTTATGGATGCTTATTTTATTCTGCATTTTAATTATGGGTATTCGTCTTTGTTCAAATAGGTGGTACACCACCTTGTGTTATTCAAGTCATTCTGCCTAGGCAAGCATTCCCGTTTCCCCAATGGAAGGATCCACATTCTCTTCTCCTCGTGAGCTGTTCTGGGGAGTTCCCTCCCAATGCCCTAGAGCCAAATTCAAGGGATTCATGGAGGAATGGGGAGGGGGAGGAATGGGAGGCAGGCCCCATTTTGCATCCAATGGGGCTGGTTAGGTGAATCCAGGCCATAGGCGCCGACTCCATGGGGCTTGAGGGGGCCCGAGCCCCCTCAAAAATTCGTTTGGGGGGCTCTGCCCCCCCAATAATCTCCGGCGCCCCTCCAGCAGAGCGCCATCGCCGCCCCTCCCCCAGCCCAAAATGCACAGGGTCGGGCTGCATGCCTCCTGCCCTCCCTCCCGAGCAAAAGCTCCACCCAATTTCCTTCGGAGCTGATTAATAGGCGCAGCACACTCTCCCCTATTCGCTCACAAGGAGGCGGTGCCACTTTATTTGCATATTCATGAGCTTATTTATTATTCATGAGCTTTCCCGGCCCCCCCCCAATATTTTTTATAAGTCCGCGTCCCTGATCCAGGCCACTATTTGTTCTCATTTGTCCACTGCTTAGAAAACAATTTTAGCATTCAGTGATCAATCTAGAAATAAAATAAGCTTATTTTGAATGGCCATCTGTCTTGGATGATCTAGCAGAGATTCCTGCATTGCAGGCTCTGAGAGACAAGCAGGGAGGGTGGCTTCTGGCAAAAGGAGAGGGAGCCACCGGTGGCTCTTCCTTATCCTGACTCACCTCTGCCTCCCGACCTTCCTCTCCCACTTGCCTCCTTCCTCTTCTGCCTTTGATTCTGCACTGCATTCTGCCACAGAGTCTCCCAGCTCACTAAGCTCTGTTTCCCCTTCAGCTTCTGAGCAACACAGCCAAGCAACACAGTTGGAGCCTCCCTCCTCCCTGGCGGGAAGGGAGGGAGGGAGAGGAGCTGCTTCCTTTGAAATTTAAGGGACAGCATTTAAGGGACATTTAAGGGACATCTATCAATAAGGGACAGCAGCGGGACATGGCGCTGGAATAAGGGACAGTCCCTTCAAATAAGGGGCACTTGACAGCTATGCACAAGGCCTGGGTTGTTGTGTAAGAGAAACCTGGTGGGCAAGCAGCGGCAAGGGCAGGCCCATCTGCTTCATCCAACTAAGTCTCTGTTACACATGCCAGGTCAAGTCCTCCATCCATGATCAAGTCATGGATGGCAGTGGTTTTATGAATCATTGACCTGGCATTGAACAGCAGCACCTTCAGGTCATGTGGGTATCCCTTGCTGATTCTAGTATCCATCCAGTCAGGACCAGACCTGGAGGCAGGGATAGTCCTCCAACAACGACTAAACCTGTCTCCTCTGTAATGTCATGGTCTGGTCTTAGCGTAACTCCTCCTCCTACCTGTGATCACTGAGATCGGTTGTCCCAGTGCATCCCCCCCCCCCCCCCGTGGAACATGCCCCAGCTATTTTGTGGGCTGGGGCCCACTACCTGGCAGCCCTTACCCCCCCCTTAAGAACAAAATAAAACCCTTAAAGAAAAGAAGGAACCCACAATAAAACAATACAAACAAAAAACTGTAAAAATTACAATCAAAATCAAACAAATTCCCGAGCCCAACCAAACATCCATCCTACCCCCCACAAAAAAAGTAATCAAAAGGGAAAAATAAATTTTTAAAAACATTTTAAAAAGAACATTGCGCCACTCCGAGTCCTCCTGGCCAGCAGGAGCAGCAGCAACCGTCCTTATGAGGCCTGTCAGGCCCCGCCCTGGGCCAGGTGGTGAGTGGCAGGAGCAGGGCCCTCAGGCACTCACGCAGGGGAGTTGTTTCAATAGAATTGCTTTGCTGCACATTTTATTTATGGATGCTTATTTTATTCTAAGTTTTAATTATGGGTATTCATCTTTGTGCAAATAGGTGGTACTCCACCTTGTGTTTTCCAAGTCATTCTGCCTACACAAGCATTCCAGTTTGCCTGATGAAAGGGTCCACTTTCTCCTCTTCTTGTGAGCTGTTCTGGGGAGTTCCCTCCCAATGCCCTAGAGCTAAATTCCAGGGGTTCATGGGGATATGGAGAGGGGGAGGAATGGGGGACAGGCCCCTTTTTGTAGCCGATGGGGCTGGTTAGGTGAATCCAGGCCACCATTTGTTCTGATTTGTTCACTGCTTAGAAACCAATCTGAGCATTCAGTGATCAATCTAGAAATAAAATAAGCCTCTTTTGGATGGCCATCTGTCTTGGGTGAAATTCGTGCATTGCAGGGGGTCTCCTGGCTCTGAGAGACAAGCAGGGAGGGTGGCTTCCGGCAAAAGGAGAGGGAGCCACCTGTGGCTCTTCCTTATCCTGACTCACCTCTGCCTCTCGACCTCCCTCCTCCCACTCGCCTCCTTCCTCTTCTGCCTCTGATTCTGCACTGCATTCTGCCACAGAGTCTCCCAGCTCACTAAGCCCTGTAACCCCTTCAGCTTGTAAACCTCCTCTTTCCAGGCTTCTCCATCTTCTCCCTCTGACCGCCCATCCTTCTTCTACCTCCACCTCTTGGGCTCTCAGCCGTCTTCCCTTCCTGGTTCCCCAGCTGCTTCCTCCCACCATTCCTCTGTGCCCAACCAGTGCATGACATTGCTCCATCCCTCGGCCTCTGTCCCCACAAGGCAGCTTCCCCTGACCTGATCTCGTTCCACACCCGCTGCTTCTCTTCTGTCCCCATGAAAAGATGGATCAGGAAGTCTTCCCAGCATCATTCTGTCACCTGCAAGAGAAAAAAGGTGATCAGGATGCCAGGAGTGCCTGCTTCTCTCACAGGTGAAACAGGGCATCTCTTACTACAGATGGGCTTTTGAGAAACTTACCTACTGAGAGCATTTGGACGTTTGTGCCCATTTCATATGTTTGTTGTGCAGAAATACATCTCCCCTCCTCTGGACCCTTCTTCCCAACTATCTCCCCCCATAGCAAGATGAAAACAACTCACAGATGAGTTGGAAAACCAACAGAATGAGACCAAACGGAGAAAAACCACCTTCCTCCTTACCCAGTGGCCTCTCTCTGGTGTCCAACGGAGGCCTCTCTGCCTCACAGGAATCCAGGTCCATTTCTGCAAAGAGATCCTTTCCCTGAGAAAGAAACAAGGATTCAAAACAGAGAATGGTGAGAAAGACTGCGAGATCTCATTCCATGGATGCTTTCCCAGAAAACGGATGGGCCATCAGCAGAGCATTATGGGATGTTCTCTGTCCTGTTTGGAGCCCCTTGGGAGTATCCAGAGGAAAGTCTCCCTCACCTGCTTTCTCTCCTCTGCCTGACTCAGGAGGAAACCTTCGGCCAGGGCCACCGCCTGGGAACTGGTCTCCGCTCCGCATTCCCTCACCCAGCTCTCCATCTCCAGGGGAAGGACAGCCAGGAACTGCTCCAAGATCACCAGGTCCAGCATCTCAGCTTTTGTGTGCCTTTCTGGCTTCAGCCACTGATGGTCAAGGTGGTAGAGTCGGCTGCAAACCTCTCGGGGTCCTTTGGCCTCCTGGAAGCAGAACTGCCTCACCTGCTGGCTCTGCACCTCTGAGCGGAGGGTGTCCTCCTCACCCAGGATCTTCTGAACAAAATTTTCCCAGAACCCCCGACTGCTCCCAGTTTGGCTGGCATGGCCTCTTCCTGCTTCAGAGCCGGCTGAATCTTGCTCATCCATCTGTGCTCTCAGGAAGCCTCTGAGAGATCGGAAGGAACCCTTTGGTCTTCTGCCAAGTTCTGCCCTTCTAAATGAGAAGCTGTAGCAAATCCTACAAAGCAAATACATTGTTCTGTTACAAAATTTTTGGGACAGGAAAAGAAATATTTCCCTGAGCAAGCATGGATGAGTCTTGCTGGGAACCAGGGCTGGACTTCAGCGCATCCCAGTCCGTGAGGTATCTTTTTGAGAAGAAAGAGCAGGAAGAGGAGAAGAAATAAGTCTCTAGCCTTCTAGCAGTGCAAAATGTGGAGGCAACTGAAGGGATTTCTGGGAGATTAATCAACCTGGTTTCTGCTGCCTCCCAGTCAATGCATGAAGTCAGAACCGACTGACAAGGGAGTCATTTGTATTTTGTGAAAACGGATGCTTGGCTCTAGTGGGGGTCCTCACCCGGGGGTCCTCAGGAGTTGCTCCCCCCCCCACTCTCCTGCTTCTGTCTCCTTTTCTTGCACTTGGACTCTCTGCCACTCTCCAGACAGACTCCTGGGGTGGGGTCCCTTTTTCTTTGCTCTGAGGGCCAGGTATGTATCTGATCAACCCCCTGAGGGCCAAGTGGGCAGGGCCAAAGACATCTCCCTTGATATTTAGGCGGGTAATTTATTATTATTATTCTGTTCACACACACACAGCCATTGATGCCAAGGTCCCTTGATGCTCAGTGAGTAGCAGCGCCCATTTCCGGCTGCTTTGCCAGCAACAATCCCTTTGGGACAGAGAGGATGTGGTCCTGGGATGCCATGCTCTGGGTGCGAGGGAATTGCTGCAGTGGCCTCCGTGGGGAGCTGCCCTGGGAGACGACTGGGAAACTGGTTTGCAATGCAGCAGCCAGACTATGGGCTGGGATCCCTCTCTTTGTTCCTGGCCTTTCTCTCCCACCTTTCCTTCCTTCCTTCCTTCCTTCCTTCCTTCCTTCCTTCCTTCCTCCCTCCCTCCACGTGGGGTTTTCTTTTGGGGGGTGCTAGTACACCTCCTAGTCCAGCTTTGGAAAACCATTTGCACATGTTTCCTCTGTTCTGCAATGAGGCTGAGCGATGTCACACAGAGTTAAAGTCCCAGGGACTCCTTTGTTTAAAGAAGG
Organism: Podarcis bocagei; assembly: GCF_964188305.1. Classification (NCBI taxonomy): domain Eukaryota; kingdom Metazoa; phylum Chordata; class Lepidosauria; order Squamata; family Lacertidae; genus Podarcis; species Podarcis bocagei. The sequence continues at coordinate 537,944 of NW_027670336.1, forward strand.
AAGATATTTTCTGAAGGGGGGGGCGGAGGGCCAAATGAGTTTGGGATCCTCTGATCTCCAGGAAGGAGACCGTGGTAGACCTGGCCCCTCCCGGATCAGGCCCCCCAGGCATCCTCCCCGGCTGCAGCCCTGGGACCCCCCCCCCGTCTCCCCACTGCACCCTCTGGGGGGAGAGAGAGGAGACTCACCAGATCCCAGGAGGGGACAGCGAGGCAGCCCTTGCAGGAGAGACCCCAAAGCAAGGGAAGGACTGGGGAGGGAGGGGCTTTGGCTCTGGAGGACCTGGCCCCCTCTTGCTTCCTGGCCTCTCTAGGAAGGCAGCTCTCTTCCCTTTAACCCTTGCCAAGCCGAGTCCCTCCAGCTCAGCCCTCTCTCGCTTGGCAGAACCTCAGATTCTTATTATTTTTTATGGATTAAGGGGGGCATCTGCCCCCCTGGCTACGCCAATGCCCAGATATCCTTTTGGAGCGCGAGGCTCTTGGCTGGACTCTGAGCATCTCCCTCCCTTGGCCAGAAACCAGAGGAAGAGCTTGCAGGGAAAAGGGCTTTGCAGGAGGCAAGGAAGCTCCTCCTAGAATTCAGGAGTGGAGAGATAGGAGGGGATCCCAGGGTCATCTAGTCCAACCCCCAGCAATGCAGGAATCTCCGCTAAAGCATCCATGGTAGATGACCGTCCGAGCTCTGCTTAGAAACCTCCAAGGAAGGAGAGTCCACCACCTCCCAAGGGAGACCTTTCCCCTGCCCAACTGCTCTTAGATGTCCCTCAAGGCAGCGGGTCCTGAGTTCTAGCCCTGCTGAAACAATCGCACTGGCTGCCAAGGAGGAACCAAGTAAATTTCAAAATAAATTAATCCTATTCTCATCATAAATGAGTAATACTTTCTCATGCATGCTTTTTATGCTAATATACAAAAGTATGCCATTTCCCTTTCCAGATATGCTTAATTGCTAATTCAATGGACTGAAAATGGATTGTTGTTATTTTTATGTTTAGGGAAGCTTTTAATATTTGATGGACTATTGTATTTTAATATTTTGTTGGAAGCCGCCCAGAGTGGCTGGGGAAGCCAGCCAGGTGGGTGGGTATAAATATATTATTGTTATTGTTATTATTATTATTATTAATTGATCAGGTGAGTTTTCTCCTTTCGAAAGAGGCAGGTGTAATCTCCATGGTTGCTAATAGCATAACATTGAAAGGCTAGTGAAATATGGGGAGCCCTAGAGCATCTGCTTGGCATGCAGAATGTCCCAGGGTCAGCCCCTGACATCTCCTACAAGGGCTGGACAAAATCCCTGCTTGAAACTCTGGGGAGCTGCTGCCAGTCAGTGTAGACCAGGGGTCCTTAAAATATGTCCCGTGGGCCGAATCCAGCTTGTCAGGGTCATGAATCTGGCCTGCACAGCCTTTTCAGAACCCGCCAAGTGTCCGAGGCTGAAAGCATCTCGCCGCCCGCTCAGTCAGTCCTTGCGTTCCGCTGAGGTAAACGCCACTGGCGTGATGGCGGCTCTACCAATGAAAGCCCAGGGGTTTTACCCGGGGACGCGGAAGTGTTGTCTTTTGGCTTGAAGAGCGAAGTTGAGGTTCCTTACGTATACTTTAAAGGTGGGAGAAGGAAGTGTAGTCCTATTTCTGTGAGTGGCGCAGCAGTCTTTCCACTCTTGTGATTTACATGCTCTGAAAGTTGGGATCTGTTTTGATATTTAAATTTTAAAAGGGTGGAGAGGAACTGGAGATTGACCATCTCCTTAGCCTGGGGAGCCACATTCTGGTTGAAGGAGGCCAGGATTAGCCCCCAAGGCCTGGGGTGTCCCTCCCCTGTAATAGGAGAAAACTCTTGGAATAGCCTTGCCAGGTGCTCAGGGAGGGACTCACCTGTCCCCCTGTCATTCTCTTTGCAGATTTGCTGCAAACTGTGTTAAAATGTGACATCAAGCCATAGCTGTCAACTTACAGATTTGAAAATAAGGGACCAGCAGCCTTGAAAATAAGGGACCAGCAGCCAGAATAAGGAATTTTAGTCAACCAGCTGAAATATGAAGTTAAAAGGGACCAGATAATTTTGGAGAGCAGCCCCAGTTTTTAGCCCTTCGTTTCCAGAGGTTGCTGCTCAAGACACCAGCCGATGAAACACTGCAATTAAATAACTACAAGCAGCAACCACCTTTCGCGCAAAACAAAGTCCAAGCTACTCATCCTCTGCAGTTGAGAAGAGACCTAACTGAAAAGAATGGCTTTCTCTTCTGGTGACACCAGAGAATTCTAGAAGACATTCACCCTTTCCATAGGATTATGGATGCACGATTCCCACAGACAAGTTTCTTGGCAAGACAAGGGCCTTCGCTGGCCATAGAGTGTCCTCCTCACCATCCCCAACGAAGGAGCTGGGTTGCAAGAGCTGCAGCTAATGGGGGGGCTGTCCTCCCCCCTCCCATCTCACCTGGCTGCTAGGTAGGAAAGCAAGATCCAGAGAGAGTTGTGGGAAACCCCGAAACCAGCTTGCTCTGTGCTGGATCCAAAGCTGCGACTAATAGAGAAGCAAGATGGGTGTTGATGCTGTGAGCCCCTCCGTCCTACACTCCGGTTGTGTATGTGAGTAAATAAAACTAGATATCATAAAGACGCCACAGTCTCCGCTGACCTTCGTTCCAAGGAAACCGAAGATGGGGAAGCGCCTGGGACCCCTGGAATCTCACCGCTCAGCGACTGGGGTAGTTTGCAAATACAAACACACACACAATAATTTGTGCCTGTGTTCCTAATAGATAACTAAGTGTGAAGAGCATGTCATGTGCTTTAGCAACAGCCCTCCTGGAAATAAGGAAATGCAACCCCCATTGCTGGTTGACTCAAAAAAGCAACAAGGGAATCTGCTCTGGTGTCCCATGAGGTCTGTGGGGCCCTTAAGTAAGAGGAGCCATTGCTTTTCTTTTTTTAAAAAATATATATATATATAACTTAATTAAAGAAATTTTAACATAATCAAACATTCAAATTACATTTTACAATTTGGATTAACACCCCGCCACCACACAACTTCCCCCAACTTCCCTTCCTGGTTTATAACACCTCTGTTTCTTTTGCTTATAATTTTGTATTCCTTATATATTAAAACGAAGGTTATAACATTTGTCTCTTCTTCTCATTTTTACCTCATAATTGTATTTTCTGTTTGTATTTTTCCATTACTCAAATCCTGCCAGTGAGTTCATTTCTATGCATTGTTTCTGTATATACATCTTAAAAGGTTCCCAATCTTTTTAAAAGTCATTATTGCCCTTATCTTTAAGTCTCTCAGTTAGCTTTGCCATTTCAGCCTATTCCATCAACTTTTCTTGCTAGTGTCAGAGTGTTCAGGAGGGGTTAGTTACGCTGAAGTACTGTCCCTCAGCTAGGAACCTCGCCGATGGTTTCACGAAACCACTAACCTTCCAGAGGCATGGAGAGTTCTGCGAAGGTCTGGGTTTGGGATAACAGTGGGTATGTGTTTCCCCTCAAGAGGGGGTGTAGAGTGTGGTGGTGAAAGAGTAAATCTTGTGCTTCGTGCCTGAGGGAGGGACTCCTATGGGAAGTCAGTCAGGATGTCACAGTCCTTTGTTCTGTGAGTCTGCTTTCACAACTTTTGGTTGCTAAGTGATGAGAAGGGAGTGCAAGGAGACGCTGTGCCAGCTGGATCTCCTGCCAGGACTACAAAGGACTACTCACTCTTCTGCCAAACCAGGCTCCGAAGACATCAGGAGATCCAGCTGGCACAGCGTCGCCTTGCAGTCCCTTCTCATCACTTAGCAACCAAAACGTTGGCTCCCATAACCTCTTGAACTTCTGCCTGTCCAGTGCATTTCCCCTGCGTACAAAACACTGCTTTGCTCTCAGTGCAATCTTCTGGGAAAACCTCACGTAAGGCAGGAACAGCAGAAATGCAGCGGCGTTGCTGTCGTGAAGTAGAATAGGGAGTGAAAAATAGTCCAGGCACGGCTTCTTCTAATCTGATACCTTTATTTACAAGCAGTAAATTACACCATCGGAAGATGCAGACATCTTCTCCGTCTCAAAGCATAACTCCGACACACTCCAACTGAAATCGAAAGCAGACTCACAGAACAAAGGACTGTGATGTGACATCCTGAGTGACTTCCCTTAGGAGTCCCTCCCTCAGGCACGAAGCACAAGGAGGTTTACTCTTTAACCACCACACTCTACAGCGTATTCCATCAACTTTTCTTGCCAGGGTTCTTTCGCTGGTATTTCATCGCTTTTCCATCTTTGAGCTAGTAAAATTCTGGCCGCTGTTGTCACATACAGGAATATATTTTCCTTATCTTTTGGTAAATCCTGCCCTAAAATACCTAATAAAAATGCTTCTGATCTTTTAACAAAGGTTTTTTTTTCCATTTCATTATAGATCATCTCCCAATAGGTGGAGCCAGGTGGGCCCAGGTCCAGGTGAGGGGGGGTTGCTATGGTGACAAGGACCACAGACTTGCAGGCGGCCATTTTGGGTTAGCAGTGAGGCGAGTGGAGGAGAGAGCAGTTGGTGCCAGTTGACGGAGGACAAGGCGAGGCAATCAGTGGATTCTTATTTTCTCAGTTTCTTATTTCATTTATTACTTGTTTTTCTCTTCTTGAAGATGTGCCACAGACTTTCTTCATCCAGCAATGGTGAGTATTGGAGGAAACAAGAGTAGGGAGAGCATAGCTGTCAATGTTTCCCTTTTTTTTAAGGGAAATTCCCTTATTCTGAATAGGATTCCTCGCAAGAAAAGGGAAAAGTTGACAGCTATGAGGGAGAGGATCCCTCAGACCTGGTCCCCCCTGCCAGGACTCTCAGTTGAGAGGAACTGACAGCCTGACTTTTGCTGGAGCCAGAACAAGATCTCTTGCTCCAGGTGATGCAGAGCTGCCAGGCAGCTGCCCTGAGAGGCCTCCATGCCCTTCAGGTGTCCAAGCACCGGACAGCGGAGGCCATTCTGGGGAGGGACCCCCGTGGGGAGGTGGGGGAGGGAGGGGCTTTGGGGAAGGGGTTGTCCGTCTGCCGGAGAGGAGGACCCTACTGGCCTAGGTTCACGTATCCTGTTTGAAAGGGGAATCATCTTAGGGACTTCCTGTGAAATTCTGCGTCAGGAATGCGGTTCCTAGAATGGAGGTACGTGCAACAGGTCAGTCGCGATCTACAGGTGGATCCACAACTCTGGTCACTGCTCCCTGAGAAAAGCTCAACAACTCTGGGCAAAGACGATGGGCAGATGACTGGTAGGATTTTATTACTGGGAGTTAGTAACGTCTCTTGGAAGTTGGACGTCCCTGCTATAGTGCTTAGGTATATACACACAAAACAAAACCTGATAAAATTCATAAAAATCCATTAAAAAAACAAACTACTCAGAGACAATTCAGAGTGGGAGAACTCTGAAATTTACCTGTGGAAAGAATCTTGCATGTTAGATTTGGACATTGGCAACCTTTGGGGCAACCAACCATTTTACACAAACACACAAAAGGGGTACTTCTCACTGCCGTTCTCTCAATGGCTCCCAATTTTACAAAAAGAAATTTGAATCAAGTTTCATGTGCAGAGCATAGCTTTGTCACCTCTTGGTTTAAACCTACTTTTTCTTTTCTTTTCTTCTTTTTTTAAACTAACGTAGCCACTGTACATGTACAGGGTACATGATTCAGCAATCTATTATACCATTTGAAGTGTTGCATCACCTGACTAAATTATCATTTGAATAAAGCCATGATTAGCTTTTCTTACCAGGGACTCAAGGAAGGCAAAGGGGTAGATTTAAGAGACCAAATTCCCAAGGGCATAAAACCTTTTCAGTTAGTTTAAAATCCCCTTTCCCAGTCTGATGTCCTAAGACGTTTCTGATATGTATGCTTTCCTGTTTCTTTTTGCTTAGCAAGCAGGCTTATAGATCTGAAACTTTAAATAGATCAGAACTTCAACATTCAGACAACCCAACAACTCAACTTTCCCACCAAAAGCCAGTAATAAAAGTTTGGTCAAGGCACATTCCACCTAATTATGAATTTGTATGTGCTTTAAACTTTGGCTGGACTTTAGCCTATTTGAAGTCCGATTTGAATAACAGACAAAGTGATGAAAATCCCCAGATAATCACTCAAATGCTTGATATCGCCAGCTCTGCTTCAAAACATCACCGCTTTCACCTCCCACTTCTTAACACTCTATTCCAAACTCTGAAAACCAATCCTTCAATCTTTTTCTACCAAAGAGCAAAGCTTGGCTAAATTTCAGCCCATCACCCCACCCCACCCCACCCCACCCCACCCCACCCCACCCCACCATAACTTAAAATTCACTCTCCAATGCTTGCAGACACATCCCTTCTCCTTCGGTGATGCCCAGAATTGAACACATTGTGACGACTTTAAAGATTTGCCACCCCATGTCATTTCTGTAACACCTGCAATCATGTGTGTTGTGTTAGCAATTCACTCCTCCCGTTGCTGGATATGTGGCTAGTATGTCACATGTCTCTGTTTACTTGCTTTTTAAAAAATAAAACGAATATTTATTGAATTTTATAACAAATAAAAATACAGATCTCAATCATCATGTTATTTACCATTGTTTTCCCTCCCTTCCTCTGGACTTCCCTCAACTTCCCCTCTGCTGAGTTATTTAGCTTTATTTGTTGTATCCTGCTTTTCTTATATAAAAGCAATTTCCCAAATCATTTCTCTAAAGTATCTGTTACTGAAATAAAGTTAAAATAAAAAAATTCCTTCCAGTAGCACCTTAAAGACCAACTAAGTTAGTTCTTGGTATGAGCTTTCGTGTGCATGCACACTTCTTCAGATACACACTGGTCTTTAAGGTGCTACTGGAAGGAATTTTTTTATTTTGACTATGGCAGACCAACACGGCTACCTATCTGTAACTGAAATAAAGTTGTGAACGTTTATTCAAACCCTGCCAGTGAATCCAGTCCATTTTGTTGTTTCTGCAAATAGACTGTAAATGGTTCCCAGACTCTTTTGAAGTCCTTTTTGTCCTTTTCTCATAGTTTATCCGTTAGCTTAGCCAACTCTGTTTTTCTTGCCATTATTCCTTTGATGGTATGTCTTCTGTCTTCCAATATTGTGCAATCAAGATTCTGGCCGCTGGTGTAGCATACATAATTAATATCCATTTTTCTTTTGGCAGCGCTTGGTTTGGGATACTAAACAAAAAGGGTGTTTAAGAAAGTTCATTTTGAACATGAACCTGTTTAGTTTCCTAGGCTTGGAAAGTGTAAGAACAGAAGTCAGTCTTACCTCTTCCGCTCTGCTGTGCTTTTGCACTGTTCTTTGTCTCCCTGTCTGTTGCTGAAGAAGAGAGAGGACACCATTATAATCCCTTTGGTGATGTCTGCAAATGTGATGAGCATCCCCTCAGTTCCTTCATCCATGTCAATTATCAAGTGGTTGAGCAACGGGCCCAGGACAGAACCCTGCAGCACCCCTCTGGTCACTTTTCCCCAGGATGAGGAGGAACCATGAAGGAGTCCTCTTTGGGTTCGGCCAGTCAAATCCACCTAAGAGTTACCTCATTCAGCCCACATTTTACCAGCTTCTTCACATAAATCTCACAGAGGACTTTCATCCTGTATATTTATATTGTAAAATCTTCAGATGAACGCAAATAAATTTTAAAAAGAATAAATGAGGATATTGACAAGCTGGAACATGTGCAAAGGAAGGAGATTCATGTCTTTTATCTAATTTGGAAACCACATGACCCAGTGCTGCCGACTTGAATAAAATATTGATGGGGGGCCAGGTAAGGCCCGCCTTGCACAATCAATCACATGATGCGTGCATGCCATTGGAATGGCAATGCCTATAAAGGCAACTTTTAAAAAAAGTAATACTTTGAGCCCATAGTTCAGTTTCCCAGCAGCTCCCCTTTCCCCAGAGACACTTCTAGCATTCCATCTCCTCTACCTGTGGCATTGTTCAGCAGTGGGGAAAGTGACCTCTTCACACCGGATGTCCATTTGGTATGGCCCTTTCCAGCTTTTTGCCTGCCCCTTGTGTTAGTCTTTCATTTGTTCTCCTATGTGTGTTGCCAGTAGACGCCACAATTCTGTGGGTACTCTAGGTCACGGGTGTCATACACAAGGCCCGCTGGCCAAATCCGGCCCGCCAGACCTCGTCATGTGGCCCGTGTAGCTGCCGCTGGCCGCCAGCCTTCACCTTTTATTCTTGGTTTTGTTTGTTTTTTTGACACAAGGAAGTTTACATGGTGCGGCTCCCTACTCGCCTCCCCCCGTCGCTCTTAAGGACGTGGCTGCTGCTTCAAATGTCTCTCAACTTGCGCCTTCATCGTCGGGGGCCGAAGCGAGGCGGGCAGCTGGCTTCTCTCTCCTGCTCACTGCTCAAAAAGAGCAAGCGGAAGGTCAGGTCTCTCCGTGCCGCGGAGGGGGAGTCTTTCTCCTCGGAGAAACTTTTTTATTCCAGCCTTGGATCTTCTCCGGGGTGCAAACTCGCCCTGCGGGAGGCGTCCTCTTCTCCTCCGCGCTGGATTTCACCAACCCGGGGCTTCCCTTCCTCTTCATTTCGCCTCCCTCTCCATCTTTGCACAGCCAGCCTTTCCAGGACCGATGATGCCCATGATCAAGTTGTTCTTTGGGAATATGGGGTGGCTGGTGGGGGGGTGAGTGGGAGAGAGAGGGGGGCGTGCACACACACACTCCAAACACCCTTAAAATAAATGTAAAGTGGGGGCGGCGATGATGATGGCCGTGATGGGAGGGGGCTGTGTTCCCTGGCACCCCCTCCACTCCCCACCCCCCACCGCCGCCTTCCTCCTCCTCTTGCAATTTCGCGGCAAGCCAAGCGAGGAAGGCGATCTGGCGCCCGGCTCTCTATCTCAGCTCCACAAGTTGGACTCCGCGCCCGCGCAGCGGCGCTGGCCGGTTCTCCCTGCCTTCCGGCACATGTCAGTCCCGCTGGCACATTCCTGGGAGATCGGACTCGGCTCCTTGCAGCCCTTCCATCACTCGGTCACACAATTGGGTGGCTCGCTCTCCGCCCTGCCAGCAGCTCCGCCTTGATCTCTCCCTCCCGCCTCGGGGAAGGACAGGAAGAAGCTGGAGATCCAGTTGCAGGCAGCGCGCTCGCGCTCTTTCGCCTTTTGCGCTATGCAATGGCACCCCGATATGGGGGGGGGGGCAGGGGAATTAGCCAAGGAAAATGAGAGTGCACAAGGCATGTTGATGCTTTCCTGTCAAGAGCTCTCTCTCTCCCCCTCCCACATTTTATTTACAGCCCCATGCCGTGTATGTTTACTCAGAAGCCAGCCTCACTTTCTTCGACAGGAGTTTCAAGTAAATGCACATAGGATTGCAGCAATTGTCTCATTAGGGCTCATTCTTTGTAACAACTTTGTTTCCTAGTTCTGCTGGATCTCTCAGCGGCCTTTGATACAATCGACCATAACATCCTTCTGGACTGTCTACGTTATTACAAAAAACAGTAATAATTGAATGCAGTGACAATAATTTATGATAATAAAGAGTGGACACATACTCCTACAGATACAACCGGCCCTTTGAGGGTGACCAAACTGCAGACGCGGCCCCCGATGAATTTGAGTTTGACACCCCTGGCCCAGAAGCTCCCAAGAGGTTGAAGTGCCGATCAAACTTCAGTTTTGCGCTCTATAAATTCCAATTAGCAGTACTGGGGGTGGTTCAGATTCTGGGGCAGTGCTTTTGTCCAGCAGAGGGTGTCACAGGGCCAGCCTACTTTCCCTTTAAAGCAAACTTGGGTCTTCAGCTGGTTTTGGACTACGGCTCCCATCATCCCTAGCTAGCAGGACCAATAGGGAGGGATGATGGGAGCTGTAGTCCGGGAGCTGCTGGGGACCCAAGTTTGGGAAAGCCTCTTTTAAAGAAACTTTTGCGTTTTGCACAGAAAGATGGGACCTGTCCACGTTTGTATTTTCTTGTATTTTGTTTTCCTCATGACCTTTGTGCGTTTATTTTTTTATTTTGTAAGAGAAGGATAAAAGGTTGTGTTTGGGGGGAAAAACACACCCAAAACTGGGGGGTGGCATCCTCAAATATTTTATTGGGGGATGGGTCAAAGACCCCCAGGCCTTTAAGGGTTGTAGCCTATTCCCTACACCCAAAGGCCTCAGGATGGTTACAACATAAAAACACCACATAAAAACACAAAACATCACATGTTAAAAGGGCATTAGATGTCTTTTTTAAAATTATTTATTAATGTTCTTATGTTATATCGGTAAACATGATCATGTTACATCACAAGGCTTATTTTACTATAATTTTCAACATGTATACAAAGTTTACATGCTAAAAGGAAAAAAAACAAGGACAAAAAATTATTCCAAAATCATATATGTACCAACCCTTTGGACTTCCTGTCTATCCCGTTCTATATTCCTTTTTCACAAATGAATGTATTCTTATTATTGTATATTTCTTTACATTTTTTCTAATACATTCCTATATCAATATGTACCCTTGGTCTTATTTCTCAACTCAGTCTTTTCCAACGTCAATTGAATGCTAGCATAGATAGCGAAACTTTACTGTATTTTTGAACATATATCTACCCCATTTTTAAATATGTTTTTGTTTTGAAGTGCCTCTCAGGCTATTTGTCAACTGAACCATTTCAGCAAATTCTTGTAGCTTGTAATGCCAGTCCGAGCTGTGGCCGTTGCATATAAAAATACCTCTCTAAAGGCATTCGGGATGTCCCTGCCAACAATACTTAACAGAAATCCCTCGGGTCTTTTTAGAAAGGTTATGCCAAACACGTTTTTTGACTCATCATAAATTAAGGCCCATAATACTTTGATCTTCATACACGTCAATTAGCCAAAGCCTGGATTCTAAAGCTGTATAATGGTTTTCCCCACCTTTGTTTGGATTCTTTGATGGGAAGTGAGATTCCGGCTGTTACTGAAGCTCCTTCAACATTCCACACACTGATAAGGTTTCTCCCCTGTGTGAATTCTTTGATGGGTAGTGAGATGGGAGCTCTGACTGAAGCTCTTTCCACATTCCACACACTGATAAGGTTTCTCCCCTGTATGAATCCTTTGATGGGTCGTGAGAGAGGAGGTATGAGTGAAGCTCTTTCCACATTCCACACACTGATAGGGTTTCAACCCTGTATGAATTTTTTGATGGGAAGTGAGAGAGAAAGTCTGACTGAAGCTCTTTCCACATTCTACACACTGATAGGGTTTCTCCCCTGTATGAATTCTTTGATGGGAAGTGAGATGGGAGCTCTGACGGAAGCTCTTTCCACATTCCACACACTGATAGGGTTTTGCCCCTGTATGAATTCTTTGATGGGAAGTGAGAGAGGAGCTATCAGTGAAGCTCTTTCCACATTCCACACACTGATAGGGTTTCTCCCCTGTATGAATTCTTTGATGGGAAGTGAGAGAGGAGCTCTGAATGAAGCTCTTTCCACATTCTACACACTGATAGGGCTTCTCCCCTGTATGAATTCTTTGATGGGAAGTGAGATTGCGGCTGTTTCTGAAGCTCTTTCCACATTCCACACACTGATAGGGTTTTGCCCCTATATGAATTCTTTGATGGGAAGTGAGAAAGGAGCTATCAGTGAAGCTCTTTCCACATTCCACACACTGATAGGGTTTTCCCACTGTATGAATTCTTTGATGGGAACTGAGATGGGAGCTCTGACTGAAGCTCTTTCCACATTCCACACACTGATAGGGTTTGGTCACTATATGAATTCTTTGATGGGAAGTGAGATGGTGGCTGTGACTGAAGCTCTTTCCACATTCCACACAGTGATAAGGTTTCTCCCCTGTATGAATTCTTTTATGGGAAGTGAGAGCGGAGCTCTGATTGAAGCTCTTTCCACATTCCACACACTGATAGGGTTTCTCCCCTGTATGAATTCTTTGATGGGAAGTGAGATTGTGGCTGTGACTGAAGCTCTTTCCACATTTCATGCACTGATAAGGTTTCTCCCCTGTATGAATCCTTTGATGGGAGGTGAGAGAGGAGCTATCAGTGAAGCTCTTTCCACATTCCACACATTGATAGGGTTTCTCCCCTGTATGAATTCTTTGATGGGAAGTGAGATGGGAGCTCTGACTGAAGCTCTTTCCACATACCACACACTGATAGGGTTTCTCCCCTGTATGAATCCTTTGATGGGAGGTGAGGGAGGAGCTATCAGTGAAGCTCTTTCCACATTCCACACACTGATAAGGTTTCTCCCTTGTATGAATTCTTTGATGGGAAGTGAGACTGTGGCTGTGACAGAAGCTCTTTCCACATTCCACACACTGATAGGGTTTCTCCCCTGTATGAATTCTTTGATGGGAAGCAAGATTCTGGCTGTGACTGAAGCTTTTTCCACATTCCATGCACTGATAGAGTTTATTTCCAATAAGGTTTTGTTGATGGTAAGTGAAATGGGAGCTCTCACTGCAGCTTTCTCCACACTCCAAATTTTTACGTGGCTTCTCCTCTCTGGGGATTTTTTCACAGTCACCTTTGTTCTCGATTTCCGATTCATCAGAATCTGCAATGGAGACAAAAAGGGATTAGAGCCTCCGGAATAAATGGAGAAGAACTGAAGGGTGTTGTGTCGTATGACAAAGACACATGAGAGCAGAAGCAGGAAACAGGCTGGGAGGTGCTGGGAATGCACAATCATTTGGGTCTACTAAAGTCATTCAGGCCTAACTGCTAACTGTTGAGTCACTCTGACAAGTGACTAGGCAGCCATTTTCTCTCTGTGTTCTCTGTAAGATTTCAGTCAGAGTCAGTCCGCCTCAGTTGTGAGCAGAGTCAGTATGTAATCTCAGTCAAACTGTTTGGAACCATGTTTTTATGAAGAAGTTTATTTTAACTCAGTAAAGCTCTTATTCTTTCACTTAAAAACTCAGCATTATTAATTTACAATGCACGTCAAATTGGGTATGTGTTCCTTACCTGTGTTGTTTGTCATTAACCAACATATTTATTATTGGATTCTGATGAATTGTTGAATGTTGCTTTCTTTGATACACAGTAGTGATCAAAATCCCCTTCATAGATCACTGCCTTGCCGTGGCGAAGGGAATTGAATAACTCAAAGAAGCTATGCAAAGAAATAGAGGAAAACAATAGAATGGGAAAAAGCAGAGATCTGTTCAAGAAAATTGGAGATATGAAAGGAACACTTTGTACACAGATTACCATAATAAAGGACAAAAGTGGTAAGGACCTCACAGAAGCAGAAGACATCAAGAAGAGGTGGCAAGAATACACAGAGGAACTATACCAGAAAGAAATGGATGTCTCATACACCCCAGGTAGTGTGGTTGCTGACCTTGAGCCAGACATCCTGGAGAGTGAAGTCAAATGGGCCTTAGAAAGCACTGCTAATAACAAGGCCAGTGGAAGTGATGATATTCCAGCTGAACTATTTAAAATTTTAAAAGATGATACTGTTAAGGTGCTACACTCAATATGCTAGCAAGTTTGGAAAACTAAGCAGTGGCCAGAAGATTGGAGAAGATCAGTCTACATCCCAATCCCAAAGAAGGGCAGTGCCAAAGAATGCTCCAACTACCGCACAATTGCACTCAAATCACATAAGCAAGGTTATGCTTAAAATTCTATAAGGCAGGCTTAAGCAGTATGTGGACCGAGAACTCCCAGAAGTGCAAGCTGGATTTCGAAGGGGCAGAGGAACCAGAGACCAAATTGCAAACATGTGCTGGATTATAGAGAAAGCTAGAGAGTTCTAGAAAGACATCTACTTCTGCCTCACTGACTATGCAAAAGCCTTTGACTGTGTTGACCACAGCAAACAATGGCAAGTTCTTAAAGAAATGGGAGTGCCTGATCATCTCATCTGTCTCCTGAGAAATCTCTATGTTGGAGAAGAAGCTACAGTTAGAACTGGATGTGGAACAACTGATTGGTTCAAAATTGGGAAAGGAGTACGGCAAGGCTGTATACTGTCTCCCTGCTTATTTAACTTATATGCAGAATTTATCATGCAAAAGGCTGGGCTGGATGAATCCCAAGCCAAAATTAAGATTGCCGGAAGAAATATCAGATATGCAGATGACACAACCTTGAGGGCAGAAAGTGAGGAGGAATTAAAGAACCTTTTAATGAGGGTGAAAGAGAGTGCAAAATATGGTCTGAAGCTCAACATCAAAAAAAGGAAGATCACGGCCACCTCCTGGCAAATAGAAGGGGAAGAAATGGAGGCAGTGAGAGATTTTATTTCCTTGGGCTCCATGATCACTGCAGATGGTGACAGCAGTCACGAAATTTAAAGACACTTGCTTTTTGAGAGAAAAGCAATGACCAACTTAGATAGTATCTTTAAAAGCAGAGACATCACCTTGCCAACAAAGGTCCATATAGTTAAAGCTCTGGTTTTCCCAGTAGTGATGTATGGAAGTGAGAGCTGGAGAATAAAGAAGGCTTATCACCAAAGAATGGATGCTTTTGAATTATGTTGCTGGAGGAGACTCCTGAGAGTCCCATGGACTGCAAGAAGATCAAACCTATCCAATCTTAAGGAAATCAGCCCTGAGTGCTCACTGGAAGGACAGACCCTGAAGCTGAGGCTCCAACACTTTGGCCACCTCATGAGAAGAGAAGACTCCTTGGAAAAGACCCTGATGTTGGGAAAGATGGAGGGCACAAGGAGAAGGGGATGACAGAGGACGAGATGGTTGGACAGTGTTCTCGAAGCTATGAGCATGAGTTTGAGCAAACTGCGGGAGACAGCGGAAGACAGAAGTGCCTGGCGTGCTCTGGTCCCTGGGATCACGAAGAGTCGGACACGACTAAGCGATTAAACAACAACAACAGTGGCCAAAACTGTGGAAGCCTTTTGGGAAAAAAGTGTATTTCAGAGGTTTGATGGCTCATAACCCCACTTCTTTTAGAGTAATATTATAAAGTTATTTATCAGTGGGAAGATAATTTAATCAAGAATGCAATCCAAGAAAGTTTGTTCAATTATTCTATCAAACATTATCGCCAAATAAGCAGAAAAAGGAAGCACAACATGCTTAGGTTGACTTTTGTCAGTGTGTTACGTGATTGCTAACAAGTTGGTTAGTTGATTGCTAACAAGTTAGTTGGTTTAAAACGGCATTTCCGTGTGCTGCTCTGGTTCGCCAGAAGAGGATTGGTCATGCTGACCACATGACCTGGAAGCTGTACACCGGCTCCCTTGGCCAATAAAGCGAGATGAGTGCCACAACCCAAGAGTCGTTCGCCACTGGACTTAGCAGTCAGGGGTCCCTTTAACTTTAAACGCCCCCCAAATACATAAATGAAATGCTTGAGCCCAAACTGAAGCGTTCCGCAGGTGATCTTTTCCCAGATACTGAAGCATATTTATTTATTTCAACAGGATTCAGCTCCATGTCCTGTTGCTGCTGTGTGCAAATGGTGCTTTCAAGATGATCCCATTCCACTCCCGGAATGGTCTGGGAATAGCCAAAACTTTAATCCAATCGGAAATCAGCTGATGAAAGAAACTTGTTAATCAGAGGCAACCCAGCAATAAAGCCCAATCAACAGAGGCAATAATTCAGTCTTGGTTTGACATTCTTACAGCTGCAGAACTAAAAACTTGGTTCACTTCATGGGAAGGCATTGTAAGGCCGTAATGAAAGCTAAAGGTAACCAAAGGTTTCACGTTTTTTTCTTTATGATTGCTGTTCTAATAAAAACTCCTTCATAAAAGTCATTGCATTACATTCTGACTCCCTCGGCAATCTTCGCAGAGCTCTGGCCCAATGGTTGCAAGTGGCTTGAATTAATTAATTTTATAATGAATGATTTTAGAGTGTTGTTTATGCTGTACTTTTGTACTTTTGTATTGTTGTTAGCCGCCCTGAGCGGCTGGGGAGGGCAGGATATAAATAAAATTTATAATTATTATTTATTCTTCTTCTTCTTCATTATCCTTCCATTGCTATATAATTTTATGGTATTACTCCACACAAAAGTGGTGTTAGGAGCCATCAAACCTCAGAAATACACTTTTCACAAAAGGTTTCCACAATTTCAGCCACTAGTATAAGTTGTTCATTTTAAGTTAACGTTCTTTTTATATGGCATCAGAATATTATTATTTATGTTTCATGATGATATATGTGTTGGAAGCCACCCAGAGTGGCTGCGGCAACCCAGCCAGATGGGAGGTAGAAATAAAAAATATTATTATTATTATTATTATTACTACAGTGGTACCTCGATTTAAGAACTGTCCTGTTCCGGAAAAGATTAAGTTTGTAAACCGAGGTACCACTGTATCATCCTCATCCTCATCACTGCTACTACTACCTGAGATTCCATAAGCCTAGCTCTTCTCTGGGATGGATTTTGTTTGGCCCAGTCATGGCATCCCTCCATCTCCAATGTCAGTCCTTGTTATGGCTTGGTCTCTCCCACAAACGTGAGACGACTCTGTTAATAATTTCAGATTTATTGCTAAAACAACAAACTTGGACGGAGCTCCTCTACTCATCGTCCTCCCCACAAGATGGAGTTGCCCGGACTGAGCTCCTCCCCCTTCCCCAGCAAGGAAGCCCCCACCTTCTCTTCCAGTATCTTTAAATCTGGCAGAGAATGCTTCCTGAATTCCAGTGTCTGACTCACTCCTGTAGCTCTCACACAGCTGTCTGTCACTGTCTCTGTTTTTCTTCTCCCCTTTGTTCAGAGCTCAGATGACAGTTGCTCTCCCCCTCCTCTTTGCCTTCCGCTGCTAACTCTCCTCTCCCTAGGCCTGCTTCTTCTCTGGCTGGCAGCACCTGAGCTTCGCTGCCAGTCCTCTCTTTGGTCAACCCAAGACTGACAGGAGCAAAAACAAAAACCTGAAGCTACTTAGCTTTCCTAACAATTCTGAAGCTGACATTGAAGATGGCCTGGGAAGTTCAGACCAGCCCAATCCTGGTAGAAAAAGGAATAATTTGAGGAAGATTGTTCAAAGAAAAAACTGTAATTTACTCTTTATTGTGGGGGTGTTAGGTTCCCAGGTGTTACAGGGGGCGCTGTTGAGCTCTGTGAAAATATATGAGGTTGGTCACATTGAGGTATTTTTTTAATTTCCAGGCAGATATGACGATCCCACAGGGAGCCTTACCAAGAGAGGCCACGATCCCACGATTCTCCTCCATGACGTCCTTATGCAGAGCTCTCTGGTCAGGATCCAGCAACGCCCACTCCTCGTCCGTGAAACGAACAGCGACATCTTCAAAGCACACTGGACCCTAAAATAAAAAGGGAAATGTCCTCCTCTGAGACAGCAGAAATATGATCTGCTACACAATGCTCTGTTGTTTCCTTCCTGTTAATTGCGTTTTTTTTTCAATAGGATAGCTTTGCTGCACATTTTAATTCATAGAATCATAGAATCATAGAGTTGGAAGAGACCACAAGGGCCATCGAGTCCAACCCCCTGCCAAGCAGGAAACACCATCAGAGCACTCCTGACATATGGTTGTCAAGCCTCTGCTTAAAGACCTCCAAAGTAGGAGACTCCACCACACTCCTTGGCAGCAAATTCCACTGTCGAACAGCTCTTACTGTCAGGAAGTTCTTCCTAATGTTTAGGTGGAATCTTCTTTCTTGTAGTTTGGATCCATTGCTCCGTGTCCGCTTCTCTGGAGCAGCAGAAAACAACCTTTCTCCCTCCTCTATGTGACATCCTTTTATATATTTGAACATGGCTATCATATCACCCCTTAACCTCCTCTTCAACAGGCTAAACATGCCCAGCTCCCTTAGCCGTTCCTCATAAGGCATCATTTCCAGGCCTTTGACCATTTTGGTTGCCCTCCTCTGGACACGTTCCAGTTTGTCAGTGTCCTTCTTGAATTGTGGTGCCCAGAACTGGACACAGTACTCCAGGTGAGGTCTGACCAGAGCAGAATACAGTGGCACTATTACTTCTCTTGATCTAGATGCTATACTCCTATTGATGCAGCCCAGAATTGCATTGGGTAATTATGGGTGCTTATTTTATTCTGTGTTTTAATTATGGGTATTTGTCTTTGTGGGCGGCTTCCAACAAAACACTAAAATACAATAATCTATTAAACATTAAAAGCTTCCCTAAACAGGGCTGCCTTTAGATGTCTTCTAAAAGTTTGGTAGTTATTTTTCTCTTTGACATCTGGTGGGAGGTCGTTCCACAGGGCGGGTGCCACTACCGACAAGGCCCTCTGCCTGGTTCCCTATAACTTGGCTTCTGCAGCGAGGGAACCGCCAGAAGGCCCTCAGCACTGGATCTCAGTGTCTGGGAAGAACGATGGAGGTGGAGATGCTCCTTCAGGTATACTGGACCGAGGCCGTTTAGGGCTTTCAAGGTCAGCAGAAACACTTTGAATTGTGCTCAGTAACGTACTGGGAGCCAGTGTAGGTTTTCAAGACCGGTGTTATATCGTCTCGACGGTCACTCCCAGTCATCAGTCTAGCTGCCGCATTTTGGATTAGTTGTAGTTTCCGGGTCACCTTCAAAAGTAGCCCCACATAGAGCGCATTGCAGTAGTCCAAGTGAGAGATAACCAGAGCATGCACCACTCTGGTGAGCCAGTCTGCGAGCAGATAGGGTCTCAGCCTGCATAACAGATGGAGCTGATAAACAGCTGCCCTGGACACACAATTGACTTGTGCCTCCATGGAGGCACAAGTCCAGAATGACTCCCAGGCTGCGCACCTGGTCCTTCAGGGGCAGTTACCCCATTCAGGACCAGGGAGTCCCCCACACCTGCCCACCTCCTGTCCCCCAAAAACAGTAGTTCTGTCTTGTCAGGATTCAGTCTCAATCTGTTAGCCGCCATCCTTCCTCCAACAGCCTCCAGACACTCACACAGGACCTTCACCGCCTTCACTGGTTCTGATTTGAAAGAGAGGTAGAGCTGGGTATCATCCGCATACTGATGAGCACCCAGCCCAAACCCCCTGATGATCTCTCCCGGCAGCTGCATGTAGATGTTGAAAAGCATGGGGGAGAGGACAGAACCCTGAGGAACCCCACAAGTGAGAGCCAGGGGTCTGAACACTCATCCCCCCCCACCACTTTCTGAATACGGACCAGGAGGAAGGAGGGGAACTACTGTATGACAGTGCCCCCAGCTCCCAGCCCCTCAAGACGGTCCAGAAGTATGTTATGGTTGTTCAGCAACCACTCGCTCGATCACCTTGCCCAAGAATGGAAGATTTGAGACTAGGCGATAGGTAGCCATATTGGCAGCATCTAAAGATAGTTTTTAAATAAGCTGTTTGATAGCCGCCTCTTTCATAGCATCTGGGAAGGCTCCCTCACAGAGAGAAGCATTCACCACCTCGCAAAGCCCATCGCCCAACCCTTCCCGGCTAGCTTTTATAAGCCAGGATGGGCAAGGATCAAGGAGACAGGTGGTTGGTTTCACTTGTCCAAGCAGCCTGTCCACATCCTCGGAGGTAACAGATTGGAATTGATCCCACGCAACTTGACTAGACAGGACACTAGCACTCTCCTGCCCTGGCCCTGCTGCCACGGTGGAGTCTACCTCTTCCTGAATCTGAGCGACTTTGTCTGCAAAAAACTTTGCAAAATCATTGCAGGAGATCATGTGGCCCATACTGGGCCCCGTTGTAGCAGGTGGTTCCGCTAAATTGCAAACCACCTGAAAAAGTCTCCTGCTGCTGTTTTCTGCAGATGCAGAAAGTCTTCTTCGCTGTCGCTACCACCACATGGTAGGCTCAACATTGAACCCTAACCCGTGTCCGGCCAGCTTCAGAATGAGTTATCCGCCACCGGCGCTCTAGTCATCTCAGCGATTGTTTCATTGCCCTCAGATCCATGGAAAACCACGGGACTGAGTGGGCTCCATGCAATCGAAGAAGGCCCATCTGCTTCTTCCAACCAAGTCTCTGTTACACATGCCAGGTCAAGTCCTCCATCCATGATCAAGTCATGGATGGCAGTGGTTTTATGAATCATTGACCTGGCATTGCACAGCAGCACCTTCAGGTCATGTGGGTATCCCTTGCTGATTCTAGTATCCGTCCAGTCAGGACCAGACCCGGAGACAGGGATAGTCCTCAAACAACGACTAAAACAGCCTCCTCTGTAATGACATGGTCTGGTCTTGACGTACCTCCTCCTCCTACCTGTGATCACTGAGATCGGTTGTCCCAGTGCATCCCCCCCCCCCTTGGAACATGCCCCAGCTATTTTGTGGGCTGGGACCCACTACCTGGCAGCCCTGACCCCTCCCCTTAAGAAATAAAGCCCTTATATAAAAAAAATCTAATTCCTGAACCCAACCAAACATCCATGCCACCCCCCCAAAAAAAAAGTAATCAAAAGGGAAAAAAGAAAATTTTAAAAACAATTTTAAAAGAACATTGCGTCCTCCTCGCCAGCAGCAGCAGCAACAGCAGCAGCAGCAACCGTCCTTACGAGGCCTGTCAGGCCCCACCCTGGGCCAGGTGGTGAGTGGCAGAAGCGGGGCCCTCAGGCACTCACGCAGGGGAGTCCTCCTGGGCAGCAAGCAGTCCTTATGGGGATTCAGGCCCTGCCCAGGGCCAGGTGGTGAGTGACAGGAGCAGGGCCCTCAGGCACTCACGCAGGGGAGTTGTTTCAACAGGACTGCTTTGCTGCATATTTTAATTCTGGATGCTTATGTTATTCTAAGTTTTAATTATGGGAATTCGTCTTTGTGCAAATACGTGGTTCTCCACCTTGTGTTTTCCAAGTCATTCTGCCTACACAAGCATTCCAGTTTGCCTGATGAAAGGGTCCACTTTCTCCTCTCCTCCTGAGCTATTCTGGGGAGTTCCCTCCTAATGCCCTAGAGCCAAAATCCAGGTGTTCATGGGGGCATGGAGAGGGGGAGGAATGGGGGGCAGGGCCCATTTTGCAGCCAATGGGGCTGGTTAGGTGAATCCAGGCCACTATTTGTTCTCATTTGTCCACTGCTTAGAAACCGATTTTAGCACTCAGTGATCAATCTGGAAATAAAATAAGCCTATTTTGGATGGCCATCTGTCTTGGATGATCTAGCAGAGATTCCTGCATTGCAGGGGGTCTCCCGGCTCTGAGAGACAAGCAGGGAGGGTGGCTTCTGGCAAAAGGAGAGGGATCCACCGGTGGCTCTTCCTTATCCTGACTCACCTCTGCCTCTCGACCTTCCTCTCCCACTCGCCTCCTTCCTCTTCTGCCTCTGATTCTGCACTGCATTCTGCCACAGTGTCTCCCAGCTCACTAAGCCCTGTAAACCCTTCAGCTTCTGACACCTCCTCTTCCCAGCCTTCTCCCTTTCCCCCCCTCTAAACGCCCATCCTTCCTCCACCTCTACTTCTTGGGCTCTCAGCCATCTTCCCTTCCTGGTTTCCCAGCTGCTTCCTCCCACCATTCCTCTGTGCCCAACCGGTCCATGACACTGCTCCATCCCTCGGCCTCTGTCCCCACAAGGCAGCTTCCCCTGACCTGATCTGGTTCCACAGCCGCTGCTTCCCTTCTGCCCCCATGAAAAGACGGATCAGGAAGTCTTGCCAGCATCATTCTGTCACCTGCAAGAGAAAAAAGGTGATCAGGACGCCTGGAGTGCCTGCTTCTCTCACAGGTGAAACAGGGCATCTCTTACTACAGGTGGGCCTTTGAGAAAGCCTTTCCTGCTGAGAGCATTTGGACGTTTGTGCCCATTTCATATGTTTGTTTGTGCAGAAATACATCTCCCCTCCTCTGGACCCTTGTTCCCAACTGTCTGCCCCCAAAACAAGATGAAAAGAACCCCCAGATGAGTTGGAAAACCAACAGAATGAGACCAAATGGAGAAAACCACCTTCCTCCTTACCCAGTGGCCTCTCTCTGGTGTCCAACGGAGGCCTCTCTGCCTCACAGGAATCCAGGTCCATTTCTGCAAAGAGATCCTTTCCCTGAAAAAGAAACAAGGATTCAAAACAGAGAATGGTGAGAAATATTAGACAGAGAATGGCAAAGACTTGAAGGGTGTGAGATCTCATTCCATGGATGCTTTCCAAGAAAACAGATGGGCCATCAGCAGAGCATTATGGGATGTTCTCTGTCCTGTTTGGAGCCCCTTGGGAGTATCCAGACGAAAGTCTCTCTCACCTGCTTTCTCTCCTCTGCCTGACTCAGGAGAAAACCTTCGGCCAGGGCCACCGCCTGGGAACTGGTCTCCGCTCCGCATTCCCTCACCCAGCTCTCCATCTCCAGAGGAAGGACAGCCAAGAACTGCTCCAAGATCACCAGGTCCAGCATCTCAGCTTTCGTGTGCCTTTCTGGCTTCAGCCACTGGTGGCAAAAGTGGTAGAATCGACTGCAAACCTCTCGGGGTCCTTTGGCCTCCTGGCAGCAGAACTGCCTCAACTGCTGGCTCTGCACCTCTGAGCGGAGGGTGTCCTCCTCACCCAGGATCTTCTGCACTGGGTTTTCCCAGAATCCCCCACTGCTCCCAGTTTGGCTGGCATGGCCTCTTACTGCTTCAGGGCCAGCTGAGTCTCGCTCATCCATTTGTGCTCTCAGGAAGCCTCTGAGAGATCAGAAGGAACCCTTTGGTCTTCTGACAAGTTCTGTCTGTCGTAATGAGAAGCTCTGGCAAATCCTACAAAGCAAATACATTGTTCTGTTACAGAATTTGTAGGACGGGGGGGGGGGGGGAGGTAGGATGGTTCCCTGAGCAAGCATGGATGAGTCTTGCTGGGAACCAGGGCAGGATTGCACCGCATCCCAGACCATGAGCTATCTTTTTGAAAAGAAAGAGCAGGAAGAGGAGAAATACGTCTCTAGCCTTCTAGCAATGCAAAATGTGGAGGCAACTGAAGGGATTTCTGGGAGATTAATCAACCTGGTTACTGCAGCCTTCCTGTCAATAAATGAAGTCAGAACCAACTGACAAGAGAATCATTTGTATCTTGTGAAAAATGGATGCTTGGCTCTAGTGGGGGTCCACACCCGGGGGTCCTCAGGAGTTGCTTCCCCCCCCCACTCTCCTGCTTCTGTCTCCTTTTCTTGTACTTGGGACTCTCTGCTGCTCTCCAGACAGACTCCTGGGGTGGGATCCCTTTTTGTTTGCTCTGAGGGCCAGGTATGTATCTGACCAACCCCCTGAGGGCCAAGTGAGCAAAGCCAAAGACATCTCCTTTGAAATTTAGGTGGGTAATTTTTTATTTTAATATTATTATTCCTATTCCTATTATTATTCTGTTAGATAGCTTAACACACACACAGCCATTGATGCCAAGGTCCCTGGAGGCTCGGTGAATAGCAGCGCCCATTTCCGGCTGCTTTGCCAGCAACAATCCCTTTGGGACAGAGAGGATGTGGTCCTGGGATGCCATGCTCTGGGTGCGAGGGGATTGCTGCAGTGGCCTCCGTGGGGAGCTGCCCTGGGAGACGACTGGGAAACTGGTTTGCAATGCAGCAGCCAGACTAGGGGCTGGGATCCCTCTCTTTGTTCCTGGCCTTTCTCTCCCACTTTTCCTCCCTTCCTCCACATGTTCTTTTTTGGGAGGGAGGGGGCTAGTCCACCTCCTCGTCCATCTTTGGAAAACCATTTGCACATGTTTCCTCTGTCGTGCAATGAGGCTGAGCGATGTCACACAGAGTTAAAGTCCCAGGGACTCCTTTGTTTAAAGAAGGGAGATCTTTTCTGAAGGGGGGGCGGAGGGCCAAGTGAGTTTGGGATCCTCTGATCTCCAGGAAGGAGAGCGTGGCAGACCTGGCCCCTCCCGGATCAGGCCCCCCAGGCATCCTCCCCTGCTGCAGCCCTGGGACCCCCCCCCCGTCTCCCCACTGCACCCCCTGGGGGGAGAGAGAGGAGACTCACCAGATCCCAGGAGGGGACAGCGAGGCAGCCCTTGCAGGAGAGACCCCAAAGCAAGGGAAGGACTGGGGAGGGAGGCGCCTTGGCCAGAGCCCCCCCTTGCTTCCTGGCCTCTCTAGGAAGGCAGCTCACTTCCCTTTAACCCTTGCCAAGCCGAGTCCCTCCAGCTCAGCCTTCTCTCGCTTGGCAGAACCTCAGATTCTTATTATTTCTTATGGATTTAGGGGGGCATCTGCCCCCCTGGCTACGCCAATGCCCAGATATCCTTTTGGGGGTGAGGCTCTTGGCTGGACTCTGAGCATCTCCCTCCCTTGGCCAGAAACCAGAGGAAGAGCTTGCAGGGAAAAGGGCTTTGCAGGAGGCAAGGAAGCTCCTCCTGGAATTCAGGAGTGGAGAGATAGGAGGGGATCCCAGGGTCATCTAGTCCAACCCCCAGCGATGCAGGAATCTCAGCTAAAGCATCCATGGCAGATGGCCGTGCGATCTCTGCTGAGAAACCTCCAAGGAAGGAGAGTCCACCACCTCCCAAGGGAGACCTTTCCCCTGCCCAACTGCTCTTAGATGTCCCTCAAGGCAGCGGGTCCTGAGTTCTAGCCCTGCTGAAACAATCGCACTGGCTGCCAAGGAGGAACCAAGCGAGGTTCAAAAGAAATAAATCCTATTCTCATCATAAATGAGTAATACTTTCTCATGCATGCTTTTTATGCTAATATACAAAAGTATGCCATTTCCCTTTCCAGAAATGCTTAATTGCCAATTCAATGAACTGAAAATGGATGGTTGCTGTTATGTTTGGGGAAGCTTTTAATATTTGATGGACTATTGTATTTTAATATTATGTTGGAAGCTGCCCAGAGTGGCTGGGGAAACCCAGCCAGATGGGAGGGGTATAAATATATTATTGTTGTTGTTGTTTTAAATTGATCCGGTGAGTTTTCTCCTCTCAAAAGAGGCAGGTGGAATCTCCATGGTTGCTAATAGCATAACGTTGAAAGGCTAGGCAAATATGGGGAGCCCTAGAGCATCTGCTTGGCATGCAGAATGTCCCAGGGTCAACCCCTGACATCTCCTGCAAGGGCTGGACAAAATCCCTGCCTGAAACTCTGGGGAGAAGCTGCCAGTCAGTGTAGACCAGGGGTCCTCAAACTATGTCCCGTGGGCCGAATCCAGCCCTCCAGGGTCCTGAATCTGGCCTGCACAGCCTTTTCAGAACCCGCCAAGTGTCCGAGGCTGAAAGCATCTCGCCGCCCGCTCAGTCAGTCCTTGCGTTCCGCTGAGGTAAACACCACTGGCATGATGGCGGCTCTACTAATGAAAGCCCAGGGGTTTTGCCCGGGAACGGGGAAGTGTTGTCTTTTGGCTTGAAGAGCGAAGTTGAGGTTCCTTACGTATACTTTAAAGGTGGGAGAAGGAAGTGTAGTCCTATTTCTGTGAGTGGCGCAGCAGTCTTTCCACTCCTGTGATTTACATGCTCTGAAAGTTGGGATCTGTTTTGATATTTTAATTTTAAAAGGGTGGAGTGAAACCGGATATTGAACATCTTTTTAACCTGGGGAGCCACATTCTGGTTGAAGGAGGCCAGGATTTGCCCCCAAGGCCTGGGATGTCCCTCCTCCCCTGCAGTAGGACTTGGAATCCAGGAGAAAACTCTTGGAATAGCCTTGCCAGGTGTTCAGGGAGGGACTCACCTGTCCCCATGTCCTTCTCTTTGCAGATGTGCTGCAAACTGTGTTGGAATGTGAAATCAAGCTTTATTTACAGCGGAAAATAACAAAGAAACATGGTGTGAGCTGTCTTCCACAGCCGTCTCCTCCTTGGTCAGAGTAGAAGAGTACAAAGGCCAGAAGTGATTTACAGACTGACTTCCATTCTTACACAGACAGTACAGAAGGTGTAAACATGGATATCATGTTACACTAGCTTTGGGAGAATGAAATACTGACAGTTTGGCCCCCAATTTGGTCCAAGACCAAAATCTGCAGCCCTCATGGTTCAGGAGTGCCAGGGACTACGTGGTGGGGGCAGTGGGGGCCGCTTTGGCCCAGACTGGCCCCTGACCCTGAGACGCTCTTTCCTCCCGCAGGACCGCTGATGTTACGCCCTTTGGGAAAGTGGGGAGGAACAGAAACCAGCAGCCAACAGCATCCCTTCTCTGCTGGCCTTTGCCCGAAGGTCCCCCCATCTCAGAGCAAGAAGCTCTCCCTCATGGATTCAGTCCTTTCATCACTTCCATCTCCCCAAGAGGCTCCCAAGGCTACTCATCCTCTGCAGTTGAGAACAGACCTGACTGAAAAGAACGGCTTCCTCTTCTGGTGACACCAGAGAATTCTAGAAGACATTCACCCTTTCCATAGCATTATGGATGCACGATTCCCACAGGCAAGTTTCTTGGCAAGACAAGGGCCTTCCCTGGCCATAGAGTGTCCTCCTCAGCATCCCCAACGAAGGAGGTGGGTTGCAAGAGCTGCAGCTAATGGGGGGGCTGTCCTCCCCCCTCCCGTCTCACCTGGCTGCTAGGTAGGAAAGCAAGACCCAGAGAGAGTTGTGGGAAACCCCGAAACCAGCTTGCTCTGTGCCGGAGCCAAAGCTGTGACAGATGGAGAAGCAAGATCTGTTCGGGTGTTGATGCTGTGAGCCCCTCCGTCCTACACTCCGGTTGTGTATGTGAGTAAATAAAACTAGATATCATAAAGACAACACAGTGTCCGCTGACTTTCGTTCCAAGGAAACCGAAGATGGGAAAGCGCCTGGGACCCCTGGAATCTCACCCCTCAGAGACTGGGGTAATTTGCAAATACAAACACACACACAATAATTTGTGCCTTTGTTCCTAATAGATAACTAAGTGTGAAGAGCATGTCATGTGCTTTAGCAATAGCTCTCCTGTAAATAAGGAAATGCAACCCCCATTGCTGGTCAACTCAAAAAAGCAACAAAGGAATCTGCTCTGGTGTCCCATGAGGTCTGTGGGGCCCTTAAGTAAGAGGAGCCACTTTTAATAACTGAATTAAAGAAATTTTAACATAATCAAACATTCAAATTACATTTTACAATTTCAATTAACACCCCCCCCCTCCGTGTCTTCCCCCAACTTCCCTTACTGGTTTATAACACCTCTGTTTCTTTTGCTTATAAATTTGTATTCCTTATATATTAAAATTAAGTGTTCTTTCGCTGGTATTTCATCGCCTTTCCATCTTTGAGCTAGTAAAATTCTGGCTGCTGTTGTCGCATACATGAATAGATTTTTCTTATGTTTTGGTAAATCCTCCCCTAAACAACCTAATAAAAACGCTTCTGGTCTTTTAACAAAGGTTATCTTAAAACTTTTTTTTTCATTTCATTATAGATCATCTCCCAGTAGGTGGAGCCAGGTGGGCCCAGGTCCAGGTGAGGGGGGGTTGCCATGGTGACAAGGACCACAGACTTGCAGGCGGCCATTTTGGGTTAGTAGTGGGGCGAGTGGAGAAGAGAGCAGTTGGTGGCAGTTGACGCAGGACAAGGCGAGGCAAACAGTGGATTCCTATTGTCTCAGTTTCTTATTTCATTTATTACTTGTTTTTCTCTTCTTGAAGATGTGCCACAGGCTTTCTTCATCCAGCAATGGTGAGTATTGGAGGAAACAAGAGTAGGGAGAGGATCCCTCAGACCTTCCTCCCGCTGCCAGGGCTCTTTGCCCCCCACTCTGCACTCTCAGCAGTGAGGAACTGACAGCCTGACTTTTGCTGGAGCCAGAGCAAGATCTCTTGCTCCAGGTGATGCAGAGCTGCCAGGCAGCTGCCCTGAGAGGCCTCCATGCCCTGCAGGTGTCCAAACACCGGACAGTGGAGGCCGTTCTGGGGAGGGACCCCCGTGGGGAGGTGGGGGAGGGAGGGGCTTTGGGGAAGGGATTGTCCGTCTGCCGGAGAGGAGGACCCTACTGGCCTAGGTTCACGTATCCTGTCTGAAAGGGGAATCATTGTTGGGACTTCTTGTGAAATTCTGGGTCAGGAGTGCGGTTCCTACAATGGAGGCATGTGGAACACTACTACACTGTGGAACTGTAGCAGGCTCCAAATTGGACTTTATGAACATATGTGGAACAGAAACTAGCAGACATTTGGTTTTTATGAATGAACTGATTTATTGGGACTTCCATCTATATTGCACTTTATGTGTTGTTTATGTGCAAAATAAACTTTGATATTGTGATAAGAATATATAGAAGAGTATTGTTAATGTGAATCCACAGCCGGTTACATCTTGTGTTTGTCGAATGTATTTCATGTAACACAAGCTTTGATGCTGTTTTGCAAATTCCTAGAATGGAGGCATGTGCAACAGGTCAATCGCCATCTACTGGTCAATCCACAACTCTGGTCACTGCTCCCTGAGAAAAGCTCAACAACTCTGGGCAAAGACAATGGGTAGATGACTGGCAGGTTTTTTATTACTGGGAATAGATCTCAGCATCTTGGAAGTTAGATGTCCCTGCTGTAATGCATAGGTAAAGGTAAAGGGACTCCTGACCATTAGGTCCAGTCGTGGCCGACTCTGGGGTTGCGGCGCTCATCTTGCTGTATTGGCCGAGGGAGCCGGCATACAGCTTCCAGGTCATGTGGCCAGCATGACTAAGCCGCTTCTGGCGAACCAGAGCAGCACACGGAAACAGAAGGCGAAGGTGTAGATTTAAGAGACCAAATTCCCAAGGGCATAAAACCTCTTCAGTCAGTTTAAAATCCACTTTCCCAGTTTGATGTCCTAAGACATATATCTCATTCAGCCCACATTTTACCAGCTTCCTCACATATTTCTCACAGAGGACTTTGACAAAAGCCTCACTGAAATCAAGATGCACAATTTCCACAGAAAGTCCCCTCATCAAGAAAGTTTGTAACTCTATCAAAAAAAAAAAAGGAGAGATTTCTCTGACTTGACTTGTTTTTGAGAAAGCCATGTTTTCATCCTGTATGTTGTAAAATCTTCAGATGAAGGGCGAATAAATTTTAAAAATAATAAATGAGGATATTGACATGTGCAAAGGAAGGAGATTTATGTATTTATTTAATTTGTAAACCAACCAACCCAGTGTTGCCGACTTGAATAAAATATTGGTAGGTGGCCAATGCCTAGAATGGAAATGCCTAGAATGGCAGTAACTTTTTTAAAAAGTAATATTTTGAGCCCGTAGTTCAATTTCCCAGCCACTCCCCTTGCCCTGGAGAACACTTCTAGCATTCCATCTCCTCTACCTGAGGCATTGTTCAGAAAGCACCTAGAAGCTCCCTAGAGGTTGAAGTGCCGATCAAATTTCTGTTTTGCGCTCTATTAATTCCAATTAGCAGTACTGGGGGTGGTTCGGATTCTGGGGCAGTGCTTTTGTCCAGCAGAGGGTGTCACAGGGCCAGCCTACTTTCCCTTTAAACCAAACTTGGGTCTCCAGCTGTTTTTGGACTACAACTGCCATCACCCCTAGCTAGCAGGACCAATGGGGAGGGATGATGGGAACTGTAGTCCGGGAGCTGCTGGGGACCCTAGTTTGGGAAACCTTGCTTTAAAGCAACTTTTGCACTTCACCCGCAAAGATGGGACCTGGCTACATTTGTATTTTCTTGTATTTTGTTTTCTTCATGACCTTTGTGCATTTATTATTTATTTTTTAAGAGGGAAGATTGAAAGAGAAATTGTATGACAAGTTGCAGAAGAATAAAAGGTTGTGTTTGGAAAAAAACACAAAAAACCTGGGGGGTGGCCTCCTCAAATATTTTTTTAGGGGGGTGAAGAGTTGGCACCTATTCCCTACACCCACAGGTCTCAGGATGGTTACAACATAAAAACACAAAACATCACATGTTAAAAGAGCATTAGATGTATTTTTTTAAAAAAAATTATTAATGTTCTTACGTTACATCGGTAAACATTATCATGTTACATCACAAGGCTTATTTTACTATAATTTTCAACATGTATACAAAGTTGATATGCAAAAAGAAAAAGAAAACAAGGACAAAAAATTATTCCAAAATCATATATGTACCAACACTTTGGACTTCCTGTCTATCCCGTTGTATGTTCCTTTTTCACAAATGAATGTATTCTTATTATTGTATATTTCTTTACATTTTTTTCTAATACATTCCTATATCAATATGTACCCTTGGTCTTATTTCTCAACTCAGTCTCTTTCCAACGTCATTTGAATGCTAGCATAGATAGCAAACCTTTACTGTATTTTTGAACATATATCTATCCCACTTTTAAATAATTTTTTGTTTTGAATTGCCTCTCAGGCTATTTGTCAACTTCACCATTTCAGCAAATTCTTGTAGCTTGTTATGCCAGTCTGAGCTGTAATACTTCTCTAAAGGCATTTGGGATGTCTCTGCCAACAATACTTAACAGAAATCCCTCTGGTCTTTTTAGAAAGGTTATCCCAAACATTTGTTTTAACTCATCATAAATTAAGGCCCATAACACTTTTATCTTCATACACATCAATTAGCCAAAGCCTGGATTCTAAAGCTGTATAATGAGATTGGAGCTATCAGTGAGATTGGCTGAGACTGAAGCTCTTTCCACATTCCATACACTTATAGGGTTTCACCCATGTATGAATTCTTTGATGGGAAGTGAGAGAGGAGCTCTGACTGAAGCTCTTTCCACATTCCACACACTGATAGGGTTTCTCACCTGTATGAATCCTTTGATGGAAGGTGAGAGAGGAGCTATCAGTGAAGCTATTTCCACATTTCACAAACTGATAGGGTTTCTCCACTGTATGAATCCTTTGATGCGAGGTGAGGGAAGAGCTATCAGTGAAGTTCTTTCCACATTTCACACAATGATAGAGTTTCTACCCTGTATGAATTCTACGATGGGAGGTGAGACTGCGGCTGTCACTGAAGCTCTTTCCACATTCCACACACTGATAGGGTTTTTCTCCTGTATGAATTCTTTGATGTGAAGTGAGATTCTGACTGTGACTGAAGCTCTTTCCACATTCCTCACACTGATAGGGTTTCTCCCCTGTATGAATCCTTTGATGGGAGGTGAGAGAGGAGCTATTAGTGAAGCTCTTTCCACATTTCACACACTGAAAGGGTTTCTCGCCTGTATGAATTCTTTGATGGGAAGTGAGATTCGGGCCGTGATTGAAGCTCTTTCCACATTCAAAACAATGATAGGGTTTCTCCCCTGAATGAATTCGTTGATGGGAAGTGAGAGAGGACCTGTGGCTGAAGCTCTTTCCACATTCCACACACTGATAGGGTTTATCCCCTGTATGAATTCTTTGATGCAAAGTGAGACAGTGGCTGTAACTGAAGCTCTTTCCACATTCCACACACTGATAAGGTTTCTCCCCTGTATGAATTTTTTGATGGGAACTGAGAGAGGAGTTCTGACTGAAGCTCTTTCCACATTCCACACACTGATAGGGTTTCTCCCCTGTATGAATCCTTTGATGGGAGGTGAGAGAGGAGCTATCAGTGAAGCTCTTTCCACATTTCACACACTGATAGGGTTTCTCCCCTGTATGAATTCTTTGATGGGAAGTGAAATTCTGTCTTTGACTGAAGCTCTTTCCACATTCAAAGCAATGATAGGGTTTCTCCCCTGAATGAATTCTTTGATGGGAACTGAGAGAGGAGTTCTGACTGAAGCTCTTTCCACATTCAAAGCAATGATAGGGTTTCTCCCCTGAATGAATTCTTTGATGGGAACTGAGAGAGGAGTTCTGACTGAAGCTCTTTCCACATTCCACACACTGATAGGGTTTCTGCCCTCTATGAATTCTTTGATGGGAAGTGAGATTGGAGCTATGACTGAAGCTCTTTCCACATTCCACACACTGATAGGGTTTCTCCCCTGTATGAATTCTCTGATGGGAAGTGAGATTGGAGCTCTGACTGAAGCTCTTTCCACATTCCACACACTGATAGGGTTTCTGCCCTGTATGAATTCTTTGATGCAAAGTGAGACAGTGGCTGTAACTGAAGCTCTTTCCACATTCAAAGCACTGATAGGGTTTATCCCCTGTATGAATTCTTTGATGGGAAGTGAGAGATGAGCTATCAGTGAAGCTCTTTCCACATTCAACACACTGATATGGTTTCATCCCTGTATGAATTCTTTGATGGGAAATAAGGTTGACACTCCGAGTGAAGCTCTTTCCACATTCAAAGCAATGATAGGGTTTCTCCCCTGAATGAATTCTTTGATGGGAACTGAGAGAGGAGTTCTGACTGAAGCTCTTTCCACATTCAAAGCACTGATAGGGTTTCTCCCCTGTATGAATTCTCTGATGGGAAGTGAGATTGGAGCTATGACTGAAGCTCTTTCCACATTCCACACACTGATAGGGTTTCTCCCCTGTATGAATTCTTTGATGCAAAGTGAGACAGTGGCTGTAACTGAAGCTCTTTCCACATTCAAAGCACTGATAGGGTTTCTCCCCTGTATGAATTCTTTGATGCAAAGTGAGACAGTGGCTGTAACTGAAGCTCTTTCCACATTCAAAGCACTGATAGGGTTTCTCCCCTGTATGAATTCTTTGATGGGAAGTGAGAGATGAGCTATCAGTGAAGCTCTTCCCACATTCAACACTCTGATATGGTTTCATCCCTGTATGAATTCTTTGATGGGAAATAAGGTTGACACTCCGACTGAAGCTCTTTCCACATTCCACACACTGATAGGGTTTGTTTCCAATAAGATTTTGTTGAAGGGAAGTGGAATGGGAGTTCTGTTTGCAGCTTTCTCCACACTCAACATTTTTATCTGGCTTCTCCTCTCTGGGGACTTTATCGTGGTCACCTTTGTTCTCGATTTCAGATTCATCACAATCTGCAATGAAGACAAAATTAGAGCCTCAGGAATAAATGGAGAAGAACTGAAGGGAGTTGTGTCACATGACAGACACAAGAGAGCAGAAGCAGCAAAGCAGGCTGTGAAGTGCTGGGACTGCACAATCATTTGTGCCTACTCAAGTTATTCAGGCCTAACTGCTAACTGTTGAGTCACTCTGACATGTGACTTAGCAGCCATTTTCTCTCTGTGTTCTATGTAAGATTTCAGTCAGAGTCAGTATGCCTCAGTTGTGAGGAACAGAGTCAGTATGTAATCTCAGTCAAACTGTTTGGAACCATGTTGTTTATAGAAGTTTATTTTAACTAAGTAAAGCTCTTATTCTTTCACTTAAAAACTCTGCATTATTAATTTACGTGGAGTGTCAGGTTATGGGCCTTGTGTTTTATGGATGGCGAATTGCTAAAGCTGGAGAATCAGGGTGCTGTCGCTGAGGACCTCAAAGGGACTGAAGTCCAGTGGTGAGACCGCGTACCGAAGAAGCAGACTCGATGCAGCAAGAGCAGAAGCCATACCAGCTCAGCAACCTACGCAGTTTATTAATCTTGGCAACACTGCCCAGATGGAACGTCTGAATGGTAAGAACTACCTGACTTGGGCTCTCAAGCTTGAACTGGTTCTAAAACGTGATAGACTTTGGCGCTGTGTGGAAACTGGTTTGAAGCCACAACCCTCTGAGCAGGAAGGTGAAGAAGATGATAGAGCCACAGCGCACATTTTCTTGGCTCTAGAGGAACCACAGGTCCTGCACATTGCAGATTTGGACTCTGCCAAACAATACTGGGATCGTCTACATCAGATACATCTTTCTGACAGTGCTGGCTAACTGCGGGAGGCAGTGGATGACAGGAGTGCCTGGCGTGCTCTGGTCCATGGAGTCACGAAGAGTCGGACATGACTAAACGACTAAACAACAACAACAGGAGACTGTACAGAACTGTGCTACCTGAAGGTGGATGTTTAGCCACACATCTCCAGACTTTACACGTTATTCCTCTAGTTGCAAAGGAGAGGTAAAAGATTTCCAGACCTGGATCAAGTTTATATCCTTCTATCCAGCCTCCTACCAAGCTTTAATATTGTGATAGCCTCTCTTGAAAGCATGAGGCAAGAAGATTTATCGATGGCGTATGTAACAACCCATCTACAGGAGGAATCTGAAAAGCACGTGGAAAAGCTGAGTGAGAAGGCAGACTGGTGGAGTTTGAGTCGCCCTGCTAACCAGAGACCCAGATTCTCATGAGAAGATGGGACCGAAGAACGCTCCACAGATCGTGCCATGTTGGCAAAGAACTGCTATCGGTGTGGCAAGCTCGGGCACATGAAGAAAAATTGCTGTGTGAAAATCCCAGGAAAAGCGAGCGATCCATGTGAGACAGAAAAGTGGATACATTTCGTCTCGGCCACCACAAGAAAAGAAAAGAATTTTTTTCCAGACAGCTACATTTTGGACTGGCTCTGCCAGAATCATAATGAACAACCCTGACTGCTTTACAACACTCAGCAAATTGCCAAAAGGCAAGGACAGCATTTATCTTGCTGATGGGCAGAATTGCCCAGTCTCAGGTATAGCTATGTGCTATCTGCCATGCCTAGACGCAGAATAGGGATATATTGTTGTTGAGGACTAGAATTTTCTTTATTGTCAATTTCATGCCTTACAAATGTTGGTTTTGAATTTATTTTTGAGGGTGATGAGTGGTTTATTAAGAAGCAGGGCAAGGTAATTGCTTCTACAAAAATGGTGGATGGCTTGTATTCTTTACAGCATTCTCCGCCCAGTGACGGGGTCACAGAGAGACCAAAAGATGGAAAAAATGATGTGTTAATAACTCAACTATGTCAGCAAAACTCTAATTGCCTGCATAAAAACTGCATCCATGCTTTGCATAGAAAAATGGGGCATGCAAGTTTCAAATATCTGGAGAACATGCAAAAAATATGTAAAGATTTAAATGTCAACCAGTGCAGCACATACCTTGAATGTGCTATTTGCAAGCAAGCAAAAACAAAGTTGCAACCAATACCAGGTAGAAGTGATAGAATTTCTATACATGCTTTGCAACTTGTTCATTCTGACTTAATTGTTCCTTTCCCAGAGAGTGAGGGAGGATCTAGATACTGCCTAATTATTGAGGATGATAAAACAAGGTATTCATGGCTATATCTATTGAGAAACAAATCAGAATGTGCTGATGCTTTTAAGTCCTGGAAGGTATGGGCAGAAGGACGTTTTCAAAGGCCAGTTATTCAACTCCAAACCGACCGAGGAGGTGAATATTTAAGTAATCATTTAAGTAATCATTCCAGACATGGCTTAAACACCATGGAATAACGCATCGTCTTACATGTCCAAATAGTCCCTGGGAAAATAGAGTTGCAGAGAGACATGTGGGTGTCGTACAAATTGTAAAGGACAGCTTGTTAACTGAAGCTGGATTGCATCAAAATGATGCAAAGCTCTGGAGAGAAGCTCTCCTGATTGCAAATTTTCTAGTGAACCATACTTTCACTACTGCCACGGGTGATATTCCCTACAGAATGCTTTCTGGGAAGGAACCAGATCACACAGGTTGACACGTGTGGGGGAGTTGGGCTTTTGTTTATATCCCCAAGTTTCTGAGATGCAAAGGTGAGCCTAAAACCAGAAAGCTACGTTTCATTGGCTATCAGGGCTATTCTAGCAGGCATTATCATTTTGCTTTGGGATGTGGCCGAGTAGTCATTTCACAAAATGCTGAATTTGCTGAACAGGATAGGTGGGAACAGGTTCATGCCAATCCTAGTATTTTAATTCCTCTC
Source organism: Podarcis bocagei (assembly GCF_964188305.1). NCBI lineage: Eukaryota > Metazoa > Chordata > Lepidosauria > Squamata > Lacertidae > Podarcis > Podarcis bocagei. Next base: position 573,424 of record NW_027670336.1, read on the forward strand.
TCAGTACAGCCACAGGAGCCTCTCAGGCAGGCAGCTGCTGAAGAAAGGCTAGAAAGTGGGGGAACTGACACTTTGCAAAGTGCCACAAGCAGTGAATCAGAGGAACAACAAAATGATGAACTGGAGGAGCAACAAGAGAAGGAAAGCCCAGTGGTTATTCCTAGGAGGTCCACACAGACTACCAAGGGTATCCCTCCAGATAAATTGACTTTTGGTGCAACAAAAGGGTGTCATGTTAATTGTACAGAGCTGCAGGACTTTGCCAGTGTGGTGTAGTGGTTAAGAGCGGCGGACTCGTAATCTGGGGAACCAGGTTCGATTCCCCGCTCCTCCACCTGCAGCTGCTGGGTGACCTTGGGCCAGTCACACTTCTCTGAAGTCTCTCAGCCCCACTCACCTCACAGAGTGTTTGTTGTGGGGGAGGAAGGGAAAGGAGATTGTTAGCCGCTTTGAGACTCCTTAAAGGGAGTGAAAGGCGGGATATCAAATCCAAACTCTTCTTCTTCTTCTTCTGCTCAAGTTCTGAAACTACCTTCTAAGGAACAAACCCAATGGTTTGACGCCATGAAAGAAGAGTTGAGATCATTCAAATAAGGTTTACACACTAGCCAAATTGCCACCAGGTGAAAAGTGAATTTCTAGCAGGTGGGTCTTTAAAAGGAAGATTCAGGTGTCTGGTGACACATGTTTTAAAGCTAGACTGCTAGCAAAAGGTTTTGCACAAAACCCAGGAATTCACTATGGTGAGCTTTTTGCGCCCACTGCCAAGGCAGAATCGGTGAGGCTTGTTTTGTCTGTTGCAGCCGACAAGAAATTGGAAGTGAGTCATTATGATATTACTTCTGCATATCTAAATGCTCCTCTGGACTAGATGATATACATGGGACAACCCCCAGGGTTTGAGGAGGGGAATGATTTGGTGTGAAATTAGACAAAGCTGTCTATGGTCTTAAGCAAAGTGCTAAATGCTGTATAAACACACAACTCAAATCTTGGATTTAAAAGGAGTATTGCTGACCCTTGCTTGTATACAAAAGGATCAGTCAACAATTACATATTGGTTTTGATCTTTGTAGATGACTTGATGGTGGCAGGTAGTCCCACAGGTAAAATTCAAAATATAGCAAATCAGCTGGAAAAACATTTCAAACTAAAAGACCTAGGACCAATAAGTCACTATTTAGGGGTCCAAATATGCAGAGAAGCAGATGGAAGTTTCTTAATATGCCAACAGCAAAAGATTAAAGGTCTGCTTGAACAGCTAGAAATGCAGGATTGTAATGCTGTGCAAACCCCTATGACTGTAGATTTTCAAAAGACTGAAAGTGATGTTTTGTTTGATCAATCAGATTTATAGGTAAAGGTAAAGGTACCCCTGCCCATACGGGCCAGTCTTGACAGACTCTAGGGTTGTGCACTCATCTCACTCTAGAGGCCGGGAGCCAGCGCCGTTCGCAGACACTTCCGGGTCACGTGGCCAGCGTGACATCGCTGCTCTGGCGAGCCTGCACCAGAGCAACACACGGAACACCGTTTACCTTCCCGCTATAAAGCGGTACCTATTTATCTACTTGCACTTAAAGGTGCTTTCGAACTGCTAGGTGGGCAGGAGCTGGGACCGAAAGACGGGAGCTCACCCCGCCGCGGGGATTTGAACCGCCGACCATACAATCGGCAAGTCCTAGGCACTGTGGTTTTACCCACAGTGCCACCCACGTCCCTAACCAGATTTATACCAATCGGTAATAAGATCTCTTCTGTACCTGAGCCTGATATTTCATTTTGTGTAGGCATTCTAAGCAGAAAAGTAAGTAAGCCTAGTGTAAATTATTGGGCTGCTGTGAAGCAAATACTGAGGTACCTGAAGGGTACACAGATTAAGTGTATAAAATTATCTGCATCTAATTCAAGTGATTTGCAGGTGTTTGTGGACAGTGACTTCGCAAATTGTCCACCCACGAGAAAATCAACCAGCGGTCTAGTGGTCATGTTTAGAAATTCACTAACTGGTTGGAAATCCAAAAAGCAAGGTTTTGTTGCCACATCTACATGTGAGGCAGAATTTCCTGCATTATCTGAAGAGTGTAACAAAGTCACATGGTACATCCAGGTATTAAATGATTTGGGATATGAAGTGCAACAGCCTGTGACAATCTATGAGGATAATCAAGCTGGTATCACATTCGCTAATTCAGAGAACACTTCAGCACGTGCAAAACACATGGCCACCAAATTTTGCAATGTTAAAGACTATATACAATGTAATGTGATTAAGTTGGTTTATTGTCAATCACAGGATAATTTGTCTGATTTATTTACAAAACGTTCCCTAGGGTGCAACATGTTGAATTGATTGCAAAGCTGAATCTTGTGGACAAAGTATATGAATAAGTTAATTTTTCATGTTTATGCTTCTGCTCTCTAGGTCTTTGGGGGAGTGTCATGTGACAAAGACACATGACAGTAGAAGCAGCAAAGCAGGCTGGGAAGTGCTGGGACTGCACAATCATTTGGGCCTACTAAAGTTATTCAGGCCTAACTGCTAACTGTTGAGTCACTCTGACATGTGACTTAGCAGCCATTTTCTCTCTGTTTTCTCTGTATGATTTCAGTCAGAGTCAGTCTGCCTCAGTTGTGAGCAGAGTCAGTATGTAATCTCAGTCAAACTGTTTGGAACCATGTTTTTATGAAGAAGTTTATTTATTTATTTTTTTATAAATTTTTTATTGCGTTTCTTTTCATAGGTTCACAGGTTCATTTACATAGCAACATACAAGAAACAATTTTTATAAATAAAGAAAAATAGAAAAAGAAGAAAAAATTAAATATGTTTCAAATCATCTTTCAACAAATTACTTTCTATTGGACCTCCTCACGTCCTCCCAACATTGCGTTCTTTAATCTAGCAATATCAGCAATTTATTACCTTGTTTCACCGCTTATTGTACCTTTAAATTTATTATGTTACCAATTTCAAAAGTTTGTAATTTAATTTTAATACCTTTATAATAAACATAATATATTTGTTTCAAATTTGTCTCCTTTTATGTCATAACTTACTTTATCATTTACCTAATCAAGTTGCAGAAGCATAACGTTTCCTAATCGTGTACAATCTTAACATTCAAACAGCTTATAGTATTTTTGCAAATAGTCCTTGAATTTTTTCCAGTCCTCCTCCATTGTTTCTTCGCTCAGATCTCGGATTCTGCCAGTCATTTCTGCCAACTCCATGTAATCCATCAGCTGCGTCTGCCAGTCCTCCAGTGTGGGTAAATCTTGTGTCTTCCAGTACTTTGCGATAAGAATTCTTGCTGCTGTGGTTGCATACATAAACAAAGTTCTGTCCTTCTTTAACACCTTCCGGTCCACCATGCCCAGAAGAAAGGCCTCTGGTTTCTTGGGGAAGGTATATTTAAATACCTTTTTCAATTCGTTATATATCAATTCCCAGAAGGCCTTTACTTTCGGGCAGGTCCACCAGAGGTGAAAGAATGTCCCTTCTGCCTCCTTACATTTCCAGCATTTGTTATCAGACAGATGGTATATCTTAGCCAACTTGACTGGGGTCATGTACCACCGGTATACCATTTTCATAATGTTCTCTTTCAAGGCACTACATGCCGTAAATTTCATACCGGTGTTCCACAACCTTTCCCAGTCCTCAGCCATAATGTTATGTCCAACATCCTGTGCCCATTTTATCATAGCAGATTTAACTGTCTCATCCTGTGTATTCCATTTAAGCAGCAAGTTATACATTCTCGAAAGTACCTTAGTTTTTGGTTCTAATAACTCCGTCTCCAGTTTCGATTTCTCCACCTGGAAACCAACTTTTTTATCCATTTTAAAGACCTCTTGAATTTGAGCATAATGTAACCAATCTCGCACCTTACTTTTTAGTTTGTCTTGGCTTTGTAGCTTCCAATTGTCTCCAACTCTTTCAATTAATTCCCAATATTTTGGCCAGTAGGCCTCCATATTGGGCCTTTTTTTGAGAACCTTGGCTTCCATCGGTGATAACCACCTCGGGGTCTTACTTTCTAGTAGATCCTTATACTTCATCCAGACGGCAAAAATTGATTTTCTGACAATATGGTTTTTAAACAATTTATGAACTTTCGCCTTGTCATACCACAAATATGCATGCCAACCAAAAGCATTGTCAAACCCTTCCAGATCTAGGACATCGGTGTTCTCCAACAAAAACCAATCCTTCAACCAGCAGAAGGCTGCAGCTTCATAATATAACCTTAAGTCCGGCAGGGCAAACCCCCCTCTTTCTTTTGAGTCAGTTAGTATTTTAAATTTTATTCGGGGCTTTTTGCCCTGCCAGACAAACCTAGATATATCCTTCTGCCATTTTCCAAAGCATTCCACTCTGTCCACGACCTGTAGGGTTTGAAACAGAAATAACATTTTCGGCAAAACACACATCTTTATAGCTGCAATTCGACCTGACAAGGTAAGTTTCAATCTTGACCAAATATCCAAGTCCTTTTTAATTTCCAACCAACATTTTTCATAATTGTCTTTAAATAAATTTAGGTTTTTGGTGGACAAAAATACCCCCAGGTACTTCACTTTTTTAACCACACTTAATTCTGTTTCTTTCTGGTACCCCTCTGTCTCTGTAGGTGTCAAATTTTTGGCCAAAACCTTAGTTTTTTGTTTGTTTAGCTTGAATCCCGCCACCCGACCAAACTCCAAGATAAGTTCAAGAACTCTTTTTGTACTAGATTCTGGCTCCTGTAATGTTAAAACTAGGTCATCTGCAAAAGCTTTCAGTTTGTACTGTTTCGCTCCGACCACTATACCCTGCACCAACCGGTCCTCCCTAATCATGTTCAGCAACACCTCCAGGACAGAAATAAATAACAGAGGAGATAGAGGGCACCCCTGTCGTGTCCCTTTTTCAATTTTGAGTTCCTCCGACACCACATTGTTCACTATCAGTTTAGCTTTTTGTTCTGAATAAATTGCTTCTAATCCATTTTCAAACCCCCGCCCCACTCCCATCCCTTCCAAATTTTTCTTCATGAACATCCAAGAGATGTTGTCAAATGCTTTCTCCGCATCAATAAAGATTAGCACCGCCCTTGTGTTCCTAATCCGCAAAAGCTCCAATATGTCAATGATGTTCCTGGTGTTATCAGACATATGTCTACCAGGGAGAAAGCCTGCTTGGTCCTTGTGAATTACTTCATTTAGTACTTTTTTAAATCTACTTGCTAAAATGTCTGCAAATATTTTGTAATCCACATTCAGGAGTGAGATGGGACGGTAGTTCTTAAGCTGAGTCTTTTCCAATTCTGACTTGGGTATCAATGTGATGAATGCTTCTTTCCACGTTTCCGGTGCCCTCTTCCCCTCCATAATCTGGTTGCAAACCTCCAACAACGGTTGTATCAAAAAATCCTTCAAGGTCTTATAATATTTGGAGGTGAGTCCATCCGGGCCTGGAGATTTGCCAAGTTGCATATTCTGAATGGCACCTTCAATTTCCTGTTGAGTTATTTTGCAATTGAGAATTGATCTTTTATCTTGGCTTATTTTAGGTAGTCCATTTGTCTTTAAAAATTGGTCTATTTCCGATTCTTTCTGAGGCCCCTGTGCATAAAGATCTTTAAAGTATCTGTGGAAGCACTTCCTTATTTCTTCTGGTTTCTGAACTATTTTTCCTTGAATCTCTAAGTTTGTAACCGTATTTAACTTTTGCCTTTTTTTCAGCTGCCAGGCTAGCAGCTTTCCACATTTATTTGCTGATTCAAACGATCTCTGCTTCATTTGTTTGATTTTCCATTCTATCTCTTGGTTAATCAATTTCGAATATTGTGCTTGATGGAATTTAATTTCTCTTAACACCTCCTTTGACTTTGGTTTGGTTCTCAACTTTTTCTCTCCTTCACTTATTTTCTCTAAAATTTTCTTTTTTCCATTCCAGAATTTTCTCTTTATTGTGTTCTGTTGTATCAGAAACCCTCTCATAACTGCTTTACTTGCGTCCCAGATTGTTCTTTTCTCCACCGTAATGTTCAAATTTATTTCAAAATAGTCCTTTAGCGTTTTTTGGGCCTTCTTAACAATCTCTTGGTCTCTTAACAAGGTGTCATTCATCCTCCATCTGAAGGATCCGGTTGGCATAAGTCTCAATTCCATTTTCAAAGCGTTATGGTCGGAGCAGGTTTTTGGGCAGATTTCCACTTTTCTTGTTTTAGGTGCCAGCCCTCTAGATATCCAAATTTGGTCGATTCGTGTCCATGACAGATGGGCCTCAGAAAAGAAGGTTCCTTCTTTGCCCAAGGGGTTCTTTGTCCTCCAAATGTCAATCAAATCCATATTGTCTGTCATTTCAAAAAACGTTTTAGGAAGTCTGCCGTCTGTTGTCAAATTTTGATTTTGGGATTTGTCCATATTTGTTGACACCACCCCATTCATATCTCCCATCACAATGATATTAGAATAGTCCAAATAATCCAGCATTGTCTCATGCAGCTTCTTATAAAATTCTGATTTTCCATCATTTGGCGCATAAATTCCTAATATCAAAATTTTCTCCCCTTGTGTTTGAATTTCAATTGCAAGAATTCTTCCATAGTCGTCTTTAAATAAAAATTTTGGTGACAGGTTCTCCTTTGCATATATTACCACACCTCTTTTTTTGACTTTGTCTGATGAGATAAATTCTTGGCCTAGTCTTTTGTTGATTAATACTTTCCCGTGGAGCCTAGTCACATGTGTTTCTTGAAGACATATTACATCCAATTGTTCTTTTTTTAGGATATGGAATATCCTCCTTCTTTTTTCCGGAGAATTCCCGCCATTTATATTCCAACTAAGTAGCTGCAGAGACATCCTGTTCTATTTAAGTTGCTCTTAAGATGGGGTGTCTTCCTTTTCCTCAGATCCCGAGGGTGCAGGCGTTGACCCACCTCCAGGCGGTGTTGGTATAGGTAGAGGTGGAAGCCAATTTGCTCCTTTTTGGAGATCTTCTCCGTGGTCGTGAAGGAACTTTTGGTTGTCTTCAGGTGTTCTGATTTTAACCTTCTTTTCTTTGTAAGTAAAAGATAATCCTTGTGGGAACTCCCACCTATAGGGTATTGCGTTGTGTCTCAGCAGTTTTGCTAGTTCTGTATAGGTGGCTCTGAGGTCCAACAGCTGTCTCGGGATATCTCTATAGATTTCCACCCTTTTGTCTTGTATTTCAATTGCTTTTTTAAAGTGAAGTCCTAGGATCTTGTCTCTCTCTTCCTTTGATCTTAGAATTATCAAACAGTCTCTAGATCTGTCCTTCCTTACCAATCTTCCCAGTCTAAATGCCAAGACAATCTTGAAGTCTGTGTCTTCCTTTATGCCCCAGAACTTCGAAAATTCTTGTGTCAAATATCCAATCAGATCTCCTTGCTCGAGTTCTGGGATGCCTCTCAATTTGATGTTGCTCTCACGATTTTTCAGTTCCACCATTGACAGGTAGACTTGTTGTTCACCCACCTGTTTGTGCAGAGGCTTGACTTCTCCTTTTATCTCCTCAACCTCCTTTTGTAAAACTCACACTTTCTGAATAGCTTCCCCAGCTAATTCCCGATTTTCAGCTGTTGCTCCTTGCAAATTCTCTATTGCTTGTGTGTGCTGGGAAACTTGTTCAGTCAATTTTTGAATCGAGGAAGTCGCTTTATCTATTTTCAAAGACTGGTCGTCCACCTTTTGGTTTAACTTTGACAATTGCTCCAATATTTGTTTCAAAACTACATCTGATCCACCTGCTGCCATATCTTCCTCAGTGGACTTCTCGGTTATTTCAGCTTCCCCCTTTTGTGCCACCAGTACAGCTGGAACCGACGATGCACCTGATGACCTCTCTGTGCAGCAATGGCTAAGAGCATGCACAGACTTTCACTTCTGGAAGTAGGAGCATACACCTCAGTGTAAAGCAGCTGTTCCACTGTGTAAACCCTCTGGCTACCAGCCTAGCCTTGTACTGCAGTTCTCCAGTTGCTGTGGGTTTAAGACGGTAAACCCGGCGGCTGCTCACGGCCTGCTTGCCTGCTGGCAGCGTTGTGCTGGAGAACACACCTAGAGACTCCATTGAGTTCATTTCCTTCTGCATTGCCTCTTGCCACTTCCTGGCTTCCTCTTCAGGCAACTTCTGAACTTCCTCAAAACTCTCTGGTTCACACTGAGCCACACCAATCCACACGCTAGTGACCTCAAACCTTTCAGGTGGTATTCCTTTAGTAGTGTGAGCTGAACACCTCAGGTACCCCCTCTGACCCACTAGGGCCAACTAGTGTGTCCTTGCTCTCAGACAACTCCCCCTCTGACTTACTGCACCTTCTGGATTTCTCAACTGGACTTGTGGGTGAGGAGGAGCACTCTTTGGCTCTAGCTTAACAGCTTTAGGAGATGCCCTTTCCTGTTCCTGCTCTGGGTTGGGACTCTAAGCCTCAGCAGCAGGATCAGTTTCTACCTTTCCTTCATCAGCAGTCAAGCAGACTCTCTGAAAGAATGTCTGGATTCCCAAGTATGCATTGCCACCCACTCTGCTCACAGAACTCAGCACTCCTGCTGACTAGAATCCTAGACTGATTGCCTTCTGGATAGGCAAATCTCCACCACTTGGTCCCTGGCTCATACCCACAAAGGATCATTCTCTGGGACCTAGAGCCACCCTTACTGTGTTTGGCACAAGGACCCAAGCCTCACATCCAAACACAAAGAAGAAATGCACCTTGGGCTTCTTGCTGTGCAGCAGAAAATAGGGCGTGTCCCCTACTACAGAACTGTAAGAACGGTTCAGAGTGAACGATGTAGATTTCAATGCTTCCACCCAAAACCGCTGGAGCAACCCTGTGTCAAAGAGCATGGCTTCGGTTGCCTCCTGCAGCATTCTCTACCTGCATTCTGCAACTCCATTCTCCTGAGGAGAATTTGCTACAGTCAACCTGTGGTGTATGCCTTTCTGGCAGAAGAAGTTCTGCAACGCAGACCTGGTGAACTCTCCACCGCGATCTGATTGAAAGCTCTTGACCCGCAGTAAGAACAGTAGTTCTCACTGCCGTTATCCAGTCTTTCACCAAAGCAGCGGCCTCTCACTTGTGCTTCAGAGAGAAAATCCACCCATTTCTGGAATAATCATCCACCAGAGATAGCACAAATTTGGCTCCTCCCAGACTGGCAACTGGCATAGGGCCCCAAAGGTCTGCATGGACTAGCTCAAAAGGTTTTGTGGTTACCCTGTCAGACCTACGATAAGAGCACGTCTGAACCTTGGCTTTCTTGAAGGCACCCTTCATTCCAGGTATTTGTCACATGCCTTCATCTTGCACCCCTCAGTGCACCCTGGGACCTTCTTCACGTACCCCCAGTTGATATGTGACATTCTCCGGTGCCAAACGCACCCATCATGAATGGGAAGGTTACCACACTGTGCTTGTGCATCCTCAGTGGGACCTTTACCTGCAATACATGTTTCTAGCACAAACAGCCTGTCTTTGTATTCAACACTGACCAGTTGTTGCCCACCTCTGGAAATGGAACACACATTATTTTCAAAACACACTTTGAACCCATCATGGACAAGAGAGGAAACAGAAAGCAAACAGCAATGCATCTCTGGAATGACATAGGCCTCAATCTCTGCCTGTAAGAAAAAACAATAAACAGACCCAGACATAGTTAGTTAATACTTGGAACCATCTGCAAGAGTTACACTTCCAGTTTTCACAGCCTTGCAGTTCCACAAAAAACCACTAGATGGCAATGGCATGAGGTGGTGACGCCCCACTGTCAATCACCCAGCTCAGCCTGTGGCCCTGGTCAGTTTTTCACTGTTGCAGCAGCCAAATGATGCTGTGACGACATGTCTCTGCCAGTTCCCTTGGGACCTTTGCGAGGCTTCTCACGCTTGGCAGCTCCTGTTATCTGGTTGCCACAGAAAACGGCCTTGGAGACATCCTGTGGCTCCACTGGACAATTCCGAACCAGGTGGAATACAGAGCCGCACCGGAAACGTCGGGAAGAAAAAGCTTTCAGTTTCTTCACTTCTCCCTTCTCCCTTCACCCCCACTCTCGGGTGCAGCACAGCCTGGACCTGCTCACCCTCCAGCTTTCTGCCTGTAATGCCTATAATGGCAGCAACTTTTTAAAAAAGTAATATTTTGAGCCTGTAGTTCAATTTCCCAGCAGCTCCCCTTGCCCCAGAGAACACTTCTAGCATTCCATCTCCTCTACCTGTGGCATTGTTCAGCAGTGGGGAAAGTGACCTCTTCACACCGGATGTCCATTTGGTATGGCCCTTTCCAGGTTTTTGCCTGCTCATCGTATTTGTCTTTCATTTGTTCTCCTATGTGCGTTGCCAGTAGAAGCCACAATTCTGTGGGTACTCTAGGTGGTGCAGAAAGTTGGCAGCTATTCCCTACACCCACAGGTCTCAGGATGGTTACAACATAAAAAAACAAATTAAAAACACAAAACACCACATTTTAAAAGGGCATTAAATGTCAATCAGCCAAAGGGAAGGCCTGGTTAAAAAGGTGTGGATTTTCCTGGCTCCTAAATCTGTATAATGGTTTTTCCAACCTTTGTATGGATTCTTTGATGGGAAGTGAGATTCTGACTTTGACTGAAGCTCTTTCCACATTCCACACACTGATATGGTTTCTCCCCTGTATGAATTCTTTGATGTGAAGTGAGATTGTGGCTGTGACTGAAGCTCTTTCCACATTCCACACACTGATATGGTTTCTCCCCTGTATGAATTCTTTGATGGGAAGTGAGTTTGGAGTTCTGAGTGAAGCTCTTTCCACATTCCACACACTGATATGGTTTCTCCCCTGTATGAATTCTTTGATGGGAAGTGAGATTGGAGCTCTGAGTGAAGCTCTTTCCACATTCCACACACTGATAGGGTTTCTCACCTGTATGAATTCTTTGATGGGAAGTGAGCCTGTGGCTGTGACTGAAGCTCTTTCCGCATTCCACACACTGATAGGGTTTCTCCCCTGTATGAATTCTTTGATGGGAAGTGAGAGAGGATCTTTCAGGGAAGCTCTTTCCACATTCCACACACTGATAGGGTTTCTCCCCTGTATGAATTCTTTGATGGTAAGTGAGATTGGAGATCTGACTGAAGCTTGTCCCACAATCCACACACTGATAGGGTTTCTCCCCTGTATGAATTCTTTGATGGGAAGTGAGATTGGAGCTACGAGTGAAGCTCTTTCCACATTCTACGCACGGATAGGGTTTCTCCCCTGTATGAATTCTTCGATGATAAGTGAGAGAGGTGCTATCAGTGAAGCTCTTTCCACATTCCACACACTGATAGGGTTTCTCCCCTGTATGAATTCTTTGATGGGAAGTGAGATTGGAGCTACGAGTGAAGCTCTTTCCACATTCTACGCACAGATAGGGTTTCTCCCCTGTATGAATTCTTTGATGTGAAGTGAGATTGTGGCTGTGACTGAAGGTCTTTCCACATTCCACACACTGATAGGGTTTCTCCCCTGTATGAATTCTTCGATGTGAAGTGAGATCGGAGCTCTTCCTGAAGCTCTTTCCACATTCGACACACTGATAGGGTTTTTCCCCTGTATGAATTCCGTGGTGGGAAGTGAGAGAGGAGCTCTGAATGAAGCTCTTTCCACATTCCACACACTGATAGGGTTTCTCCCCTGTATGAATTCTTCGATGATAAGTGAGAGAGGTGCTATCAGTGAAGCTCTTTCCACATTCCACACACTGATAGGGTTTCTCCCCTGTATGAATTCTTTGATGGGAAGTGAGATGGGAGTTCTGACTGAAGCTCTTTCCACATTCCACACACGGATAGGGTTTTTCCCCTGTATGAATTCTTTGATGGGAAGTGAGATTGGAGCTCTGACTGAAGCTCTTTCCACATTCCACACAATGATAGGGTTTCTCTCCTGTATGAATTCTCTGGTGCTTAGTGAGATCGGAGCTCTGACTGAAGCTTTTTCCACATTCCATGCACTGATAGAGTTTCTTTCCAATGAGATTTTGTTGATGGGAAGTGGAATGGGAGCTCTGATTGCAGCTTTCTCCACACTCTAAATTTTTACGTGGCTTCTCCTTCCTCGGGATTTTATCGTGGTCACCTTTGTTCTCAATTTTCGATTCATTACAATCTGCAATGGAGACAAAAAGGGATTAGAGCCTCAGGAACAAATGGAGAAGAACTGAAAGAAGTTGGGCTTGTGTTCATTACCTGTGTTGTTTGTCATTAACCATCATATTTATTATTATGTTCTGAGCTGTTGAATGTTGGTTTGTTTAATATACAGTAGTGGTCAAAATTGGGGAAGACTTTTGTAAAAAAGTGTATTTCAGAGTTTTGATGGCTTATAACACCATTTCGTTTGGAGTAATATCATAAAATATCAATGGAAAGATAATTTAATGAAGACTGCAATTCAACAAAGGTTGTTCAATTAGCCATATTCTATCAAACGTTATAGCCAAATAACCAGAAAAAGCAAAACTTGCTTAGGTTGACTTTTGTCAGTGTGTTATGTGATTGCTGTCAGGTTGGTTGGGGGTTTTTTTTTGTTCTTTCATTTAGTGAGGTTGTAAAACATAATAAAATTATAGAAATGGCACAAAGAGTTGACTGGTCACCCAGAAGTGATGTAAAATTGTAGTATTAAGTGAACAGGGCTACAGTTATGAAGAAATTAGATGGAAGATTGGGGAAAACTTAACCAAAGCTGGCATTTCGATATTATTGAAGAGGTATAAGGAGTCTCAGCAACTATAAAATCAGACTGGTAAAGGCAGGAAAAGGTGCACAAAGGCAAGTGACGATCGAAGAATAGAGAGACTGTCCCTACATGACAGAAGAAAATCATTTTGGTGTATACAAGATGACATGGCGAGATGTAATGTGAAGTTGAGTGCAAGGACTGCTTGAAATGTTAGAATTCTAAGGAAAAAGCCATTGTTATCTCTCAAGCATGAGTTTGACCAAACTGCGGGAGGCAGTGGAAGACAGTAGGACCTGGCGTGCTCTGGTCCATGGGGTCACAAAGAGTCGTACACGACTAAACAACTAAAGAAAATCTCTCAAGCAAAGGTTGAAAAGATTAAACCCATGTTAACTGGACAGCGGAACAATGGGACAATGTTTTTGGAGGGATGTGACCCAAATCTCCTTGCTTGGTAGTGATGGCATGAAATACACAAGGGGAAGAATCAGAGAAGATTTACATCCTACTTGCTTTACACCGACCGTGAAACACCCAGATAGGTGTGATGATCTGGGGTTGTATGGCAGCAAAAGGTGTGGGCAGAATTTTCGTTATTAATGGGAATGGAAATGCCCCCAAATAAAAAATGAAATACTTTAGCCCAAACTGAAGCCTTCCGCAGGTGATCTTTACTCAGATACTGAAGCATTTATATATACTTATTTATATATTTACTTTCTTTTTTTAAAATAATAATTTTTATTAAGTTTCATATTACCGAATTAAACCAATTAGTCCAAATTATAACAATACATATCATGTAATCCAATTATTTTCCAAATTATAAAATTTTGTGAGGGGTACCCATGCTTCTTGATCGGCAGGAGTCCAATCCTCGAATATTTTCTGCTGCTTTCATATTAAGAATGATATTTCCAGTCCCTTCTTCTCAATCCTTGTCGTTACTCATTTTCCTTTTCATTCACCTCCGAATTGCTCCGCAAGTGGGTTGAAAGAAACAGTCTTGTTTGTATTTCTGTGTGGGCTTTGTACTGCTCTTTCGTAAATCCCAATAATCCAGGCATTTCCGCTCGAGCAAGCAATCGCCATCTTCTTGTTCTGATGAAATACAGTCCAAAAGCTCACTCTTTAACTTTTCCGACCTGTTGCATCGTAAATTAGTCTTTTTCCAGGAGGGCTGCCCCTTCCAGTTCACAATCTCATCTAAAGTAATAAATCTTCGGCTTGCCCTCCCCAAGACCAAACCTCCTGCAACACAGGTCTCATATCAAATCTCCATTCTAACTGCGTCACAAAGAGAGCCCTTCTTTCGAAATCCTTTACAGAGTAAAACCTTTAAATTCATATTATTCCCACACAGTTCCTTTTTAGTCCCATTTGCCAATTAGTTGCTGTGATGGATATTTTAATAGGGAGGGTTATTAGTTAATCACATAGAGCAAAAAAAGATAAAAAGTCATTTCACCCCCCCTTTAGTTCCGTTGCACTCCAATCCACATACCAGCATGTCTGTAGTTCTTTGATGTAATCTTCCGTCTCAGTCTTCTTCATTTCAGTGGTAAACTTGTTAGCAAATAAAAACATCCTGCCTCTCTTGAAGCCTGTGCGCTTTCTTTCACCAATTTTTTTCCTTTTAAGTAACGCAACTAGTTTCGCTCCTGAAAGTAGCTTCGGAGGAGTTCCGAGGCCCGCCGAGGGTTGTGCACCCAGTGCCTCACCCCCTCCTTCTTCCGAACTCGGGGGTGATTTATGGCAACAGCGGGTGAAAACTGCATCTCTCGCCCCTGGAGAGATGAGGGAGACTGATTTACTCCCCATAATCAGCCTCTAATTACCTCGTGCGAGCTGGATAGATGTTAATATCCGCCATCTTCCAAGGCACCCCTAGCGGCCCCCTCCTACTTATATATTTATTTTCTATTTCAACAGGACTTAGCTCCATGTCCTTTTGCTGCTGTGTGAAAAAGGTGCTTTCACCTAATGAAGGGAAGTCAGAATTATTTAAGAAGTTGCATGAGACATTATTGGACTATTTGGATTACAACCTAATTATGATGGGAGACATGAATGGAGTGGTATCTACAAATATGGACAAAGCACAAAGACAGGTAATCTCCAGAGATGGGAGATTACCAAAGACTTTCTTTGAAATGACTGAAAATATGGACTTGATTGACATCTGGAGAACAAGGAACCCTCGAGAGAGAGAGGGAACCTTCTTCTCTGAAGCAATGATGACCTGGACCAGAATTGACCAAATTTGGGTTACTAGTGGGATGGCTCCAAAGATTAAGAAAGTGGAAATCTGCCCAAAGACTTGCTCCAACCATAACGCCATGAAGATGGAAACGAAATTTACAACAACTGGTTCATTTAGATGGAGGATGAATGACACCCTGTTTCAAGATGAGGAGATTTACAAAAAGGCCCAAAAAACCCTAAAGGACTATTTTGAAATAAACTTAAAAACAGATGTGGAAAAAAGAGTGGTCTGGGACGCAAGTAAAGCTGTGATGCGAGGATTTTTAATTCAACAAAATTCAATAAAAAAGAGAAAACAAAATGAAAAGAAGGAAAAGATTTTGGAAAAGATAAAAGAAGGAGAGAAGAAATTGAGATCTAAACCAAAGTCCCAGGAGATTTTGAGAGAGATCAAGTTATACCAGACACAATATATGGAATTGATGAATCAAGAGATTGAATGGAAGATTAAGCAAATGAGACAAAAGACATTTGAATCTGCAGACAAATGTGGTAAACTTCTGGCTTGGCAATTGAAGAAAAGACAGAAACTAAATACAGTTACAAGCCTAGAAGTTGATGGAAAGAACATACATAAACCCAATGAGATCAGAAATTGCTTTTTGAGTTATTTTAAAAAATTATATTCACAAGGACCGCAGAAGGAGGAAGATATAGATGAGTTTCTTAAACAATATGGATTACAAAAAATCTCTCATCAAAGCAAGGTGGATCTAAACCAGAAAATAACAGAACAAGAGATAGAGGGTGCCATCCAAAATATGCAACTGGGCAAATCTCCAGGACCAGATGGGCTGACTTCCAGATATTATAAAGCTTTGAAGGAGTGGTTGGTACAACCGTTAAAGGAAGTCTGCAACGAGATCTTAGAGGGGAAAAGGGCACCAGAATCGTGGAAAGAAGCATATATTACACTCATACCAAAAACAGAGACTGAAAAGACTCAACTTAAGAACTACCGGCCAATATCATTACTTAATGTGGATTACAAAATTTTTGCAGACATTTTGGCAAAAAGATTGAAAAGAGTGCTGATGGAGAAGATTCATAAGGACCAAGCGGGCTTTCTCCCAAAAAGGCACTTATCAGATAATGTGAGGAACATAATAGACATTTTGGAATTATTAGAGGTGAATATAAATACTAAAGCAGTTCTGATATTTGTGGATGCGGAGAAAGCCTTTGACAATATTTCTTGGAGTTTTATGAAAAAGAATCTTCATGGGATGGGGGTAGGCCAAGGATTTGAGAATGGTATGGGTGCCATATACTCTGAACAAAAGGCTAAGTTGATTGTAAATAATGTGATAACTGAAGAATTTAAAATAGAAAAAGGGACACGACAGGGGTGCCCAATCTCCCCTCTACTTTTTATTTCTGTTCTGGAGGTGTTGCTAAACATGATTAGAGAGGACCAGCAGGTTAAAGGGGTACAGGTCGGAGCTAAACACTATAAGTTAAGGGCCTTCGCAGATGACTTAGTACTTACCTTACAAGAGCCAGACACTAGTACAAAAAGGGTTTTAGAGTTAATTCAGGAATTTGGTCAAGTGGCCGGATTCAAACTGAACAAGCAAAAGACTAAGGTTTTGGGAAAAAAATTAACAGTCATGGAAAGGGAGAAGTTCCAGAATGAAACAGGTTTGACGGTGGTTAAGAAGGTGAAGTACCTAGGGGTTTATATGACATCTAAGAATTTGAATCTGTTTAAAGATAACTATGAGAAATATTGGTCAGAAGTTTAAAAAGATCTAGAAATATGGTCAAATTTGAGACTTTCAATGTTAGGCCGAATTGCAGCTATTAAGATGAATGTACTGCCTAGAATGTTATTTTTGTTTCAAACATTACAAATTCTTGACAAGATGGACTGTTTCAAGAGGTGGCAGAAGGATATTTCGAAATCTGTCTGGCAGGGCAAAAAACCCAGAATAAAATTTAAAATATTAACTGATGCAAAGGAAAGAGGGGGATTTGCCCTGCCGGACTTAAGACTGTACTATGAATCAGCAGCGTTTTGCTGGATGAAAGAGTGGATGCTCCTCGAGAATACAGATATCTTGGACTTAGAAGGTTTTAACAATGTATTTGGTTGGCATGCATACTTATGGTATGATAAGGTTAAAGTGCATAGGGCCTTTAAAAATCACATTGTCAGAAAAGCATTATACAATGTTTGGA
This sequence comes from Podarcis bocagei, assembly GCF_964188305.1. Taxonomy (NCBI): domain Eukaryota; kingdom Metazoa; phylum Chordata; class Lepidosauria; order Squamata; family Lacertidae; genus Podarcis; species Podarcis bocagei. The sequence continues at coordinate 590,592 of NW_027670336.1, forward strand.
TTAGATATAAAGACTTGATGGAAAATAAGACCCCTAGATGGTTATCGCCTATGGAAGCTAAAGCTTTGAAGAAACTTAATATGGAAGCCGAATGGCCAAAGTATTGGGAAATTTTGGAACAAGAGGGAGATAAATTGAAGCTACAGAGCTTTGAGAAATTGAAAACCAAAGTACGAGATTGGCTCCATTATTATCAAATAATGGAGGTTTATAAACAAGACAGGAAAGTTGGCTTCCAGGTGGAGAAATCAAAATTAGAAACTGAACTGTTAGAACCCAATACTAAGAATTTGTCAAGAATGTATAACTTGTTGCTGAAATGGAATACACAAGATGAAACAGTTAAATCAGCTATGATTAAGTGGGCACAGGACATTGGTCATAATATTATGTTTGCGGACTGGGAATGGTTATGGACCACCGGTATAAAATTTACGGCATGTAATGCCTTAAAGGAAAATATTATGAAAATGATCTACAGGTGGTACATGACCCCAGTCAAGCTAGCAAAAATTTATCATTTGCCCGACAGTAAGTGTTGGAAGTGTAAAGAAATTGAAGGTACTTTCTATCACCTTTGGTGGACGTGCCCGAAGATTAAGGTTTTCTGGGAGATGATATATAATGAAATGAAAAAGGTACTTAAATGTACCTTCCCCAAGAAACCAGAGGCCTTTCTCTTGGGCATTGTCGGCCAATTGGTGCCAAAGAAAGACACAACTTTTTTATGTATGCTATGACAGCAGCAAGAATACTCATCGCAAAGTATTGGAAGACACAAGATCTACCCACCCTGGAAGAATGGCAGATGAAGGTGATGGACTATATGACATTGGCCGAAATGACTGGCAGAATCCGTGATCAGGAGAAAGAGACGGCAGAAGATTGGAAGAAATTTAAAATATATCTTAAGGAATATTATAAAATTGATGAATGCTAAAATGTTGAGGTTTTTAGAAAGAAAAGGAGATTACAGCGACAAAAGGTTAAGTTAAAGAAAAGATTAGGGAACACATTTGATAAAATTAAGTTTAAGATTTGCTGAAATAATTTTTGAAATTGAGATGTAGAAAGGGGAGGTTTGGGGGAGTCCGAGAAGTGAGGTTTATGAAAAGAAGGATATGAAATTATACATGTTTTGTTTGTCTTTTTATTTGTTTGTATTGTTCATAAAAATTCTGTAAAATTAATAAAAAATGATTAAAAAAAAAAAGAAAAAAAGAAAAAGAAAAGAAAAAGGTGCTTTCAAGATAATCCTATTCCACTGCCGTAAGGGCCTGGGAATAGCCCAGACATTAACCCAATCAGAAATCTATGGAGCCGACTAAAGAAAATTCTTTGTTAGAAGCAATCCAGCAATAAAGCCCAATTAACAGAGGCAATAATTCAATCTTGGTTTCACATTCTTACAGGGGCAGAACTAAAAACTTGATTCACTTCATGGGAAGATGTTGTAAGGCCGTAATTAAAGCTAAAGGTTACCAATGGTTACCAAAAGTTTCACGTTTTTTTCTTTGTGACTACTGTTCCAATAAATACTCCTTCATAAAAGTCATTACATTACATTGTTCATTAAATTACCTTTCCATTGATATATAATTTTATGGTATTACTCCACACAAAAGTGGTGTTATGAGACGTCAAACCTCAGAAATACACTTTTCACAAAAGGTTTCCACAATATTGACCACCAGTATAAGTTGCTCATTTTAAAGTTAATGTTCTTTTTATATGGCACCAGAATATTATTATTCATGTTTCATGTTTATATACCGTATTTTTCGCCCCATAGAATGCACCGCCCCATAGGATGCACCTAATTTTTTTTGGGGGGGGGGGAAGAAAGAAAAAAAAATTCCCCTCCCCAGGCATGGGGCAGGCGCGGGGGAAGCCCGAGCTTCCCCCAGAACAGCCTGCTATCTACAAGCCTAGGGAGCTGCACGGTCTCCCCAGGCTTGCTCTTCAGCGCGCACCAGGCTTCGGAATGCAGGCAGCTCTCCATAGGACGCACACACATTTCCCCTTCATTTTTGGAGGGGGAAAATGGCGTCCTATAGGGCGAAAAATGCGGTATGTGTTGGAAGCCGCCCAGAGTGGCTGGGGCAATCCAGTCAGATGGGCAGGGTAGAAATAAAAATGTCAGCTTTGTTTAGGAGCTGACAGAAGCTGGAATGTATGAAAGCAGGCAAAGAGAGATAAGGAGACTGGAATGTGAGCCGGAATGTGAGAGGGAGGAGGGGCAGCCGAGTGGCAGAGCTTCAGAGAACAGAGAGCAGGCAGCAGATAGCAAAGATCCACAAAATACCAATCTTAGCTCAGAGACAGAAGGGGAGAGGCCAGGAATAGCTAGCCCAAAAACTCGAAGGCGCAGAAAGGTCAGTGAGAGGAGGGGGAAAGAGCGGAAGCGAAAGGGTTTTTCCCCCTGTTGGAAGAAGAGGAAGGGGCGGAGTTTAGACTTGGCAACTGCAAACTTGAAGTCAGACACGGAGTGAAAGAGCTCCGGAGTGATTTATGTGTTTGAACAATAAACCCGAGATAATTACTGCCAGTGTCTCGCTTCTGTGGGAGAGCCAAGCCATTACAAAAATTTATTATTACTACTACAGTGGTACCTGTTCTGGAAAAAAATAAGTTTGTAAACCGAGGTACCACTGTATCACCCTCATCCTCATCACTGCTGCTGCTACCTGAGATTCAATAAGCCTAGCTCTTCTCTGGGATGGATTTTGTTTGGCCCAGTCGATTCTGGCTGTTAATTATTTCAGATTTATTGCTGAAACAACAAACTTGGACGGAGCTCCTCTACTCATCGTCCTCCCCACAAGATGGAGTTGCCCAGACTGAGCTCCTCCCCCTTCCCCAGCACAGAAGCCCCCACCTTCTCTTCCCGTATCTTTAGAGCGTCTCAACCACTTTTCAGATCCTACGAGATTTGGCAGAGAATGCTTCCTGCATTCCAGCGTATGACTCACTCCTGTGGCTCTCACACAGCTGTCTGTCACTGTCTCTGTTTTTCTTCTCCCCTTTGTTCAGAGCTCAGATTACAGTTGATCTCCCCCTCCTCTCTGCCTTCCGCTGCTAACTCTCCTCTCCCTAGGCCTGCTTCTTCTCTGGCTGGCAGCACCTGAGCTTCGCTGCCAGTCGTCTCTTTGGTCAACCCAAGACTGACAGGAGCAATAACAAAAACCGGAAGCTACTTAGCTTTCCTAACAATTCTGAAGCTGACATTGAAGATGGCCTGGGAAGTTCAGACCAGCCCAATCCTGGTAGAAAAAGGAATAATTTCAGGGAGGTTGTTCAAAGGAAAAACTGGGGGTGGGGGTGTTAGGTTCCCAGGTGTTATAGGGAGCGCTGTTGAGCTTTGTAAAAATAGATGAGATTGGTCCCATAGAGGTATTTTTTGAATTTCCAGGCAGATATGACGATCCCACAGGGAGCCTTACCAAGAGAGGCCACGATCCCACGATTCTCCTCCATGACGTCCTTATGCAGAGCTCTCTGGTCAGGATCCAGCAACGCCCACTCCTCGTCCGTGAAACGAACAGCAACATCTTCAAAGCACACTGGACCCTAAATAAAAAAGGGATATGTCCCCCTCTGAGACAGCAGAAATTTGATCTGCTACACAATTCTGTTGTTTCCTTCCTATACATTGCGATGTTGTTTCAATAGGATTGCTTTGCTGCACATTTTAAATATGGATGCTTATTTTAAGTTTTAATAATGGGTATTTGTCTTTCAGCAATAAGTGGTACTCCACATTCTGTTTTTCAAGTCACTCTGGCTACGCAAGCATTCCAGTTTCCCCAATGGAAGGATTGACTTTTCCCTCTCCTCCTGAGCTGTTCTGGGGAGTTCCCTCCCAATGCCCTAGAGCCAAATTCAAGGGATTCATGGAGGCATGGAGAGGGGGACAAATGGGGGGCAGGTCCCATTTTGCAGCCGATGGGGCTCGTTAGGTGAATCCAGGCCACTATTTGTTCTGATTTGTTCACTACGTAGAAACCGATTTTAGCATTCAATGATCAATCTAGAAATATAATAAGCCTGTTTTGGATGGCCATCTGTCTTGGATGATCTAGCAGAGATTTCTGCAAAAAACGGGGTCTCCTGGCTCTGAGAGACAAGCAGGGAGGGTGGCTTCTGGCAAAAGGAGAGGGAGCCACATGTGGCTCCTCCTCCTCCTGACTCACCTCTGCCTCCCGACCTTCCTCTCCCACGTGCCTCCTTCCTCTTCTGCCTCTGATTCTGCACTGCATTATGGCACAGAGTCTTCCAGCTCACTAAGCCCTGATAGCCTTTCAGGTTCTGACACCTCCTCTTCCCAGCCTTCTCCCTTTCCCCCCTCTAACCACCCATCCTTCTTCTACCTCCACTTCTTGGGCTCTCAGCCATCTTCCCTTCCTGGTTCCCCAGCTGCTTCCTCCCACCATTCCTCTGTCCCCAACCAGTGCATGACATTGCTCCATCCCTTCACCTCTGTCCCCACAAGGCAGCTTCCCCTGACCTGATCTGGTTCCACAGCCGCTGCTTCCCTTCTGTCCCCATGAAAAGACAGATCAGGAGGTCTTGCCGGCATCATTCTGTCACCTGCAAGAGACAAAAGGTGATCAGGATGCCAGGAGTGTCTGCTTCTCTCACAGGTGAAACAGGGCATCTCTTACTACAGATGGGCCTTTGAGAAAGCCTTACCTACTGAGAGCATTTGGACGTTTGTGCCCATTTCATATGTTTGTTGTGCAGAAATACATCTCCCCTCCTCTGGACCCTTGTTCCCAACTGTCTCCCCCCAAAAGAAGATGGAAAGAACCCTCAGATGAGTTGGAAAACCAACAGAATGAGACCAAATGGAGAAAACCACCTTCCTTCTTACCTAGTGGCCTCTCTCTGGTGTCCAACGGAGGCCTCTCTGCCTCAAAGGAATCCAGGTCCATTTCTGCAAAGAGATCCTTTCCCTGAAAAAGAAACACGGATTAAAAACACAGAAAGGTGAGAAATATTAGAAAGAGAATGGCAAAAAGTTGAAGGGTGTGAGATCTCATTCTCATTCAGCCCAGGTCTTTCCATGGTTTTAAGGTCTGAACAAAGACATTGGATTCTTATCTCACTATACATGACTAAACCATTTCTCACCTTCTCACCCCTTGCCTTTTCCTGTAAGACCTATTACAGTTGTTAAGAGTCGTCAACAGGCTCTCTCAGCTATCTGCCTATCTCCCATTCCCACCACCCTTCTGAGTAACACCCCTCCCCACCTTCTCACTATATAGAAGGATCTGGCAACTTCTGTTTCAGTGTATCTGAAGAAGTGTGCATGCACACGAAAGCTCATACCAAGAACTAACTTAGTTGGTCTTTAAGGTGCTACTGGAAGGATTTTTTTTTTATTTTGACTATGGCAGACCAACACGGCTACCTATCTACTTTCCGGCTTCAGCCACTGATGGTCAAGGTGGCAAGGTCGACTGCAAGCCTCTCGGGGTCCTTTGGCCTCCTGGCAGCAGAACTGCCTCAACTGCTGGCTCTGCACCTCTGAGCGGAGGGTGTCCTCCTCACCCAGGATCTTCTGCACTGGGTTTTCCCAGAATCCCCCACTGCTCCCAGTTTGGCTGGCATGGCCTCTTCCTGCTTCGGGGCCAGCTGAGTCTCACTCATCAATCTGTGCTCTCAGCAAGCCTCTGAAAGATCGGAAGGAACCCTTTGGTCTTCTGCCAATTTCTGCCCTTCTAAATGAGAAGCTGTAGCAAATCCTACAAAGCAAATACATTGTTCTGTTACAGAATTTGTGTGTGGGGAGGGGGAATGGTTCCCTGAGCAAGCATGGATGAGTCTTGCTGGGAACCAGGGCTGGACTTCAGCGCATCCCAGTCCGTGAGGTATCTTTTTGAGAAGAAAGAGCAGGAAGAGGAGAAGAAATAAGTCTCTAGCCTTCTAGCAATGCAAAATGTGGAGGCAACTGAAGGGATTTTTGGGAGATTAATCACCCTGGTTTCTGCTGCCTCCCAGTCAATGCATGAAGTCAGAACCGACTGACAAGGATGCTTGGCTCTAGTGGGGGTCCTCACCCGGGGGTCCTCAGGAGTTGCTCCCCCCCCCCCACTCTCCTGCTTCTGTCTCCTTTTCTTGTACTTGGACTCTCTGCCACTCTCCTGGGGTGGGGTCCCCTTTGCTCTGAGGGCCAGGTATGTATCTGACCAACCCCCTGAGAGCCAAGTGGGCAAAGCCAAAGACATCTCCTTTGAAATTTAGGTGGGTAATTTTTTATTTTAATATTATTATTCCTATTCCTATTATTATTCTGTTAGATAGCTTAACACACACACAGCCATTGATGCCAAGGTCCCTGGAGGCTCGGTGAATAGCAGCGCCCATTTCCGGCTGCTTTGCCAGCGACAATCCCTTTGGGACAGAGAGGATGTGGTCCTGGGATGCCATGCTCTGGGTGCGAGGGGATTGCTGCAGTGGCCTCCGTGGGGAGCTTCCCTGGGAGACGACAGGGAAACTGGTTTGCAATGCAGCAGCCAGAATATGACCTGGGATCCCTCTCTTTTTTCCTGGCCTTCCTCTTCCACCTTTCCTTCCTTCCTCCCCGTTGTTCTTGGGGGGGGGCGGGGGCTAGTCCACCTCCTCCTCCAAACCATTTGCACATGTTTCCTCTGTCGTGCAATGAGGCTGAGCGATGTCACACAGAGTTAAAGTCCCAGGGACTCCTTTGTTTAAAGAAGGGAGATATTTTCTGAAGGGGGGGGGCGGAGGGCCAAGTGAGTTTGGGATCCTCTGATCTGCAGGAAGGAGAGCGTGGCAGACCTGGCCCCTCCCGGATCAGGCCCCCCAGGCATCCTCCCCTGCTGCAGCCCTGGGACCCCCCCCCCCGTCTCCCCACTGCACCCTCTGGGGGGGGGAGAGAGAGGAGACTCACCAGATCCCAGGAGGGGACAGCGAGGCAGCCCTTGCAGGAGAGACCCCAAAGCAAGGGAAGGAGGACTGGGGAGGGAGGGGCCTTGGCTCTGGAGGACCTGGCCCCCCTTGCTTCCTGGCCTCTCTAGGAAGGCAGCTCACTTCCCTTTAACCCTTGCCAAGCCGAGTCCCTCCAGCTCAGCCCTCTCTCGCTTGGCAGAACCTCAGATTTCTATTATTTTTTATGCATTTATGGGGGCAATGCCCAGATATCCTCTTGGGGGTGACACAAGCTATTGCAAATCAAGCTATTACAAATCAGGCCGTTGCTAAATGGAAATTAAGCCCTCTCTTCCTTTAGGGTGAGGCTCTGAGCATCTCCCTCCCTTGGCCAGAAACCAGAAGAAGAGCTTGCAGGGAAAAGGGCTTTGCAGGAGGCAAGGAAGCTCCTCCTAGAATTCAGGAGTGGAGAGATAGGAGGGGATCCCAGGGTCATCTAGTCCAACCCCCAGCAATGCAGGAATCTCAGCTAAAGCATCCATGGCAGATGGCCGTCCGATCTCTGCTTAGAAACCTCCAAGGAAGGAGAGTCCACCACCTCCCAAGGGAGACCTTTCCCCTGCCCAACTGCTCTTAGATGTCCCTCAAGGTCCTGAGTTCTAGCCCTGCTGAAACAATCGCACTGGCTGCCAAAAGAGGAACCAAGCGAAGTTCAAAAGAAATAAATCCTATTCTCATCATAAATGAGTAATACGTTTTTATGCATGCTTTTTATGCTAATATACAAAAGTATATTATATCCCTTTCCAGAAATGCTTAATTGCTAATTCAATGGACTGAAAATGGATTGTTGTTATTTTTATGTTTAGGGAAGCTTTTAATATTTGATGGACTATTGTATTATAATATTTTGTTGGAGGCCGCCCAGAGTGGCTGGGGAAACCCAGCCAGATGGGTGGGGTATAAATATATTATTATTATTATTATTATTATTATTATTATTATTATTATTATTATTATTATTATTATTAAAATTGATCAGGTGAGTTTTCTCCTTTCGAAAGAGGCAGGTGGAATCTCCATGGTTGCTAATAGCATAAAATTGAAAGGCTAGTGAGATATGGGGAGCCCTAGAGCATCTGCTTGGCATGCAGAATGTCCCAGTAAGTGTACACCAGGGGTCCTCAAACTATGTCCCGTGGGCCAAATCCAGCCTTCCAGGGTCCTGAATCTGGCCTGCACGGCCATTTCAGAACCTGCCAACTGTCCGAGGCTGAAAGCATCTTGCCGCCCGCTCAGTCAGTCCCCGTGACGTAAACGCCACAGGCGTGGTGGCGGCTCTACCAATGAAAGGCCAGAGAGTTTCACCCGGGGACGGGGAAGTGTTGTCTTCTGGCTTGAAGAGCGAAGCTTGAGGTTGGCAGAGGAAGGCAGACTTGGATCAATTCGGTTTCTTTACGTTTACTTTGAAGGTGGGAGAAGGAAGTATAGTCCTATTTCGATGAGTAGCGCAGCGGTCTTTCTACTCCTGTGATTTACATGCTCTGAAAGTTGGGATCTATTTTGATATTTAAATTTTAAAAGGGTGGAATGGAACTGGATATTGACCATCTCCTTAGCATGGGGAGCCGCGTTCCGGTTGAAGGAGGCCAGGATTTGCCCCCAAGGCCTGGGATGTCCTTCCTCCCCTGCAGTAGAACTTGGAATCCAGGAGAAAACTCTTGGAATAGCCTTGCCAGGTGCTGAGGGACGGACTCACCTGTCCACATGTCCTTCTCTTTGCAGATGTGCTGCAAACTGTGTTAAAATGTCACATCAAGCTTTATTTACAGCGGAAAATAACAAAGAAACATGGCGTGAGCTGTCTTCCACAGCCGTCTCCTCCTCGGTCAGAGTAAAAGAAAACAAAGGATGAAAGCGATTTACAGACTGACTTCCATTCTTACGCAGACAGTACAGAAGGTGTAAACATGGATATCATGTTACACTAGCAATGGGAGAATGAAATACTGACAGTTTGGCCCCCAGTTTGGTCCAAGACCAAAGCTGGCATCCCTCATGGCCCAGGAGTGCCAGGGACTCCGTGGTGGGGGCAGTGGGGGCCGCTTTGGCCCAGACTGGCCCCTGACTCCGAGACGCTCTTTGTGCCTGTGTTCCTAATAGATAACTAAGTGTGAAGAGCATGTCATGCTCTTTAGCAACAGCCCTCCTGGAAATAAGGAAATGCAACCCCCATTGCTGGTTGACTCAAAAAAGCAACAAGGGAATCTGCTCTGCTGTCCCATGAGGTCTGTGGGGCCCTTAACTGAATTAAAGAAATTTTAACATAATCAAACTTTCAAATTACATTTTACAATTTCAATTAACACCCCCCCCCTCCGTGTCTTCCCCCAACTTCCCTTACTGGTTTATAACACCTCTGTTTCTTTTGCTTATAAATTTGTATTCCTTATATATTAAAATTAAGTGTTCTTTCGCTGGTATTTCATCGCCTTTCCATCTTTGAGCTAGTAAAATTCTGGCCGCTGTTGTCGCATACATGAATAGATTTTTCTTATGTTTTGGTAAATCCTGCCGTAAAAAACCTAATAAAAACGCTTCTGGTCTTTTAACAAAGGTTATCTTAAACCTTTTTTTCCATTTCATTATAGATCATCTCCCAATAGGTGGAGCCAGGTGGGTCCAGGTCCAGGTGATAGGGGGTTGCCATGGTGACAAGGACCACAGACTTGCAGGCGGCCATTTTGGGTTAGTAGTGGGGCGAGTGGAGGAGAGAGCAGTTGGTGGCAGTTGACGGAGGACAAGGCGAGGCAAACAGTGGATTCTTATTTTCTCAGTTTCTTATTTCATTTATTACTTGTTTTTCTCTTCTTGAAGATGTGCCACAGGCTTTCTTCATCCAGCAATGGTGAGTATTGGAGGAAACAAGAGTAGGGAGAGGATCCCTCAGACCTTCCTCCCGCTGCCAGGGCTCTTTGCCCCCCAATCTGCACTCTCAGCAGTGAGGAACTGACAGCCTGACTTTTGCTGCAGCCAGAGCAAGATCTCTTGCTCCAGGTGATGCAGAGCTGCCAGGCAGCTGCCCTAAGAGGCCTCCATGCCCTTCAGGTGTCCAAGCACCGGATAGCAGAGGCCGTTCTGGGGAGGGACCCCCGTGGGGAGGTGGGGGAGGGAGGGGCTTTGGGGAAGGGATTGTCCGTCTGGCGGAGAGAAGGACCCTACTGGCCTAGGTTCATGTATCCTGTTTGAAAGGGGAATCATTGTTGGGACTTCTTGTGAAATTCTGGGTCAGGAGTGCGGTTCCTACAATGGAGGCATGTGCAACACTACTACACTGTGGAACTATAGCAGGCTCCAATTTGGACTTTATGAACATATGTGGAACAGAAACTAGCAGACATTTGGTCCTTATGAATGAACGGATTTATTGCACTTTATGTGTTGTTTATGTGCAAAATAAACATTTGATATTGTGATAAGAATATATAGAAGAGTATTGTTTATGTGAATCCACAGCCGATTACGTCTTGTGTTTGTCGAATGTATTTCATGTAACACAAGGTTTGATGCTGTTTTGCAAATTCCTAGAATGGAGGCATGTGCAACAGGTCAATCGCGATCTACTGGTCGATCCACAACTCTGGTCACTGCTCCCTGAGAAAAACTCAACAACTCTGGGCAAAGACAATGGGTAGATGACTGGCAGGTTTTTTATTACTGGGAGTAGATCTCAGCATCTTGGAAGTTAGATGTCCCTGCTGTAATACATAGGTAAAGGTAAAGGGACTCCTGACCATTAGGTCCAGTCGTGGCCGACTCTGGGGTTGCGGCGCTCATCTCACTTTATTGGCCGAGGGAGCCGGCATACAGCTTCCAGGTCATGTGGCCAGCATGACTACGCCGCTTCTGGCGAACCAGAGCAGCGCACAGAAACAGAAGGCGAAGGTGTAGATTTAAGAGACCAAATTCCCAAGGGCATAAAACCTCTTCAGTCAGTTTAAAATCCAATTTCCCAGTTTGATGTCCTAAGACATATATCTCATTCACCCCACATTTTACCAGCTTCCTCACATAAATCTCACAGAGGACTTTGACAAAAGCCTCACTGAAATCAAGATGCACAATTTCCACAGAAAGTCCCCTGATCAAGAAAGTTTGTAACTCTATAAAAAAAAAGAGAGATTTCTCTGACTTGACTTGTTTTTGAGAAAGCCATGCTTTCATCCTGTATGTTGTAAAATCTTCAGATGAAGGGCGAATAAATTTTTAAAATAATAAATGAGGATATTGACATGTGCAAAGGAAGGAGATTTATGTATTTATTTAATTTGTAAACCAACCAACCCAGTGTTGCCGACTTGAATAAAATATTGGTAGGTGGCCAATGCCTAGAATGGCAATGCCTAGAATGGCAGTAACTTTTTTAAAAAGTAATATTTTGAGCCCGTAGTTCAATTTCCCAGCAGCTCCCCTTGCCCTGGAGAACACTTCTAACATTCCATCTCCTCTACCTGTGGCATTGTTCAGAAAGCACCTAGAAGCTCCCAAGAGGTTGAAGTGCCGATCAAACTTCTGTTTTGCACTCTATTAATTCCAATTAGCAGTACTGGGGGTGGTTCACATTCTGGGGCAGTGCTTTTGTCCAGCAGAGGGTGTCACAGGGCCAGCCTACTTTCCCTTTAAAGCAAACTTGGGTCTCCAGCTGTTTTTGGACTACAACTCCCATCACCCCTAGCTAGCAGGACCAATGGGGAGGGATGATAGGAACTGTAGTCCGGGAGCTGCTGGGGACCCTAGTTTGGGAAACCTTGCTTTAAAGCAACTTTTGCACTTCACCCGCAAAGATGGGACCTGTCTACGTTTGTATTTTCTTGTACTTTGTTTTCTTCATGACCTTTGTGCATTTATTTATTTTTTAAGAGGGCAGATTGAAAGAGAATTTTTATGGCAAGTTGCGGAAGAATAAAAGGTTGTGTTTGGAAAAAAAACACAAAAAACCTGGGGGGTGGCCTCCTCAAATATTTTATTGGGGGGTGAAGAGTTGGCACTTATTCCCTACACCCACAGGTCTCAGGATGGTTACAACATAAAAACACAAAACATCACATGTTAAAAGAGCATTAGATGTCTTTTTTTTAAAAAAAAAATAATGTTCTTACGTTACATCGGTAAACATGATCATGTTACATCACAAGGCTTATTTTACTATAATTTTCAACATGTATACAAAGTTTATATGCTAAAAGAAAACAAGCTCTTTCCACATTCCACACACGGATAGGGTTTCTCCCCTTTATGAATCCTTTGATGTGAAGTGAGAGAGGAGCTCTGACTGAAGCTCTTTCCACATTTCACACACTGATAGGGTTTCTCCCCTGTATGAATTCTTTGATGGGAAGTGAGATTGTTGCTGTGACTGAAGCTCTTTCCACATTCCACACACAGATAGGGTTTCTCCCCTGTATGAATCCTTTGATGGAAGCTGAGAGAGGAGCTATCAGTGAAGCTCTTTCCACATTTCACACGCTGATAGGGTTTCTCTGATGGGAAGTTTTGTTTCTGCACATGACTTTGGCAAACCACTCTAAGCTGAAGCATTCCTTCCTACCCTAGAATGGTCAGTTCACATTGAGTTCATGAAACATCGTACCCTGACCTGTTCTTATTGCATGGTTGACCACATCTACGGAATACAATAGTTATGCTCTGTTAAGTTTTGCTATATCAATCACTAGTAATAGTTTATATGCTCCTTTAAGTTCTGCTATATCAATCACTAGTTATAGTTTAATAAGGAGGTTTTCATGCCTGTCCAATTCTGTGTTCCCTTTCCCAACCTTTAATCTATTGATGATTAATGTCTATATGCAACCCTTGTATTGTATTTGTGTTAACCAATCAGCAACAAGCACATATGTGGCAATGCTGTAATATTCAATAAAAGGGACTCCCCGAGACATGCTCGGTAGATGCCTCCCATATGACACTTGCCATTCATTTGTCGTTTATTTCAACCCAACATTTCTCCCCTGTATGAATTCTTTTATGGGAGGTGAGGGAAGAGCTATCAGTGAAGCTCTTTCCACATTCCACACACTGATAGGGTTTCTCCCCTGTATGAATTCTTTGATGGGAAGTGAGATTGTTGCTGTGACTGAAGCTCTTTCCACATTCCACACACTGATAGGGTTTTCCTCCTGTATGAATTCTTTGATGGGAAGTGAGATTGTTGCTGTGATTGAAGCTCTTTCCACATTCCACACACTGATAGGGTTTCTCCCCTGTATGAATTCTTTGATGGGAAGTGAGATTGTTGCTGTGACTGAAGTTCTTTCCACATTCCACACACTGATAAGGTTTCTCCCCTGTATGAATTCTTTGATGGGAACTGAGAGAGGAGTTCTGACTGAAGCTCTTTCCACATTCCACACACTGATAGGGTTTCTCCCCTGTATGAATTCTTTGATGGGAAGTGAGATGGTTGATGTGACTGAAGCTCTTTCCACATTCAAAACAATGATAGGGTTTCTCCCCTGAATGAATTCGTTGATGGGAAGTGAGAGAGGAGCTATTAGTGAAGCTCTTTCCACATTCCACACACTGATAGGGTTTCTCCCCTGTATGAATTCTTTGATGGGAACTGAGAGAGGAGTTCTGACTGAAGCTCTTTCCACATTCCACACACTGATAAGGTTTCTCCCCTGTATGAATTTTTTGATGGGAACTGAGAGAGGAGTTCTGACTGAAGCTCTTTCCACATTCCACACACTGATAGGGTTTCTCCCCTGTATGAATTCTTTGATGGGAAGTGAGATTCTGTCTCTGACTGAAGCTCTTTCCACATTCAAAGCAATGATAGGGTTTCTCCCCTGAATGAATTCTTTGATGGGAAGTGAGAGAGGAGCTCTGGCTGAAGCTCTTTCCACATTCCACACACTGATAGGGTTTCTCCCTTGTATGTATCCTTTGATGAGAGGTGAGAGAGGAACCCTGACTGAAGCTCTTTCCGCATTCCACACACTGATAGGGTTTCTCCCCTGTATGAATTCTATGATGAGAAGTGAGAGGAACCCAAAATCCAAAACCCCCCAAAAAAGTTTTAAAAGCTTAACTTACCAAATGGCTGCAAAAGAAGTTTTGGAAAAGCTTCAAAAATCACCAAAGTCTTTAAAAACCTCAAAAAAGGCTACTATGTACACTGCGTTCTATGAGTTGCTCCTCGAAGTCAAGTCACAACTGTATTAACGGCGTTAAGAAAAAGGAAACAAACTTGCAAGACGTTTTCGTCTTGCGAAGAAAGCCCATAGGGAAATTCGTCTTGCGAAGCAGCTCAAAAAACGGAAAACCCTTTTGTCTAGCGAGTTTTCCGTCTTGCGAGGCATTCGTCTTGTGGGGCACCACTGTAAAATAAGCCTGTTTTGGATGGCCATCTGTCTTGGATGATTTAGCAGAGATTCCTGCATTGCAGGGGGTCTCCTGGCTCTGAGAGACAAGCAGGGAGGGGGGCTTCTAGCAAAAGGAGAGGGATCCACCGGTGGCTCTTCCTTATCCTGACTCACCTCTGCCTCCCGACCTTCCTCTCCCACTCGCCTCCTTCCTCTTCTGCCTCTGATTCTGCACTGCATTCTGCCACAGAGTCTCCCAACTCACAAAGCCCTGTAACCCCTTCAGCTTCTGACACCTCCTCTTCCCAGGCTTCTCCCTCTTCTCCCTCTGACCGCTCATCCTTCTTCTACCTCCACTCTTTCGGCTCTGAGCCGTCTTCCCTTCCTGGTTCCCCGGCTGCTTCCTCCCACCATTCCTCTGTCCCCAACCAGTCCATGACATTGCCCCATCCCTCGGCCTCTGTCCCCACAAGGCAGCTTCCCCTGACCTGATCTGGTTCCACAGCCGCTGCTTTCCTTCTGCCCCCATGAAAAGACGGATCAGGAAGTCTTGCCAGCATCATTCTGTCACCTGCAAGAGAAAAAAGGTGATCAGGATGCCAGGAGTGCCTGCTTCTCTCACAGGGGAAACAGGGCATCTCTTACTACAGATGGGCCTTTGAGAAAGCCTTACCTGCTGAGAGCATTTGGACGTTTGTGCTCATTTCATATGTTAGTTGTGCAGAAATACATCTTCCCTCCTCTGGACCCTTCTTCCCAACTGTCTCCCCCCAAAACAAGATGAAAAGAACCCCCAGATGAGTTGGAAAACCAACGGAATGAGACCAAACAGGGCAAAAACCACCTTTCTCTTACCCAGTGGCCTCTCTCTGGTGTCCAACGGAGGCCTCTCTGCCTCACAGGAATCCAGGTCCATTTCTGCAAAGAGATCCTTTCCCTGAAAAAGAAACACGGATTAAAAACACAGAAAGGTGAGAAATATTAGAAAGAGAATGGCAAAAAGTTGAAGGCTGTGAGATCTCATTCCATGGATGCTTTCCCAGAAAACAGATCATTGTGGGATGTTCTTTGTCCTGTTTGGAGCCCCTTTGGAGTATCCAGAGGAAAGTCTCTCTCACCTGCTTTCTCTCCTCTGCCTGATTCAGGAGGAAACTTTCTGTTTGTCATAATGAAAAGCTCTAGGAATTTCTATAAAGCAAATACATTGTTCTGTTACAGAATTTGTAGAACAGGGGGGGAATATGGTTCCCTGAGCAAGAATGGATGAGTCTTGCTGGGAACCAGGACAGGATTGCACCGCATCCCAGACCGTGAGCTATCTTTTTGAAAATAAAGAGGAGGAAGAGGAGGAGAAATACGTCTCTAGCCTTCTAGCAATGCAAAATGTGGAGGCAACTGGAGGGATTTCTGGGAGATTAATCAACCTGGTTTCTGCTGCCTTCCAGTCAATACATGAAGTCAGAACCAACTGACAAGAGAATCGTTTGTATCTTGTGAAAAATGGATGCTTGGCTCTAGTGGGGGTTCTCACCCGGGGGTCCTCAGGAGTTCCTCCCCCACCCCCACTCCCCTGCTTCTGTCTCCTTTTCTTGCACTTGGACTCTCTGACGCTCTCCAGACAGACTCCTGGGGTGGGGTCCCTTTTTCTTTGCTCTGAGGGCCAGGTATGTATCTGATCAACCCCCTGAGGGCCGTGGGCAGGGCCAAAGACATCTCCCTTGATATTTAGCTGGGTAATTTATTACTATTGTTACTATTATTATTATTATTCTGCTAGATAACTTAACACACACACAGCCATTCATGCCAAGGTCCCTGGAGGCTCGCTGAGTAGCAGCGCCCATTTCCGGCTGCTTTGCCATCAACAATCCCTTTGGGACAGAGAGGACGTGGTCCTGGGATGCCCTGCTCTGGGTGCGAGGGGATTGCTGCAGTGGCCTCCCTGGGGAGCTGCCCTGGGAGACACTGGGAAACTGGTCTGCAATGCAGCAGCCAGACTATGGCCTGGGATCCCTCTCTTTGTTCCTGGCCTTTCTCTCCCACCTTTCCTTCCTTCCTTCCTCCACGTGGGGTTTTCTTTTGGGGGGGAGGGGCTAGTCCACCTCCTCGTCCAGCTTTGGAAAACCATTTGCGCATGTTTCCTCTGTCGTGCAATGAGGCTGAGCGATGTCACACAGAGTTAAAGTCCCAGGGACTCCTTTGTTTAAAGAAGGGAGATCTTTTTCAGAAAGGGGGGGCGGAGGGCCAAGTGAGTTTGGGATCCTCTGATCTCCAGGAAGGAGAGCGTGGCAGACCTGGCCCCTCCCGGATCAGGCCCCCCAGGCATCCTCCCCTGCTGCAGCCCTGGGACCCCCCCCCCCGTCTCCCCACTGCACCCTCTGGGGGGGGGGGAGAGGAGACTCACCAGATCCCAGGAGGGGACAGCGAGGCAGCCCTTGCAGGAGAGACCCCAAAGCAAGGGAAGGACTGGGGAGGGAGGGGCCTTGGCTCTGGAGGACCTGGCCCCCCCTTGCTTCCTGGCCTCTCTAGGAAGGCAGCTCAGTTCCCTTTAACCCTTGCCAAGCCGAGTCCCTCCAGCTCAGCCCTCTCTCGCTTGGCAGAACCTCAGATTTCTATTATTTTTTATGGATTTAGGGGGGCATCTGCCCCCCTGGCTACGCCAATGCCCAGATATCCTTTTGGAGCGCGAGGCTCTTGGCTGGACTCTGAGCATCTCCCTCCCTTGGCCAGAAACCAGAGGAAGAGCTTGCAGAGAAAAGGGCTTTGCAGGAGGCAAGGAAGCTCCTCCTGGAATTCAGGAGTGGAGAGAGAGGAGGGGACCCCAGGGTCATCTAGTCCAACCCCCAGCAATGCAGGAATCTCAGCTAAAGCATCCATGGCAGATGGCCGTCCGATCTCTGCTGAGAAACCTCCAAGGAAGGAGAGTCCCCCACCTCCCAAGGGAGACCTTTCCCCTGCCCAACTGCTCTTAGATGTCCCTCAACGCAGCGGGTCCTGAGTTCTAGCCCTGCTGAAACAATCGCACTGGCTGCCAAGGAGGAACCCAGTGAAGTTCAAAATAAATAAATCCTACTCTCATCATAAATGTGTAATACTTTCCTATGCATGCTTTTTATACTAATATACAAAAGTATGCCATTCCCTTTTCCAGAAATGCTTAATTGCTAATTCAAAGGACTGAAAATGGATGGTTGTTGTTATTATGTTTAGAGAAGCTTTTAATATTTGATGGAGTATTGTATTTTAATATTTTGTTGGAAGTCGCCCAGAGTGGTTTGGGATCCCAGCCAGATGGGCGGGGTATAAATATTATTATTATTAATAATAATAATAATATTGATCAGGTGAGTGTTCTCGTTTCGAAATAGCGTTTTCGAAATAGCTAATAGCGTAAGGTTGCTAATAGCGTTTCGTTAGCGTGGGGAGCCACATTCTGGTAGAAGGAGGCCAGGATTTGCTCCCAAGGCCCCTGTAGTAGGACTTGGAATCCAGGAGAAACCTCTTGGAATAGCCTTGCCAGGTGTTCAGGGATGGACTCACCTGTCCCCATGTCCTTCTCTTTGCAGATGTGCTGCAAACTGTGTTAAAATGTCACATCAAGCTTTATTTACAGTGGGGAAAAACAAAGAAACATGGCGTGAGCTGTCTTCCACAACCATCTCCTCCTCGGTCAGAATAAAAGAGAACAAAGGACGGAAGTGATTTACAGACTGACTTCTATTCTTACACTGATAGTGCAGAAGGTGTAAACCTGGATATCATGTTACACTAGCAATGGGAGAATGAAATACTGACAGTTTGGCCCCCAATCTGGTCCAAGACCAAAATCTGCAACCCTCATGGTCCAGGAGTGCCAGGGACTCCGTGGTGGGGGCAGTGGGGGCTGCTTTCGCCCAGAAAGGCCCCTGACTCCAAGACGCTCTTTCCTCCCGCAGGACCTCCAATGTTACGCCCTCTGGGAAAGTGGGGAGGAACAGAAACCAGCAGCCAACAGCATCCCTTCTCTGCTGGCCTTTGCCCGAAGGTTCCCCCATCTCAGAGCAAGTAGCTCTCCCCCATGGATTCAGTCCTTTCATCACTTCCATCTCCCCAAGAGGCTCCCAAGGCTACTCATCCTCTGCAGTTGAGAACAGACCTGACTGAAAAGAACGGCTTCCTCTTCTGGTGACACCAGAGAATTCTAGAAGACATTCACCCTTTCCATAACATTATGGATGCACGATTCCCACAGACAAGTTTCTTGGAAAGACAAGGGCCTTCGCTGGCCAGAGAGTGTCCTCCTCAGCATCCCCAACGAAGGAGCTGGGTTGCAAGAGCTGCAGCTAATGGGGGGGGGCTGTCCTCCCCCCTCCCGTCTCACCTGGCTGCTAGGTAGGAAAGCAAGACCCAGAGAGAGTTGTGGGAAACCCCGAAACCAGCTTGCTCTGTGCCGGGGCCAAAGCTGCGACTAATAGAGAAGCAAGATGGGTGTTGATGCTGTGAGCCCCTCCGTCCTACACTCAGGTTGTGTATACGAGTAAATAAAACTAGATATCGTAAAGACGCCACAGTCTCTGCTGACTTTCGTTCCAAGGAAACCGAAGATGGGGAAACGCCTGGGACCCCTGGAATCTCACCGCTCAGCGACTGGGGTAGTTTGCAAACACACACACAATACAAACACACACACAATAATTTGTGCCTGTGTTCCTAATAGATAACTAAGTGTGAAGAGCATGTCATGTGCTTTAGCAACAGCCCTCCTGGAAATAAGGAAATGCAACCCCCATTGCTGGTTGACTCAGAGAAGCAACAAGGGAATCTGCTCTGGTGTCCCATGAGGTCTGTGCGGCCCTTAAGTAAGAGGAGCCATTGCTTTTCTTTCTTTTTTTAAAAAAAATATAACTTAACATAATTAATTTTAACATAATCAAACATTCAAATTTCATTTTACAATTTCAATTAACACCCCGCCCCCATGCGACTTCCCCCAACTTCCCTTCCTGGTTTAGAACACCTCTGTTTCTTTTGTTTATAATTTTGTATTCCTTATATATTAAAATGAAGGTTATAACATTTGTCTCTTCCTTCTCATTTTTACCTCATAATTGCATTTTCTGTTTGTATTTGTCCATTGTAAGTGTATCACTCAAATCCTGCCAGTGAGTTCATTTCTATGCATTGTTTCTGTATATACATCTTAAAAGGTTCCCAATCTTTTTAAAAGTCATTATTGTCCTTATCTTTAAGTCTCTGAGTTAGCTTCACCATTTCAGCCTATTCCATCAACTTTTCTTGCCAGTGTTCTTTCGCTGCTTTTTCATTGCCTTTCCATCTTTGAGCTAGTAAAATTCTGGCCGCTGTTGTCACATACATGAAGGGATTTTCCTTATCTTTTGGTAAATTCTTCCCTAAAGTACCTAATAAAAATGCTTCTGATCTTTTAACAAAGGTTATCTTAAAACATTTTTTTTATTTCATTATAGATTATCTCCCAATAGGTGGAGCCAGGTGGGCCCAGGTCCAGGTGAGGGGGGGTTGCTATGGTGACAAGGACCACAGACTTGCAGGCGGCCATTTTGGGTTAGTAGTGAGGCGAGTGGAGGAGAGAGCAGTTGGTGGCAGTTGACGGAGGACAAGGCGAGGCAAACAGTGGATTCTTATTTTCTCAGTTTCTTATTTCGCTTCTTATTTCATTTATTACTTATTTATTTATTTCATTTGTTGTCCTCTGTGTGTTGCCAGTAGACGCCACAATTCTGTGGGTACTCTAGGTGGTGCAGAAAGCACCTAGAAGCTCCCTAGAGGTTGAAGTGCCGATCAAACTTCAGTTTTGGGCTCCTTAAATTCCAAGTAGCAGTACTGGGGGTGGTTCAGATTCTGGGGCAGTGCTTTTGTCCAGCAGAGGGTGTCACAGGGCCAGCCTACTTTCCCTTTAAAGCAAACTTGGGTCTCCAGCTGTTTTTGGACTACAACTCCCATCACCCCTAGCTAGCAGGACCAATGGGGAGGGATGATGGGAACTGCAGTCCGGGAGCTGCTGGGGACCCTAGTTTGGGAAACCTTGCTTTAAAGCAACTTTTGCACTTCACCCGCAAAGATGGGACCTGTCTACGTTTGTATTTTCTTGTATTTTGTTTTCTTCATGACCTTTGTGCATTTATTATTTATTTTTTAAGAGGGAAGATTGAAAGAGAAATTGTATGACAAGTTGCAGAAGAATAAAAGGTTGTGTTTGGAAAAAAACACAAAAAACCTGGGGGGTGGCCTCCTCAAATATTTTTTTAGGGGGGTGAAGAGTTGGCACCTATTCCCTACACCCACAGGTCTCAGGATGGTTACAACATAAAAACACAACATAAAAACACAAAACATCACATGTTAAAAGAGCATTAGATGTATTTTTTTAAAAAAAATTATTAATGTTCTTACGTTACATCGGTAAACATTATCATGTTACATCACAAGGCTTATTTTACTATAATTTTCAACATGTATACAAAGTTTATATGCAAAAAGAAAAAGAAAACAAGGACAAAAAATTATTCCAAAATCATATATGTACCAACACTTTGGACTTCCTGTCTATCCCGTTGTATATTCCTTTTTCACAAATGAATGTATTCTTATTATTGTACATTTACATTTTTTTCTAATACATTCCTATATCAATATGTACCCTTGGTCTTATTTCTCAACTCAGTCTCTTTCCAACGTCAATTGAATGCTAGCATAGATATCAAACCTTTACTGTATTTTTGAACATATATCTATCCCACTTTTAAATAATTTTTTGTTTTGAATTGCCTCTCAGGCTATTTGACAACTTCACCATTTCAGCAAATTCTTGTAGCTTGTTATGCCAGTCCGAGCTGTGGCCGTTGCATATAAAAATACTTCTCTAAAGGCATTTGGGATGTCTCTGCCAACAATACTTAACAGAAATCCCTCTGGTCTTTTTAGAAAGGTTATTCCAAACATTTGTTTTAACTCATCATAAATTAAGGCCCATAACACTTTTATCTTCATACACACCAATTAGCCAAAGCCTGGATTCTAAAGCTGTATAATGAGATTGGAGCTATCAGTGAGATTGGCTGAGACTGAAGCTCTTTCCACATTCCATACACTTATAGGGTTTCACCCATGTATGAATTCTTTGATGGGAAGTGAGAGAGGAGCTCTGACTGAAGCTCTTTCCACATTCCACACACTGATAGGGTTTCTCACCTGTATGAATCCTTTGATGGAAGGTGAGAGAGGAGCTATCAGTGAAGCTATTTCCACATTTCACACACTGATAGGGTTTCTCCACTGTATGAATCCTTTGATGCGAGGTGAGGGAAGAGCTATCAGTGAAGTTCTTTCCACATTTCACACAATGATAGAGTTTCTACCCTGTATGAATTCTACGATGGGAGGTGAGACTGCGGCTGTCACTGAAGCTCTTTCCACATTCCACACACTGATAGGGTTTCGCCCCTGTATGAATTCTTTGATGGGAAGTGTGATTATTGCTGTTACTGAAGCTCTTTCCACATTCCACACACTGATAGGGTTTCTCCCCTGTATGAATCCTTTGATGGGAAGTGAGAATGCGGCTGTTTCTGAAGCTCTTTCCACATTCCACACACGGATAGGGTTTCTCCCCTTTATAAATCCTTTGATGTGAAGTGAGAGAGGAGCTCTGACTGAAGCTCTTTTCACATTTCACACACTGATAGGGTTTCTCCACTGTATGAATCCTTTGATGGGAGGTGAGGGAAGAGCTATCAGTGAAGTTCTTTCCACATTTCACACAATGATAGAGTTTCTACCCTGTATGAATTCTACGATGGGAGGTGAGACTGCGGCTGTCACTGAAGCTCTTTCCACATTCCACACACTGATAGGGTTTTTCTCCTGTATGAATTCTTTGATGTGAAGTGAGATTCTGACTGTGACTGAAGCTCTTTCCACATTCCTCACACTGATAGGGTTTCTCCCCTGTATGAATCCTTTGATGGGAGGTGAGAGAGGAGCTATTAGTGAAGCTCTTTCCACATTTCACACACTGAAAGGGTTTCTCGCCTGTATGAATTCTTTGATGGGAAGTGAGATTCGGGCCGTGACTGAAGCTCTTTCCACATTCAAAACAATGATAGGGTTTCTCCCCTGAATGAATTCGTTGATGGGAAGTGAGAGAGGACCTCTGGCTGAAGCTCTTTCCACATTCCACACACTGATAGGGTTTGTCCCCTGTATGAATTCTTTGATGCAAAGTAAGACAGTGGCTGTAACTGAAGCTCTTTCCACATTCCACACACTGATAGGGTTTCTCCCCTGTATGAATTTTTTGATGGGAACTGAGAGAGGAGTTCTGACTGAAGCTCTTTCCACATTCCACACACTGATAGGGTTTCTCCCCTGTATGAATCCTTTGATGGGAGGTGAGAGAGGAGCTATCAGTGAAGCTCTTTCCACATTTCACACACTGATAGGGTTTCTCCCCTGTATGAATTCTTTGATGGGAAGTGAGATTCTGTCTTTGACTGAAGCTCTTTCCACATTCAAAGCAATGATAGGGTTTCTCCCCTGAATGAATTATTTGATGGGAACTGAGAGAGGAGTTCTGACTGAAGCTCTTTCCACATTCCACACACTGATAGGGTTTCGCCCCTGTATGAATCCTTTGATGAGGGGTGAGAGAGGAGCTATCAGTGAAGCTCTTTCCACATTCCACACACTGATAGGGTTTCTGCCCTCTATGAATTCTTTGATGGGAAGTGAGATTGGAGCTATGACTGAAGCTCTTTCCACATTCCACACACTGATAGGGTTTCGCCCCTGTATGAATTCTCTGATGGGAAGTGAGATTGGAGCTCTGACTGAAGCTCTTTCCACATTCCACACACTGATAGGGTTTCTGCCCTGTATGAATTCTTTGATGCAAAGTGAGACAGTGGCTGTAACTGAAGCTCTTTCCACATTCAACACACTGATAGGGTTTATCCCCTGTATGAATTCTTTGATGGGAAGTGAGAGATGAGCTATCAGTGAAGCTCTTTCCACATTCAACACACTGATATGGTTTCATCCCTGTATGAATTCTTTGATGGGAAATAAGGTTGACACTCCGAGTGAAGCTCTTTCCACATTCCACACACTGATAGGGTTTCTCTCCTGTATGAATTCTCTGATGGGAAGTGAGATTGGAGCTCCGACTGAAGCTCTTTCCACATTCCACACACTGATAGGGTTTCTCCCCTGTATGAATTCTTTGATGCAAAGTGAGACAGTGGCTGTAACTGAAGCTCTTTCCACATTCAAAGCACTGATAGGGTTTCTCCCCTGTATGAATTCTTTGATGGGAAGTGAGAGATGAGCTATCAGTGAAGCTCTTTCCACATTCCTCACACTGATATGGTTTCATCCCTGTATGAATTCTTTGATGGGAAATAAGGTTGACACTCCGACTGAAGCTCTTTCCACATTCCACACACTGATAGGGTTTGTTTCCAATAAGATTTTGTTGAAGGGAAGTGGAATGGGAGTTCTGTTTGCAGCTTTCTCCACACTCAAAATTTTTATCTGGCTTCTCCTCTCTGGGGACTTTATCGTGGTCACCTTTGTTCTTGATTTCAGATTCATCACAATCTGCAATGAAGACAAAATTAGAGCCTCAGGAATAAATGGAGAAGAACTGAAGTGAGTTGTGTCACATGACAGACACAAGAGAGCAGAAGCAGCAAAGCAGGCTGTGAAGTGCTGGGACTGCACAATCATTTGTGCCTACTCAAGTTATTCAGGCCTAACTGCTAACTGTTGAGTCACTCTGACATGTGACTTAGCAGCCATTTTCTCTCTGTGTTCTATGTAAGATTTCAGTCAGAGTCAGTATGCCTCAGTTGTGAGGAACAGAGTCAGTATGTAATCTCAGTCAAACTGTTTGGAACCATGTTGTTTATGAAGAAGTCTATTTTAACTAAGTAATGCTCTTATTCTTTCACTTAAAAACTCTGCATTATTAATTTACGCTGAGCGTCAGGCTATGGGCCTGGTGTTTTATGGCTGGCGAATTGCTAAAGCTGGAGAATCAGGGTGCTGTCACTGAGGACCTCAAAGGGACTGAAGGTCCAGTGGTGAGACCGCGTACCGAAGAAGCGGACCCGATGCAGCAAGAGCAGAAACCATGCCAGCTCAGCAACCTACGCAGTTTATTAATCTTGGCAACACTGCCCAGATGGAACGTCTGAATGGTAAGAACTACCTGACTTGGGCTCTCAAGATTGAACTGGTTCTAAAACATGATAGGCTTTGGTGCTGTGTGGAAACTGGTTTGAAGCCACAACCCTCTGAGCAGGAAGGTGAAGAAGATGATAGAGCCAGAGCGCACATTTTCTTGGCTCTAGAGGAACCACAGGTCCTGCACATTGCAGATTTGGACTCTGCCAAACAATATTGGGATCGTCTACGTCAGATACATCTTTCTGACAGTGCTGGCTAACTGCGGGAGGCAGTGGATGACAGGAGTGCCCGGCGTGCTCTGGTCCATGGAGTCACGAAGAGTTGGACATGACTAAACGACTAAACAACAACAACAGGAGACTGTACAGAACTGTGCTACCTGAAGGTGGATGTTTAGCCACACATCTCCAGACTTTACACGTTATTCCTCTAGTTGCAAAGGAGAGGTAAAAGATTTCTAGACCTGGATCAAATCTATATCCTGCTATCCAGTCTCCCACCAAGCTTTAATATTGTGATAGCCTCTCTTGAAAGCATGAGGCAAGAAGATTTATCGATGGCGTATGTAACAACCCGTCTACAGGAGGAATCTGAAAAGCACGTGGAAAAGCTGAGTGAGAAGGCAGACTGGTGGAGTTTGAGTCGCCCTGCTAACCAGAGACCCAGATTCTCATGAGAAGATGGGACCGAAGAACGCTCCACAGATCGTGCCATGTTGGCAAAGAACTGCTATCGGTGTGGCAAGCTCGGGCACATGAAGAAAAATTGCTGTGTGAAAATCCCAGGAAAAGCGAGCGACCCATGTGAAACAGAAAAGTGGATACATTTCGTCTCGGCCGCCGCAAGAAAAGAAAAGAATTTTTTTCCAGACAGCTACATTTTGGACTGGCTCTGCCAGAATCATAATGAACAACCCTGACTGCTTTACAACACTCAGCAAATTGCCAAAAGGCAAGGACAGCATTTATCTTGCTGATGGGCAGAATTGCCCAGTCTCAGGTATAGCTATGTGCTATTTCCCATGCCTAGACGCAGAATTGAGGGATATATTATTGTTGAAGAACTAGAATTTTCTTTATTGTCAATTTCATGCCTTACAAATGTTGGTTTTGAATTTATTTTTGAGGGTGATGAGTGTTTTATTAAGAAGCAGGGCTTCTACAAAAATGGTGGATGGCTTGTATTCTTTACAGCATTCTCCGCCCAGTGACGGGGTCACAGAGAGACCAAAAGATGGAAAAAATGATGTGTTAATAACTGAACTATGTCAGCAAAACTCTAATTGCCCGCATAAAAACTGCATCCATGCTTTGCATAGAAAAATGGGGCATGCAAGTTTCAAATATCTGGAGAACATGCAAAAAATATGTAAAGATTTAAATGTCAACCAGTGCAGCACATACCTTGAATGTGCTATTTGCAAGCAAGCAAAAACAAAGTTGCAACCAATACCAGGTAGAAGTGATAGAATTTCTATACATGCTTTGCAACTTGTTCATTCTGACTTAATTGTTCCTTTTCCAGAGAGTGAGGGAGGATCTAGATACTGCCTAATTATTGTGGATGATAAAACAGGGTATTCATGGCTATATCTATTGAGAAACAAATCAGAATGTGCTGATGCTTTTAAGTCCTGGAAGGTATGGGCAGAAGGACGTTTTCAAGGGCCAGTTATTCAACCCCAAACCGACCGAGGAGGTGAATATTTAAGTAATCATTTAAGTAATCATTCCAGACATGGCTTAAACACCATGGAATAACGCATCGTCTTACATGTCCAAATAGTCCCTGGGAAAATGGAGTTGCAGAGAGACGTGTGGGTGTCATACAAATTGTAAAGGACAGCTTGTTAACTGAAGCTGGATTGCATCAAAATGATGCAAAGCTCTGGAGAGAAGCTCTCCTGATTGCAAATTTTCTAGTGAACCATACTTTCACTACTGCCACGGGTGATATTCCCAACAGAATGCTTTCTGGGAAGGAACCGGATCACACAGGTTGACACGTGTGGGGGAGTTGGGCTTTTGTTTATATCCCCAAGTCTCTGAGATGCAAAGGTGAGCCTAAAACCAGAAAGCTACGTTTCATTGGCTATCAGGGCTATTCTAGCAGGCATTATTGTTTTGCTTTGGGATGTGGCCGAGTAGTCATTTCACAAAATGCTGAATTTGCTGAACAGGATAGGTGGGAACAGGTTCATGCCAATCCTAGTATTTTAATTCCTCTCTCAGTACAGCCACAGGAGCCTCTCAGGCAGGCAGCTGCTGAAGAAAGGCTAGAAAGTGGGGGAACTGACACTTTGCAAAGTGCCACAAGCAGTGAATCAGAGGAACAACAAAATGATGAACTGGAGGAGCAACAAGAGAAGGAAAGCCCAGTGGTTATTCCTAGGAGGTCCACACAGACTACCAAGGGTATCCCTCCAGATAAATTGACTTTTGGTGCAACAAAAGGTGTCATGTTAATTGTACAGAGCTGCAGGACTTTGCTCAAGTTCTGAAACTACCTTCTAAGGAACAAACCCAATGGTTTGACGCCATGAAAGAAGAGTTGAGATCATTCAAAGAAAATAAGGTTTACACACTAGCCAAATTGCCACCAGGTGAAAAGTGAATTTCTAGCAGGTGGGTCTTTAAAAGGAAGATTCAGGTGTCTGGTGACTCATGTTTTAAAGCTAGACTGCTAGCAAAAGGTTTTGCACAAAAACCAGGAATTCACTATGGTGAGCTTTTTGCGCCCACTGCCAAGGCAGAATCAGTGAGGCTTGTTTTGTCTGTTGCAGCCGACAAGAAATTGGAAGTGAGTCATTATGATATTACTTCTGCATATCTAAATGCTCCTCTGGACTAGATGATATACATGGGACAACCCCCAGGGTTTGAGGAGGGGAATGATTTGGTGTGAAATTAGACAAAGCTGTCTATGGTCTTAAGCAAAGTGCTAAATGCTGTATATACACACAACTCAAATCTTGGATTTAAAAGGAGTATTGCTGACCCTTGCTTGTATACAAAAGGATCAGTCAACAATTACATATTGGTTTTGATCTTTGTAGATGACTTGATGGTGGCAGGTAGTCCCACAGGTAAAATTCAAAATATAGCAAATCAGTTGGAAAAACATTTCAAACTAAAAGACCTAGGACCAATAAGTCACTATTTAGGGGTCCAAATATGCAGAGAAGCAGATGCAAGTTTCTTAATATGCCAACAGCAAAAGATTAAAGGTCTGCTTGAACAGCTAGAAATGCAGGATTGTAATGCTGTGCAAACCCCTATGACTGTAGATTTTCAAAAGACTGAAAGTGATGTTTTGTTTGATCAATCAGATTTATAGGTAAAGGTAAAGGTACCCCTGCCCATACGGGCCAGTCTTGACAGACTCTAGGGTTGTGCGCTCATCTTACTCTAGAGGCCGGGAGCCGGCGCCGTCTGCAGACACTTCCGGGTCACGTGGCCAGTGTGACATCACTGCTCTGGCGAGCCTGCACCAGAGCAGCACACGGAACGCCGTTTACCTTCCCGCTATAAAGCGGTACCTATTTATCTACTTGCACTTAAAGGTGCTTTCGAACTGCTAGGTGGGCAGGAGCTGGGACCGAAAGACGGGAGCTCACCCCGCCGCGGGGATTTGAACCGCCGACCATACAATCGGCAAGTCCTAGGCACTGTGGTTTTACCCACAGCACCACCCACGTCCCTAACCAGATTTATACCAATCGGTAATAAGATCTCTTCTGTACCTGAGCCTGATATTTCATTTTGTGTAGGCATTCTAAGCAGAAAAGTAAGTAAGCCTAGTGTAAATTATTGGGCTGCTGTGAAGCAAATACTGAGATACTTGAAGGGTACACAGAGTAAGTGTATAAAATTATCTGCATCTAATTCAAGTGATTTGCAGGTGTTTGTGGACAGTGACTTCGCAAATTGTCCACCCACGAGAAAATCAACCAGCGGTCTAGTGGTCATGTTTAGAAATTCACTAATTGGTTGGAAATCCAAAAAGCAAGTTTTTGTTGCCACATCTACGTGTGAGCCAGAATTTCCTGCATTATGTGAAGAGTGTAACGAAGTCACATGGTACATCCAGGTATTAAATGATTTGGGATATGAAGTGCAACAGCCTGTGACAATCTATGAGGATAATCAAGCTGGTATCACAATCGCTAATTCAGAGAACACTTCACGTGCAAAACACATGGCCACCAAATTTTGCAATGTTAAAGACTATATACAATGTAATGTGATTAAGTTGGTTTATTGTCAATCACAGGATAATTTGTCTGATTTATTTACAAAACGTTCCCTAGGATGCAACATGTTGAATTGATTGCAAAGCTGAATCTTGTGGACAAAGTATATGAATAAGTTAATTTTTCATGTTTATGCTTCTGCTCTCTAGGTCTTTGGGGGAGTGTCATGTGACAAAGACACATGAGAGCAGAAGCAGCAAAGCAGGCTGGGAAGTGCTACGACTGCACAATCATTTGGTCCTGCTAAAGTCATTCAGGCCTAACTGCTAACTGTTGAGTCACTCTGACATGTGACTTAGCAACCATTTTCTCTCTGTGTTCTCTGTAAGATTTCAGTCAGAGTCAGTCTGCCTCAGTTGTGAGGAGCAGAGTCAGTATGTAATCTCAGTCAAACTGTTTGGAACCATGTTTTTATGAAGAAGTTTATTTTAGCTCAGTAAAGCTCTTATTCTTTCACTTTAAAACTCTGCATTGTTAATTTATGCTGCGCTTCAAGTTGGGTGTGTGTTCATTACCTGTGTTGCTTGTCGTTAACCAACATATTTATTATTAGATTCTGATGAGTTGTTGAATGTTGCTTTGTTTGATACACAGTAGTGGTAAAAATTGTGGAAGCCTTCTGGAAAAAAGTGTATTTCAGAGGTTTGATGGCTCATAACACCACTTCTTTTATAGGAATAACATAAAATTGTATATCAATGGAAAGCTAATTTAATCAAGAATGCAATCCATCAAGAATGCAAGTTTGTTCAATTACCTGTATTTTATCAAATGTTATAGTTAAATAACCAGAAAAAGGAAGCACAACTTGCTTAGGTTGACTTTTGTCAATGTGTTATGTGATTGCTATCAAGTTGGTTGGGTTTTTTTGTGTTCTTTCATTTAGTGAGGTTGTAAAACATAATAAAATTATAGAAATGGCACAAAAAGTTGACGGGTCACCCAGAAAGCAATGTAAAATTGTACTATTACGTGAACAAGGCTACAATTATGAATAAATTTGAAGAGAGATTGGGGAAAACATAACCAAAACTGGCATTTCTATATTTTTGAAGATGTATATGGAGACTCAGTCACTACAAAATCAGACTGGTAAAGGCAGGAAGAGGTGCACAAAGGCAAGTGACAATCGAAGAATGGAGAGACTGTCCCTACATGACAGAAGAATATCATCTGGGTGTATACAAGATGACATGGCGAGATGAAATGTGAAATTGAGTACAAGGACTGGTCAAAATGTTAGAATTATAAGGAAAAAGCCATTGTTATCTCTCAAGCAAAGGTTGAAAAGATTAAACTCATGTTAACTGGACAGAGGAACAATAGGACAGTGTTATTTGGACGGATGAGACCCAAATCTCCTTGCTTGGTGGTGATGGCATGAAATACACAAGGAGAAGAATCAGAGAAGATTTACATGCTACTTGCATTACACCAACCGTGAAACACCCAGATAGTGTGATGATCTGGGGTTGTATGGCAGCAAAAGGTGTGGGCAGAATTTGCGTCATTAATGGGAATGTAAATGCCCCCAAAATGGGAAGCGGGTGGCGCTGTGGTCTAAACTACAGATCCTGGGGCTTGCCAATCAGAATGTTAGCAGTTTGAATCTCCACTACGGAGTGAGCTCCCGTTGCTCGGTCCCTGCTCCTGCCAACCTAGGAGTTCGAAAGCACATAAAAGTGCAAGTAGATAAATAGGTACCACTCCAGCGGAAAGGTAAACGGTGTTTCGGTGCCTTGCTCTGGTTCGCCAGAAGTGGCTTAGTCATGCTGGCCACATGACCCGGAAGCTGTACGCCGGCTCCCTCGGCCAATAAAGTGAGATAAGTGCCACAACCCCAGAGTCGATCACGACTGGACCTAATGGTCAGGGTTCCCTTTACCTTTAAGACCTTAAAATTCTTATCACAGAACCTAGTGCGAAGGGCTGGGGGCTTTAAGCCTCTGTCTCTATCCAGACCAGGAGCCCTGGCCCACCTTGCATGGCTGTTGTAGGACTACAGTGTTGGACCTCCGCTGTATGAGGCAATATGCTTCCGAATGCTGGGAATCTCAAATGGGCATCCGATTGGGACCAGGATGCTGAACTATATGGACCTCATATGGATCCAGCAAGACTCTTGCATTCTTAGGTTCTTACATTGCATCAGCCTTTCAGGGTCATGCAAGGTGACCTTGGTGGCTCTCCAGGAGACCAGCTGCACAATCTCCTTTTTCCAGGATGTCTTTCGTCTGATAATTACTTATTTAACACCAATACTGCAGCGCCACAACCCAAGAGTCGTTCGCAACTGGACTTTAAACACCCCCCAAATACATAAATGAAAAGCTTGAGCCCAAACTGAAGCGTTCCGCAGGTGATCCTTACCCAGATACTGAAGCATTTATATTTGGGTTTTTTTGTTTGTTTGTTTTCTATTTCAACAAGATTCAGCTCCATGTCATGTTGCTGCTGTGTTGAAAAAGTGCTTTGAAGATAATCCTATTCCACTGCCGGAATGGCCTGGGAATAGCCAAAACTTTAACCCAATTGGAAATCTATGCAGTCGACTAAAGAAACATTTTAAACAGAGGCAACCCAGCAATAAAGCCCAATTAACAGAGGCAATAATTCAGTCTTTGTTTCACATTATTACAACTGCAGAACTAAAAACTTGATTCACTTCATGGGAAGATGTTGTAAGGCCGTAATGAAAGCTAAAGGTTACCAATGGTTACCAAAGGTTTCACGTTTTTTCTTTATGACTGCTGTTCTAATAAATACTCCATCATAAAAGTCATTGCATTACATTCTTCATTAAATTATCTTCCCATTGCTATTTAATTTATTGCATTATTCCACACAAAGGTGGAGTTATGAGCCATCAAACCTCAGAAATACACTTTTCACAAAAGGTTTCCACAATTTTGGCCACTAGTAGAAGTTGTTCATTTTAAAGTTAATGTTCTTTTTATATGGAATCAGATTATTATTATTATTATTATTATGGGCATTTGTAAACCGAGGTACCACTGTATCATCCTCATCCTTATCACTGCTACTATTACCTGAGATTCCCTAAGCCTAGCTCTTCTCTGGGATGGATTTTGTTTGGCCCAGTCATGGCATCCCCTCCATCTCCAATGTCAGTCCTTGTTATGGCTTGGTCTTTCCCACAAACGTGAGACGACTCTGGCTGTTAATAATTTCAGATTTATTGCTAAAACAACAAACTTGGATGGAGCTCCTCTACTCATCGTCCTCCCCACAAGATGGAGTTGCCCAGACTGAGCTCCTCCCCATTCCCCAGCATGGAAGCCCCCACCTTCTCTTCCAGTATCTTTAAATTTGGCAGAGAATGCTTCCTACATTCCAGCATCTGACTCACTCCTGTAGCTCTCACACAGCTGTCTGTCACTCTGTCTCCCTTTTTCTTCTCCCCTTTGTTCAGAGCTCAGATGACAGTTGCTCTCCCCCTCCTCTCTGCCTTCCGCTGCTAACTCTCCTCTCCCTAGGCCTGCTTCTTCTCTGGCTGGCAGCACCTGAGCTTCGCTGCCAGTCGGCTCTTTGGTCAACCCAAGACTGACAGCAACGAAAACAAAAACCTAAAGCTACTTAGCTTTCCTAACAATTCTGAAGCTGACATTTTAGATGACCTGGGAAGTTCACAGCAGCTCAATCATGGTAGAAAAAGGAATAATCTGAGGAAGATTGTTCAAAGAAAAAACTCTAAATTACTCTTTATTGTAGGGATGTTAGGTTCCCAGGTGTTATATGGGGCACTGTTGAGCTCTGTGAAAATATATGAGGTTGGTCCCATAGAGGTATTTTTTGAATTTCCAGCAAATACAACGATCCCAGAGGGAGCCTTACCAAGAGAGGGCACAATCCCAGGATTCTCCTCCATGACGTCCTTTTGCAGAGCTCTCAGGTCAGGATCCAGGAATGCCCACTCCTTGTCTGTGAAACCAACAGTGACATTTTCAAAGCACAATGGACCCTAAAAGAAAAAGGGAAATGTCCTCCTCTGAGACAGCAGAAATATGATCTGCTACACAATGCTCTGTTGTGTCCTTCCTGTTAATTGTGGTGTTGTTTCAATAGGATTGCTTTGCTGCACATATTAATTCTGGGTGCTTATTTTATTTTCCGTTTTAATTATGGGTGTTCATCTTTGGGCAAATAGGTGGTACTCAAGCATGCCAGTTTCCCCAATGGAAGGATTGACTTTTCCCTCTCCTCCTGAGCTGTTCTGGGGAGTTCCCTCCCAATGCCCTAGAGCCAAATTCAAGGGATTCATGGAGGCATGAAGAGGGGGAGGAATGGGGGGCAGGCCGCATTTTGCAGCCGATGGGGCTGGTTAGGTGCATCCAGGCCACTATTTGTTCTGATTTGTTCACTGCTTAGAAACCGATTTTAGCATTCAGTGATCAATCTAGAAATACAGTAGTGCCTCGCAAGACGAAATGAATTCGTTCCGTGAATTTTTTCGTCTAGCGAATTTTTCGTCTTGCGAAGCACGAAATCCCATAGGAATGCATTGAAAATCAATTAATGCGTTCCTATGGTCAAAAAAAGTCCAAACAAAGCCAAATTTGGTACAACAAGAGTTTATTAAGTGCTCTTTAAAGTCACACATACTGTAAAGAGCATTACAAAATTCAAACCCAGATTTTTTTAAAAAACACACAGCAGAGTTGCCCAATGGTCACAGAAAATCATAAAAATGCAGGGGGGGGAACAAGCTTCCAGATTCTTGCAAACCCCTCCCCAACTGTTCCCCCAGCCACCCAGCACACAGAAATTCAAACCCAGATTTTTTAAAAAAAAAACAGCAGAGTTGCCCAATGGTCACAGAAAATCATAAAAATGCAGAAAAAAACACACACAAGCTTCCAGATTCTTGCAAACCCCTCCCCAACACCAAGTCCTTGAATTCGAAACACCCCAACCCAAAATCCAAACCCCCCCAAAAAAGTTTTAAAAGCTTAACTTACCAAATGGCTGCAAAAGAAGTTTTGGAAAAGCTTCAAAAATCACCAAAGTCTTTAAAAACCTCAAAAAAGGCTACTATGTACACTGCGTTCTATGAGTTGCTCCTCGAAGTCAAGTCACAACTGTATTAACGGTGTTAAGAAAAAGGAAACAAACTTGCAAGACGTTTTCGTCTTGCGAAGAAAGCCCATAGGGAAATTCGTCTTGCGAAGCAGCTCAAAAAACGGAAAACCCTTTTGTCTAGCGAGTTTTCCGTCTTGCGAGGCATTCGTCTTGTGGGGCACCACTGTAAAATAAGCCTGTTTTGGATGGCCATCTGTCTTGGATGATCTAGCAGAGATTCCTGCATTGCAGGGGGTCTCCTGGCTCTGAGAGACAAGCAGGGAGGGTGGCTTCTGGCAAAAGGAGAGGGAGCCACCGGTGGCTCTTCCTTATCCTGACTCACCTCTGCCTCCCGACCTTCCTCCTCCCACTCGCCTCCTTCCTCTTCTGCCTCTGATTCTGCACTGCATTCTGCCACAGAGTCTCCCAGTCACTAAGCCCTGTAACCCCTTCAGCTTCTGACACCTCCTCTTCCCAGCCTTCTCCCTCTTGCCCCTCTGACCGCTCATCCTTCCTCCACCTCCACTCCTTCGGCTCTGAGCCACCATCCCTTTCTGGTTTCCTGGCTGCTATCTCCCACTACTCCGCTGTGCCCAACCAGTCCATGACATTGCCCCATCCCTCGGCCTCTGTCCCCACAAGGCAGCTTCCCCTGACCTGATCTGGTTCCACAGCCGCTGCTTCCCTTCTGCCCCCATGAAAAGGCGGATCAGGAGGTCTTGCCGGCATCCTTCTGCCACCTGCAAGAAAAAAAAAGGTAAGCAGGACGCCAGGAGTGCCTGCTTCTCTCACAGGTGAAACAGGGCATCTCTTACTACAGATGGGCCTTTGAGAAGGACTTACCTACTGAGAGCATTTGGACGTTTGTGCCCATTTCAAATGTTTGTGGTGCAGAAATACATCTCCCCTCCTCTGGACCCTTGTTCCCAACTGTCTCCCCCCAAAACAAGATGAAAAGAACCCCCAGATGAGTTGGGAAACCAACGGAATGAGACCAGACAGAGAAAAACCACCTTCCTCCTTACCCAGTGGCCTCTCTATGGTGTCCAACGGAGGCCTCTCTGCCTCACAGGAATCCAGGTCCATTTCTGCAAAGAGATCTTTTCCCTGAAAAAGAAACAAGGATTCAAAACAGAGAATGGTGAGAAATATTAGAAAGAGAATGGCAAAAAATTGAAGGGTGTGAGATCTCATTCCATGGATGCTTTCCCAGAAAACGGATCATTGTGGGATGTTCTTTGTCCTGTTTGGAGCCCTTTGGAGTGAAGGGGTACAGTTAGGGTTACCCCAAAAAGCCCTAAAAACTGTTTGTGAATTCCCCCCCCCCCAGCCAGGCCTCGGAGTACGCATTTTAAAAACTGCATTTTCCTCTAAGACAAAAAGCATGAGCTAAGCAGTCCTCTCTGTAACAAAAACGCTGTAGCAAACCTACAGCTGAGAACAGTAAAGCTTTTCGCTTCCCAGATCCAAGATAACCTTGTCCTGGTACATTGATTTGCAACATACTTCCGGGAACAGAGTCAGAGAACGAAAAGCAACATTTCTATGTAAGAATCTGTGAAGGGGGAGAGGAAAAAAGGGGTTTGAAAAAAGGATAAAACCTGCTTGTAAAATGTTTTCGGTGCGGCCTGCCCCCCCCCCCCCATGGCAGAATAAAACGCTCTTTCTCTGGATTAACCCCTTGGTGTCGTTTGGCTCCTTTTGTCTCTGCTCGGGTGCAACAATTATTCCTACCCATGGATTAATAAGGCTACAGGAGAATCCAGAGGAAAGTCTCTCTCACCTGCTTTCTCTCCTCTGCCTGATTCAGGAGGAAACCTTCTGTTTGTCGTAATGAAAAGCTCTAGGAATTTCTACAAAGCAAATACATTGTTCTGTTACAGAATTTGTAGGACAGCGGGGAAAATGGTTCCCCGAGCAAGCATGGATGAGCCTTGCTGGGAACCAGGGCAGGATTGCAACGCATCCCAGACCATGAGCTATCTTTTTGAAAAGAAAGAGAAGAAATACGTCTCTAGCCTTCTAGCAATGCAAAATGTGGAGGCAACTGAAGGGATTTCTGGGAGATTAATCAACCTGGTTTCTGCTGCCTTCCAGTCAATGAATGAAGTCAGAACTGACTGACAAGGGAATTGTTTGTATCTTGTGAAAAATGGATGCTTGGCTCTAGTGGGGGTCCACACCCGGGGGTCCTCAGGCAGGAGATGCTCCCTCCCCCCACTCCCACCCCCACTCCCCTGCTTCTGTCTCCTTCTCTTGCACTTGGACTCTCTGCCGCTCTCCAGACAGATTCCTGGGGTGGGGTCCCCTTTTCTTTGCTCTGAGGGCTAGGAATGTATCAGGCCAACCCCCTGAGGGCCAAGTGGGTGGGAAAAAAGACATATCCCTTGATATTTAGCCGGGTAATTTATTATTATTATTATTATTATTATTATTATTATTATTATTATTATTATTCTGCTAGATAGCTTAACACCCACACAGCCATTCATGTCAAGGTCCCAGGAGGCTCAGTGAGTAGCAGCGCCCATTTCCGGCTGCTTTGCCAGCAACAATCTCTTTGGGACAGAGAGGATGTGGTCCTGGGATGCCATGCTCTGGGTGCGAGGGGATTGCTGCAGTGGCCTCCGTGGGGAGCTGCCCTTGGAGACGACTGGGAAACTGGTCTGCAATGCAGCAGCCAGACTAGGGGCTGGGATCCCTCTCTTTGTTCCTGGCCTTTCTCTCCCACCTTTCCTTCCTTCCTTCCTCCACGTGGGGTTTTATTGGGGGGGGGGGCTAGTCCACCTCCTCCTCCAAACCATTTGCACATGTTTCCTCTGTTGTGCAATGAGGCTGAGCGATGTCACACAGAGTTAAAGTCCCAGGGACTCCTTTCTTTAAAGAAGGGAGATTTTTTTTTCTGAAAGGGGGGGCGGAGGGCCAAGTGAGTTTGGGATCCTCTGATCTCCAGGAAGGAGAGCGTGGCAGACCTGGCCCCTCCCGGATCAGGCCCCCCAGGCATCCTCCCCGGCTGCAGCCCTGGGACCCCCCCCGTCTCCCCACTGCACCCTCTGGGGGGAGAGAGAGGAGACTCACCAGATCCCGGGAGGGGACAGCGAGGCAGCCCTTGCAGGAGAGACCCCAAAGCAAGGGAAGGACTGGGGAGGGAGGGGCCTTGGCTCTGGAGGACCTGCCCCCTCTTGCTTCCTGGCCTCTCTAGGAAGGCAGCTCACTTCCCTTTAACCCTTGCCAAGCCGAGTCCCTCCACCTCAGCCCTCTCTCGCTTGGCAGAACCTCAGATTCTTATTATTTTTTATGGATTTAGGGGGGCAGCTGCCCCCCTGGCTACGCCAATGCCCAGATATCCTTTTGGGGGTGAGGCTCTTGGCTGGACTCTGAGCATCTCCCTCCCTTGGCCAGAAACCAGAGGAAGAGCTTGCAGGGAAAAGGGCTTTGCAGGAGGCAAGGAAGCTCCTCCTACAATTCCGGAGTGGAGAGATAGGAGGGGATCCCAGGGTCATCTAGTCCAACCCCCAGCAATGCAGGAATCTCAGCTAAAGCATCCATGGCAGATGGCCGTCCGATCTGTGCTGAGAAACCTCCAAGGAAGGAGAGTCCACCACCTCCCAAGGGAGACCTTTCCCTGCCCAACTGCTCTTAGGTGTCCCTCAAGGCAGCGGGTCCTGAGTTCTAGCCCTGCTGAAACAATCGCACTGGCTGCCAAGGAGGAACCCAGCAAAGTTCAAAATAAATAAATCCTATTCTCATCATAAATGAGTAATACTTTCTCATGCATGCTTTTTAGGCTAATAAAAGAAGTATGCCATTTCCCTTTCCAGAAATGATTAATTGCTAATTCAATGGACTGAAAATGGATTGTTGTTATTTTTATGTCTAGGGAAGCTTTTAATATTTGATGGACTATTGTATTTTAATATTTTGTTGGAAGTCGCCCGGAGTGGCAGGCGAAACCCAGCCAGATGAGAGGGGTATAAATATGTTGTTGTTGTTGTTGTTGTTGTTGTTGTTGTTGTTGTTGTTGTTGTTAATTGATCAGGTGAGTGTTCTCCTTTCGAAAGAGGCAGGTGGAATCTCCACGGTGGCTAATAGCATAACATTGAAAGGTTAGTGAAGTATGGGGAGCCCTAGAGCATCTGCTTGGCATGCAGAATGTCCCAGTCAGTGTAGACCAGGGGTCCTCAAACCATGTCCCGTGGGCCAAATCCAGCCTGCCAGGGTCCTGAATCTGGCCTGCACGGCCATTTCAGAACCCGCCAAGTGTCCGAGGCTGAAAGCATCTCGCCGCCCACTCAGTCAGTCCTTGCGTCGCGCTGAGGTAAACGCCACTGGCGTGATGGCGGCTCTACCAATGAAAGCCCAGGGGTTTTACCTGGAGACGGGGAAGTGTTGTCTTTTGGCTTGAAGAGTGAAGTTGAGGTTCCTTATGTGTACTTTAAAGGTGGGAGAAGGAAGTATAGTCCTATTTCTGTGAGTGGCACAGCGGTCTTTCCACTCCTGTGGTTTACATGCTCTGAAAGTTGGGATCTGTTTTGATATTTAAATTTCAAAAGGGTGGAGTGGAACCGGATATTGACCATTTCGTTAGTGTGGGGAGCCACATTCTGGTTGAAGGAGGCCAGGATTACCCGCCCCCCAAGGCCTGGTTTCTCCCTCCCCTGTAGTAGGACTTGGAATCCAGGAGGAAACTCTTGGAATAGCCTTGCCAGGTTCTCAGGGATGGACTCACCTGTCCCCATGTCCTTCTCTTTGCAGATGTGCAGCGGTTGCACATCTCTCCCCTAGAGGTGAGTATTGGAGAGAACCAGAGCAGGGACTCAGACCTGCCCTCCTTGCCCCCCACTCTGCACTCTCGGATGTGGAGAAGCCCTCCCTTCGTGAGGAACTGACTTTTGTCTTTCAGCTGCTGGAGGAAGATCAGCTGTACCTGCCGGAGGTGATTCAGAACTGCCAGGCACCTCAGCTCAGGGGGCTCCCAACTCTGAAGTGCCTCAAGCATGAGATGGCCAAAGCCATCCTGGTGAGTGGTGGGAGGTGTGGGGGACCCCCATGGGGAAGTGGGGGAGGAAGGGGCTTTGAGGAAGCGGTTGTCCGTCTGACAGAGGAGGAGGACCATGTTGGTCTAGGTTCACATATCCTGTTTGAAAGGGGAATCATCTGAGGGACTTCCTGTAAACATCTGGGTCAGGAATGCTGTTCCCGGAATTGACAAACACACAAGACGTAACCGGCTGTGCATTCACATAAACAATACTCTTCTATACATTCTTATCACAATATCAAAGGTTTATCTTGCACATAAACAACACATAAAGTGCAATAATATAGACGGAAGTCCCCAGTAAATCAGTTCATTCGAAAGACCAAATGTCTGCTAGTTTCTGTTCCACATACGTTCATAAAGTCCAAATTGGAGCCTATTACAGTTCCACAGTGTTGACCAGGATTTCCGGAATAATGCCTTGTTTCGCTCTCATGGGCTTCATCAGTTGTACATATTCTAAGTAATATAAATGAATATAATGTCGTAATTCAACATATTTTAACAAATTAACAAACCTGTGTATGGATAAAGTTTGCTTTACATTTGTTTTTTTATAGGGGTCACTTAAAGAAGAAAACCTTACAGCTGCAGATTTCTGTCACCTGTAGCTTAAATCAATGCTGCGCCTGTCTATATACATTGTAAGACTTGTTGTTCACTGCAGAAACCACTGTGTTATAAGTTCCATTATCTGGATACTTCATATATGGTATGTACTTTTATAGCACAATTGTTTATATAATTTTAATTTGTTAAATGATCTACTGGTCGATCCACAACTCTGGTCACTGCTCCCTGAGAAAAGCTCAAGAACTCTGGGCGAAGACAATGGGTAGATCACTGGCAGGATTTTTATTACTGGGAGTAGATCTCAGTCTCTTGGAAGTTCTGGCATTGTGGCTAGTTCAAGGTACCAGCACAACTTTAATTGCCACTCATCTTTTGTTGATATTAACTCATTTTCCAGTATTTTGCTATTAACATCCTAGCTGCTGTTGTCGTGTAAAGAAACACTCTTTTATTTTCATTTGGTATGCTTATTGTTAGAATATCAAATAGGAAAGCTTTGGTTTTCTTTAAAATAAGTAGCATTTACTTTATTTTATTTTATTTTATTTTACCTTTGGGGACATGTCCACCACATGTGGAATAAGGTTCCCTCATTTTGTCTGCATCTCCAACATTTCATAGAATCATAGAATCATAGAGTTGGAAGAGACCACAAGGGCCATCGAGTCCAACCCCCTGCCAAGCAGGAAACACCATCAGAGCACTCCTGACATATGGTTGTCAAGCCTCTGCTTAAAGACCTCCAAAGTAGGAGACTCCACCACACTCCTTGGCAGCAAATTCCACTGCCGAACAGCTCTTACTGTCAGGAAGTTCTTCCTAATGTTTAGGTGGAATCTTCTTTCTTGTAGTTTGGATCCATTGCTCCGTGTCCGCTTCTCTGGAGCAGCAGAAAACAACCTTTCTCCCTCCTCTATGTGACATCCTTTTATATATTTGAACATGGCTATCATATCACCCCTTAACCTCCTCTTCTCCAGGCTAAACATGCCCAGCTCCCTTAACCGTTCCTCATAAGGCATCGTTTCCAGGCCTTTGACCATTTTGGTTGCCCTCCTCTGGACACGTTCCAGTTTGTCAGTGTCCTTCTTGAATTGTGGTGCCCAGAACTGGACACAGTACTCCAGGTGAGGTCTGACCAGAGCAGAATACAGTGGCACTATTACTTCCCTTGATCTAGATGCTATACTCCTATTGATGCAGCCCAGAATTGCATTGGCTTTTTTAGCTGCCGCGTCACACTGTTGGCTCATGTCAAGTTTGTGGTCAACCAAGACTCCTAGATCCTTTTCACATGTACTGCTCTCAAGCCAGGTGTCACCCATCTTGTATTTGTGCCTCTCATTTTTTTTGCCCAAGTGCAATACTTTACATTTCTCCCTGTTAAAATTCATCTTGTTTGTTTTGGCCCAGTTCTCTAATCTGTCAAGGTCGTTTTGAAGTGTGATCCTGTCCTCTGGGGTGTTAGCCACCCCTCCCAGTTTGGTGTCATCTGCAAATTTGATCAGGATGCCCTTGAGTCCATCATCCAAGTCGTTGATAAAGATGTTGAATAAGACCGGGCCCAAGACAGAACCCTGTGGCACCCCACTAGTCACTCTTCTCCAGGATGAAGAGGAACCATTGATGAGCACTCTTTGGGTTCGGTCAGTCATTTATTGCTGATATTTATTTATTTTGACTGATTTGGATGGGGTCAGGTACCATCTAAAAATCAGATGGCATGTGGTGAATTTTAAGTCTTTTT
The DNA here is from genome assembly GCF_964188305.1 of Podarcis bocagei. Classification (NCBI taxonomy): domain Eukaryota; kingdom Metazoa; phylum Chordata; class Lepidosauria; order Squamata; family Lacertidae; genus Podarcis; species Podarcis bocagei. The sequence goes on from NW_027670336.1 coordinate 631,772, forward strand.
TCATAATTTTCCCCATTTTTCATCTTCATTGGATAGCCACAATCGTGTGCCCATTTCACCATCACCTCCTAGTCCTTAAGGTTCCAGTCCAGTAACAATCTGTGTGGTTTTGATATCTTTGTATTATTTAATAATATTATTATATATATATTTTAAAAAAACGCTGTTGTTCTGTCAAGTCCATTTATTTTTTGTCTGGAAAAAATTGATTAGCTGGTAATCTATCTTTTTTACTTTTGTTTTCCTTTTATATTTTTTCTTTTTTGTATTTTTAGCATATAATAACAGTTGTAATTATATGGAAATGTGATAATAATATTGAAATGAATAAAATGCTTAACTCGCCAATATTTTTATTGTTTGCGGCTTCCCAAGAAAACTCAAGGAGATTCTCCCCTTTTTGGCTTTTACCTCTTACCTTTATAACTGTGTCTTTACATCCCAAAAGTCATAGAATCATAGAATCATAGAGTTGGAAGAGACCACAAGGGCCATCGAGTCCAACCCCCTGCCAAGCAGGAAACACCATCAGAGCACTCCTGACATATGGTTGTCAAGCCTCTGCTTAAAGACCTCCAAAGAAGGAGACGCCACCACACTCCTTGGCAGCAAATTCCACTGTCGAACAGCTCTTACTGTCAGGAAGTTCTTCCTAATGTTTAGGTGGAATCTTCTTTCTTGTAGTTTGGATCCATTGCTCCATGTCCGCTTCTCTGGAGCATCAGAAAACAACCTTTCTCCCTCCTCTATGTGACATCCTTTTATATATTTGAACATGGCTATCATATCACCCCTTAACCTCCTCTTCTCCAGGCTAAACATGCCCGGCTCCCTTAGCTGCCCCACCCTCCCGCTTACAGGATATCCCTTCTACAGATGTCAACGCAGACCCAACGATGGAAAACCCTCAGCCCAATTCCTCGTGACCACAAGACTATTTATTACCTGCAACAACAACAACAAAAGACACCAGAGTGGCCACAGCTATCTCTTTCCAAAGGATATAGACTGACAGGGAGGGGGCTGACAAAGGGGAAAAAGTTGAATTGCAAGCACATTCTCTTACCTCTTAAACCTCAAGACTCTGGGCCCCAGGATTGAAAAGATATGTAAAAGATCACGATTGCCTCAAGATATGCAACTGAGATTTCATTAGTATGTTGTGTGTTATTATGTAGGAATGCTGTGTCTGACAGTATGTTATTTCCACAAAGGGGGGGGGGGGACCCAATTTTGTGTATAATTGCTTTTATGTTCAATGTATAATGTCTTATTGCCTACACCCCAATGGAGGATTCTCATGCATTTTAAGCTTTCTAATACATCAGGCTATTGCGTAGACCAGTATTTAGATTAGATCAATTTAAGTGGTTAAAATGAATGTTCTGCCAAAAATGCGATTCCTCTTTCAATCAGTCCCAGTAATTGTGAAAGATGAATGTTTCAAAAAATGGCAGAAAGAAATTTCCAAGTTTATCGGGGGTGGGGGGTGGCAAAAGGCCAAGGATAAACCACAAGATACTTACAGGCATAAAAGACAGAGGTGGTTTTGCCCTCCCAGACCTTTCATTATATTATGAAGCTGAATGCCTGGTATGGATTAGGGACTGGGTGAAGTTGGAAAGGCAAGAAGCATTAGAATTGGAAGCACATGACAATAGATTTGGCTGGCACTCATATTTATGGCATGGGAAAGGGAAGGTACATAAAAGTTTTTATAACCATATAATTAGGAAATCACTAATGAGCATATGGGAGAGATACAGTGGTACCCCAGGTTAAGTACTTAAATCGTTCCAGAGGTCCGTTCTTAACCTGAAACTGTTCTTAACCTGAAGCACCACTTCAGCTAATGGGGCCTCCTGCTGCTGCTGCACCGCTAGGGCCTGATTTCTGTTCTTATCCTGAAGCAAAGTTCTTAACCTGAAGCACTATTTCTGGGTTAGTGGAGTGTGTAACCTGAAGCGTATGTAACCTGAAGCGTATGTAACCCGAGGTACCACTGTATAAAGATATGTTAGAACAGAAGACCCCTTAGTGGCTTTCAACACATGAAGTTTTACTGCTCAAAACGCTTGGAAAGAAAGGAAAGTGGCTTACATATGATGACTTTTTAAAGGATCAAGAAGGAAAATGGAAACGAAGAGATTACAAGGAAATAAAAGACCACTTTCAGAGTTAGTTACGCTATCGGCAACTACATGAAATATACAAAGAAGACAATAAGAAAGGATTTAGCTACACGACATCTAGATTTCAAAAGGAAGTCATAGAAGGGAAAGGGAAGTTGCTGAAAGGTGCATATAGTATTCTGCTAGAATGGGAAACAAAAGATGAAGAGGTGAAATCAGTCATGATTAAATGGGCACAAGATATAGGTCATAATATAATGTTTGAAGATTGGGGAAGATTGTGGAAAACTGATTTAAAATTTAAAGACTGCTCTTTGCTGAAGGAAAATTACATGAAAATGATGTATAGATGGTATATATCACCAGTGCAGATAGGAAGAATATATAAAACCGGCTCAAATATATGTTGGAAATGTAGGGAAAAAGAAGGGACTTTTTACCATATGTGGTGGGATTGTAATAAAATTAAAAAAATTCTGGGAAATGATATACAATGAGTTGAAGAAAATGTTCCAATTAACTTTTGTAAAAAAGCCTGAAGCATTATTGTTAGGTATTGTAGGGAAAAAAGAAGAAATGCACCTTGAGCTTCTTGCCATGCAGCAGAAAATAGGGCATGTCCCCTACTACAGAACTGTAAGAAAGGTTCAGAGTGAAGGACACAGATTTCCACGCTTCCACCCAAAACTGCTGGGGCAACCCTGTGTCAAAGAGCATGGCTTCGGATGCCTCCTGCAGCGTTCTCTACCTGCATTCTGCAACTCCATTCTCCTGAGGAGAATTTGCTAGTCAACCTGTGGCGTATGCTTTTCTGGCAGAAGTTCTGCAACGCAGACCTGGTGAACTCTCCACCGCGATCTGATTGAAAGCTCTTGACCCGCAGTGAGAACTGTAGTTCTACTGCCGTTATCCAATCTTTCACCAAAGCAGCGGCCTCTCCCTTGTGCTTCAGAGAGAAAAGCCACCCATTTCTGGAATAATCATCCACCAGAGATAGCAGAAATTTGGCCCCACCCAGACTGGCAACTGGCATAGGACCCCAAAGGTCTGCATGGACTAGCTCAAAAGGTTTTGTGGTTACCCTGTCAGACCTAGGATAAGAGCACGTCTAAACCTTGGCTTTCTTGAAGGCCCTGCATTTGCTGATTTATTGCTTTCTCCATCAAGCCATGCTTCCCTCTTGAGCACACTCTGAGAAGCATGACCCCGGGTAGAAAAACAAATAGCAGACACGCAGCGTCTTCCGTGTGTGAGAAAAGGGGAGTGAATATAGTCCAGACAGCTTCTCTAAGCTAAAAGCTTTATTTGCAAGCACAGCATTACAAGTCCATCGGAGCTAAAACCCATTGCATCTTTCTCCTCTCGCTCTCGGAGGAAAAGTGAAACCAAACTCACAGAACAAAGAGATGACGTGACTTCTGTCTTGGCTTCCTGTAGAAGCCTCTCCCAGGTACAGGGCATACCAGAGGTTAACCCATTAAGCACCAAACTCCACACTGCATTCCAGGTATGTCACATGCTTTCATCTTACACCCCTCTTTGCACCCTGGGACCTTCTTCACGTACCCACACCTGACATGTGACATTCTCTGGTGCCAAACGCCATGATGGCACCCATCATGGATGGGAACGTTAGCACACCGTGCTTGTGCATCCTCAGTGGGACATTTACCTGCAATACATGTTTCTAGCACAAACAGCCTGTCTTTGCACTCAACACTGACCAGTTGTCGCCCAACTCTGGAAATGGAACACACATTATTTTCAAAACACACTTTGAACCCATCATGGACAAGAGAGGAAACAGAAAGCAAACAGCACTGCATCTCTGGAATGACATAGGCCTCAATCTCCGCCTGCAAAAAAGAACAATAAACAGAGCCAGACATAATTAGTTGGCGCTTGGAACCATCTGCAAGAGTTACACTTCTTCCAGTTTTCACAGCCTTGCAGTTCCACAAAAAATGACTAGATGGCGATGGCATAAAGTGGTGACTGGCCCCACTGTCAATCACCCAGCTCAGCCCGTGGCCTGGTCGCAGTTTTTCACTGTTGCCATAGCAGCAGCCAAATGATGCTGTGACGACATGTCTCTGCCAGTTCCCTTGTTATCTTGTTGCCACAGAAAACGGCCTTGGAAGCATCCTGTGGCTCCACTGGACAATTCTGGACCAGGTGAAATTCAGAGCCGCACCGAGACTTCGGGAAGGAAAAGCTTTCCCTGTTTCTTCACTTCTCCCTTCTCCCTTCACCCCCACTCTTGGGCGCAGCACAGCCTGGGCCTGCTCAACCTCCAGCTTTCTACCTGTAATGCCTATAATGGCAGTGACTTTTTAAAAAAGTAATACTTTGAGCCCATATACAGATGGGTAGCCGTGTTGGTCTGCCATAGTCAAAATAAAAAAAATTCCTTCCTGTAGCACCTTAAAGACCAACTAAGTTAGTTCTTGGTATAAGCTTTCGTGTGCATGCACACTTCTTCAGATACACTGAAACAGAAGTTGAAGTGTTCTCCTACTAAACAGAGAAACCAGTAGGAGAACACTTCAATCTCCCAGGACATTCTATACAAGATCTCAAAGTAGCTGTTTTACTACAAAGGAATTTCAGAAATAGACTGGAAAGAGAAGCTGCTGAATTGCAACTCATTACCAAACTTAAAACAATGGAGAGACCTGGTCTGAACAGAGACATTGGATTCTTATCTCATTATACATGACTAAACCATTTCTCACCTTCCCACCCCTTGCCTTTTCCTGTAAGACCTATTACAGTCGTTAGGAGTCGTCAACAGGCTCATCAGGCTCATCTCAGCTATCTGCCAATCTCCCATTCCCACCACCCTTCTGAGTAATACCCCTCCCCACCTTCTCTATATATAGAAGGATCTGGCAACTTCTGTTTCAGTGTATCTGAAGAAGTGTGCATGCACACGAAAGCTTATACCAAGAACTAACTTAGTTGGTCTTTAAGGTGCTACAGGAAGGAATTTTTTTTATTTTGAGCCCATAGTTCAATTTCCCAGAAGCTCCCCTTGCCCCGGAGAACACTTCTAGCATTCCATCTCCTCTACCTGTGGCATTGTTCAGCAGTGGGGAAAGTGACTTCTTCACACCGGATGTCCATTTGGTATGGCCCTTTCCAGGTTTTTGCCCTCTCATTGTGTTTGTCTTTCATTTGTTCTCCTGTGTGTGTTGCCAGTAGAAGCCACAATTCTGTGGGTACTCTAGGTGGTATAGAAAGCACCTGGAAGTTCCCTATAGGTTGAGGTGCCAATCAAACTTCTGTTTTGCAATCTATAAATTCCAAGTAGCAGTACTGGGGGTGGTTCAGATTCTGGGGAAGTGCTTTTGTCCAGCAGAGGCTGTCACACGGCCAGCCTACTTTCCCTTTAAAGCAAACTTGGGTCTCCAGCTGGTTTTGGACTACAACTCCCATCACCCCTAGCTAGCAGGACCAATGGGGAGGGATGATGGGAACTGTAGTCCGGGAGCTCCTGGGGACCCAAGTTTGGGAAACCTTGCTTTAAAGCAGCTTTTCTTTTTTTCTTTTTTTATTTTTTATAATATTTATTAAGATTTTTTGAAACACATAGAATTATAAAATACAGTTCACACAACTAACAATTTTTAAAAAATAAAAAGAGACATAAAAGAAAATGATTATATAGATAGCAAGAAAAACAAACATAAAAAGTTTAAAGTTTAAAATTAATTCCATCCTTCAATCTCCTTTATCTCATCACCTTAGTTCTTTGACCCCCTCACACCTCCCCTTTTGTATTCCCATTTAAAAAGTCCTTTCAGCAAATCCTTACCCTCTGTCATTTTTCATAACTCTGCGTCATCACCTATTCTAAATATATATTTCTAAGTATTAACAATCTATACTTGCATACACTTTAAAAAACTTTTAACCAATACCACTTATTTTCCATCCAGCATCACTTTAACTTTCCTTAATTTTGCAGTGTTTCTGCAAATAATCTTTAAATTTCTTCCAATCTTCTTCCACCGACTCTTCTCCCTGGTCACGGATTCTGCCAGTCATTTCTGCCAGTTCCATATAGTCCATCACCTTCATTTGCCATTCTTCCAGAGTGGGTAGATCTTGTGTCTTCCAATATTTTGCGATGAGTATTCTTGCTGCTGTTGTTGCATACATAAAAAAGTTCTGTCCTTCTTTAACACCAACTGGCCGACAATGCCCAGGAGAAAGGCCTCTGGTTTCTTCAGGAAGGTATATTTAAATACCTTTTTCAATTCACTATATATCATTTCCCAGAAGGCTTTAATCTTTGGGCACGTCCACCAAAGGTGAAAGAATGTACCTTCAGTTTTTTTACATTTCCAGCATTTATTATCGGGCAAATGGTAGATTTTTGCAAGCTTGACTGGTGTCATGTACCACCTGTATACCATTTTCATAATATTCTCTCTTAAGGCATTACATGCCGTAAATTTAATACCTGTGGTCCATAACTTCCCAGTCAGCAAACATAATATTATGTCCAATGTCCTGTGCCCATTTAATCATCTTGAGTATTCCATTTTAACAGCAAGTTATACATTCTTGAAAGTATCTTAGTTTTGGGATCTAACAGTTCTGTTTCTAACTTTGATTTTTCCACCTGGAAGCCAATTTTTTTATCCAAATTGTAAACCTCTCTTATTTGATAATAATGAAGCCAATCTCGCACTCTGTCTTTTAATTTCTCAAAACTCTGCAATTTCAACTTGTCTCCTTCTTGCTCCAAAATCTCCCAATATTTTGGCCACCTGGCCTCTATATTGAGTTTTTTTTGAGCTTTTGCCTCCATCGGTGACGACCACCTCGGGGTTTTATTTTCAAGTAAGTCTTTATATCGTGTCCAGACATTAAACAGTGCTTTCCTGACAATATGATTTTTAAATGCCTTATGTGCTTTAACCTTGTCGTACCACAAGTATGCATGCCATCCAAAAACATTATTAAAACCTTCTAGGTCCAAAATGTCTGTGTTCTCAAGAAGCAGCCAGTCCTTCAACCAGCAGAAAGCTGCTGATTCATAATAGAGTTTAAGGTCTGGCAGGGCAAATCCCCCTCTTTCTTTAGCATCAGTTAATATTTTAAACTTTATTCTGGGTTTCCTGCCCTGCCAGACAAATTTAGAAATGCCACTCTGCCATTTCTTGAAACAGTCCATCTTGTCTATTATCTGTAACGATTAAAACAGAATTTAAAAAAATCCTTCCAGGAATTTTTTTATTTTGCCTATGGCAGACCAACACGGCTACCTATCTGTGATTGAAACAGAAATAACATTCTTGGCAATACATTCATCTTAATAACTGCAATTCGACCCAACAAGGAAAGCTTCAAATTTGACCATATTTCTAGATCCCTTTTAACGTCTGACCAACACTTTTCATAATTGTCCTTAAATAAGTTCCCATTTTTAGCTGTCATATTGATCCCCAGGTATTTCACCTTCTTGACCACTGTTAAACCTGTCTCATTCTGAAACCTCTCTCTTTCATTCATTGTTAAGTTTCTCTCAAGCACTTTGGTTTTTAGCTTATTCAACTTAAATCCTGCCACCTGACCAAACTCTTGGATCAGTTCTAATACTCTTTTGGTACTAGATTCTGGCTCCTGTAATGTCAAAACTAAATCATCTGCAAAAGCTTTGAGTTTGTATTGTTTAGCTCCGACCATTATACCTTTAATCAGATGGTCCCTCCTAATCATGTTTAACAGAACCTCCAGGACGGAGATAAAAAGTAAAGGGGAAATTGGGCAGCCTTGTCGTGTCCCTTTCTCTATCTTAAATTCCTCTGTTGCCACATTGTTAACTATTAATTTAGCCTTTTGCTCTGAATAAATTGCACTTATACCATTTTCGAACCCTTGACCAACCCCCTGAAGGTTTTTCTTCATAAAACTCCAAGAAATATTATCAAAGGCTTTCTCAGCATCCACAAAAATTAAAACTGCTTTTGTGTTGATTTCCTCTTGCAACTTCTCCAATATGTTAATTATATTCCTCATGTTGTCAGACAAATGTCTGCCTGGGAGAAAGCCAGCTTGATCCTTGTGTATCACTTCCTTTAAGACTTTTTTTAACCTCTTGGCCAAAATGTCAGCAAAAAATTTGTAATCCACATATAAGAGAGATATGGGTTGGTTGTTCTTAAGTTGTGTCTTTTCAGACTCAATTTTCGGTATAAGTGTAATGAATGCTTCTTTCCACGACTCTGGCACTTTTTCCCCCTCCAAAATTTCATTACAAACCTCCTTTAGTGGTTGAATTAACCAATCCTTCAAAGTTCTATAGTATTTTGAGGTGAAACCGTCCGGCCCTGGAGATTTCCCCAACTGCATATTCTGAATGGCGTCTTCTACCTCCTGTTCCGTGACTTTGTAGTTCAACATTGTCTTGTTTTCTTGTGAGATTTTTTGAAGTCCATTTGTTCTCAAGAACTGGTCTATATCAAACTCTTTCTGTGGCCCTTGTGTATATAATTGTTTAAAGTACCTCTGGAAGCATTTTCTAATTTCCGCTGGATTCTGGATATTTTTTCCCTCCACTTCCAAATTGGTAATGGTATTAAGTTTTCGTCTTTTCTTCATCTGCCAAGCTAGCAGTTTCCCACATTTGTTTCCCGATTCAAAAGTCTTTTCTGTCTTGCCCACAAAGATGGGACCTGTCCAAGTTTGTATTTGCTTAGATTTTGTTTTCCTCATGACCTTTCTGCATTTTTTTATTTTTTAAGAGGGCAAATTGAAAGAGAAATTGTATGACAAGTAGCGGAAGAATAAAAGGGTACGTTTGGGGGGAAACAAAACTAAAACCTGGGGGTGGCCTCCTCAAATATTTTTGGGGGGGCCCAAGAGCCCCAGGCCTTTAAGAGTTGGCAGCTATTCCCTACACCCACAGGTCTCAGGACGGTTACAACATTTAAAAAACAAAATAAAAACACAAAACACCACATTTTAAAAGGGCATTGTCAATCAGCCAAAGGCCTGGTTTAAAAAGTGTGGATTTGCCTGGCTCCTAAATCTGTATAAAGGTTTTTCAAACCTTTGTATGAATTCTTTGATGTGAAGTGAAATGGGAGCTCTGACTGAAGCTCTTTCCACATTCCACACACTGATAGGGTTTCTCCCCTGTATGAATTCTTTGATGGAAAGTGAGAGAGGAACACTGACTGAAGCTCTTTCCACATTCAAAGCACTGATATGGTTTCTCTCCTGTATGAATTCTTTGATGGGGAGTGAGAGAGGAGCTCCGACGGAAGCTCTTTCCACATTCCACACACTGATACGGTTTCTCTCCTGTATGGATTCTTTGATGGGAAGTGAGAGAGAAGCTCTGACTGAAGCTCTTTCCACATTCAAAGCATTGATAGGGTTTCTCCCCTGTATGAATTCTTTGATGGGAATTGAGATTGGCCCTCTGACTGAAGCTCTTTCCACATTCCACACACTGATATGGTTTCTCCCTTGTGTGATTTCTTTGATGGAAACTGAGAGAGGAGCTCTGACTGAAGCTCTTTCCACATTCCATGCACTGATAGGGTTTCTCCCCTGTATGAATTCTTTGATGGGAAGTGAGAGAGGAGCTCCGACTGAAGCTCTTTCCACATTCCACACACTGATAGGGTTTCTCTCCTGTATGAACTCTTTGATGGGAAGCGAGACAGGAGCTATGAGTGAAGCTCTTTCCACATTCCACACACTGATAGCGTTTCTCCCCTGTATGAATTCTTTCATGGGAAGTGAGAGAGGAGCTGTCAGTGAAGCTCTTTCCACATTCCACACACTGGTAGGGTTTTCCCCCTTTATGAATTCTTTGATGGGAAGTGAGAGAGGAGCTATGAGTGAAGCTCTTTCCACATTCCACACACTGATAGGGTTTCTCCCCTGTATGAATTCTTTGATGGGAAGTGAGAGAGGAGATCCGATTGAAGCTCTTTCCACATTCCACACACTTATATGGTTTCTCTCCTGTATGAATTCTCTGATGGGAAGAGAGATTGGATTTATTATTGAAGCTCTTTCCGCATACTACGCACTGATAGGGTTTCTCCCTTGTATGAGTTCTTTGATGGGAAGTGAGAGAGGAGCTCTGATTGAAGCTTTTTCCACATTCTATGCACTGATATAGTTTCTTTCCCATGAGATTTTGTTGATGGGGAGTGGAACAGGAGTTCTGACAACAGCTTTCTCCACACTCCAAATTTTTACGTGGCCTCTCCTCTCTGGGGATTTTGTCGTGGTCACCTTTGTTCTCAATTTCCAATTCATCACAATCTGCAATGGAAACAAAAGGGATTAGAGCCTCAGGAACAAATGGAGAAGAACTGAAGGGAGTTGGGTGTGTGTTCATTACCTGTGTTGTTTGTCATTAACCAACATATTAATTATGAGATTCTGATGTGTTGTTGAATGTTGGTTTGTTTGATATACAGTAGTGGTCAAAATTATGGAAGAATTATGGGAAAAGGGGTATTTCAGAGGTTTGATGGCTCAAACACTACTTCTTTGGGAGTAATATCATAAAATTATATATCAATGGGAAGATAATTTAATCAAGAATGCAAATCAACAACGTTTATTTAATTATCTGTATTCTATCAAATGTTATAGCCAAATAACCAGAAAAAGGAAGCACAATTTGCTTAATTTGTAAAACATAATAAAATTATAGAAATGGCACAAAACGCTGATTGGTCACCCAGAAAGAGATGTAAAATTGTACTATTAAGTGAGTTATGAAGAAATTAGATGAAAGATTGGGGAAAACAACCAAAGATGGCCTTTCTATAATTTTGAAGAGGTATAAGGAAACTCAATCACTACAAAATCAGACTGGTAAAGGCAGGAAAAGGTGCACAAAGGCAGATAACGATTGAAGAATGGAGAGACTGTCCCTACATGACAGAAGAATATCATCTGGCTGTATACTAGATGACATGGCGCAATGTAGTGTGAAGTTGAGTGCAAGGACTGGTCTAAGGAAAAAGCCATTGTTATCTCTCAAACAAAGATTGAAAATGTTAAACCCTTGTTAACTGGACAGCGGAACAATGGGACAGTGTTATTTGGAGCATTGAGACCCAAATCTCCTTGCTTGGTAGTGACGGCATGAAATACGCAAGGAGAAAAATCAGAGAAGATTTACATCCTACTTGCATTACACCGACCGTAAAACACCCAGATAGGTGTGATGATCTGGGGTTGGATGGCAGCAAAAGGTGTGGGCAGAATTTGCATCATTTGGGGAATATAAATGCCCCAAAATACATAAATGAAATACTTTAGCCCAAACTGAAGCATTCCGCGGGTGATCCTTACCCAGATACTGAAGCATTTATATTTGTTTGTTTGTTTGTTTGTTTGTTTTCTATTTCAACAGGATTGAGTTCCATGTCATTTTGCTACTTTGTGCAAAAGGTGCTTTCAAGATACAGTGGTACCCCGCAGGACGAACGCCTCGGAAGACGAAAAACTCGCTAGACGAAGGAGTTTTTCGTTTTCTTAGCCGTTTCGCAAGACGCATTTCCCTATGGGCTTGCTTCGCAAAACGAAGCTTGCCCCGCAAGCTCCGGGGATAGCGGGGAAGCGCAGCGCGTCTTCCCCGCTGTCCCCAGACCTCTTTTGAAGCAAGGGGCGACGGGGAGAAGATCGCTTCTCCCCATTGCCAGCCCCACAATCTCCGGGGACAGAGGGGAAGGCGCGCGCGCCCTCCCCTCTCTCCCCGGACCCCTTTTGAACCAAGGGGCGGCAACGGGGAGAAGCAATTCTCCCCGCTGCCCCTTCCCTTGCTTTAAAACAGGTCAGGGGACAGAGATTGCGGGGCAGGCAACGGGGAGAAGCAATCTTCTCTCCGCCGCCCCTTGCTTTAAACAGGTCCGGGGACAGAGGGGAAGGCGCGCGGTGCTTCCCCTCTGTCCCCGGACGGTCTCCATAGGAACGCATTGATTGATTTTCAATGCATTCCTATGGGAAACCGTGCTTCGCAAGGCGAAAAACTCGCAAGAAGAAAAAACTTGCAGAACGAATTAATTTCGTCTTGCGAGGCACCACTGTAATCCCATTTCACTGCCGGAATGGCCTGGGAATAGCTCAAACATTAACCCAATTGGAAATTTATGGAGCTGACGAAAGAAACTTGTTAATCAAAGGCAACCCAGCAATAAAGCCAAATTAACAGAGGCAATAATTCAGTCTTGGTTTCACATTCTTACAGCTGCAGAACTAAAAACTTAATGCTAAGGCGTTGTAAGGCCGTAATGAACGCTAAAGGTTACCAATGGTTACCAAAGGTTTCACGTATTTTCTTTATGAATGCTGTTCTAATAAATACTCCTTCATAAAAGTCATTGCATTACATTTTTCATTAAATTATCTTTCCATAGCTCTTTAATTTTATGGTATTACTCCACACAAAAGTGGTGTTATGAGACATCAAAGCTCAGAAATACACTTTTCACAAACGATTTCCACAATTTTGGCCACTAGTATAAGTTGTTAATTTTAAAGTTAATGTTCTTTTTATATGGGATCAGATTATTATTATTTATGTTTCATGATTTTATATGTGTTGGAAGCCACTCAGAGTGGCTGGGGCAACCCAGCTAGATGGGCAGGATAGGGGGGGAAAAATACTATTATTACCACAGTGGTACCTTGATATAAGAACAGTCCTGTTCCGGAAAAGATTAAGTTTGTAAACCGAGGTACCACTGTATTACTATTACTATCATCATCATCATCCTCATCACTGCTACTACTACCTGAGATTCCATAAGCCCAGTTCTTCTCTGGGATGAATTTTGTTTGGCCCAGTCATGGCATCCCCTCCATCTCCAATGTCAGTCGTCTCTTTGGTCAACCCAAGACTGACAGGAGCAAAAACAAAACCAGAAAACCTGAAGCTACTTATCTTTCCTAACAATTCTGAAACTGACATTTAATATGGCCTGGGGAGTTCAGACCAGCCCAATCCTGGTAGAAAAAGAAATAATTTGTGAAAGATTGTTCAAAGGAAAAACTGTAATTTACTGTTTATTGTGGGGGTGTTAGGTTCCCAGGTGTTATAGGGGGCGCTGTTGAGCTCTGTGAAAATAGATGAGGTTGGTCCCATAGAGGTATTTTTTGAAGTTCCAGGCAGATATGACGATCCCACAGGGAGCCTTACCAAGAGAGGCCACGATCCCACGATTCTCCTCCATGACGTCCTTATGCAGAGCTCTCTGCTCAGGATCCAGCAACGCCCACTCCTCGTCCGTGAAACAAACAGCAACATCTTCAAAGCACACTGGACCCTAAAAGAAAAAGGGAAATGTCCTCCTCTGAGACAGCAGAAATTTGATCTACTACACAATGCTCTGTTGTTTCATTCCTGTTAATTGCAGTGTTGTTTCAATAGGGTTGCTTTGCTGCACATTTTAAATATGGATGCTTACTTTATTCTGCATTTTAATTCTGGGTATTCGTCTTTGTGCAAATACGTGGTTCTCCACATTGTGTTTTCCAAGTCATAAGATGGAATATCCACTTTCTCCTTTCCTCATGAGCTGTTCTCGGGAGTTCCCTCCCAATGCCCTAGAGCCAAATTCAAGGGGTTCATGGGGGCATGGAGGGGGGAGCAATGGGGGGCAGGCCCCATTTTGTAGTGGATAGGGCTGGTTAGGTGAATCCAGGCCACTATTTGTTCACATTTGTCCACCCCTTAGAAACCAATTTTAGCATTCATTGATCAATCTTGTATAAGGTTACCAAATTTTTTTCAATGAATCCGGGGACACTAAGTATAAATAAATAAATAAATATTACTACATGTGTGGGACGTTGATGATGCAGCAATGGGGGTGGCAGAGGGGCGGCCAACACCTTGACCTCAACCACCACGTTTCCCCTTCCTCCAAGGCTTCTATCTCCTCTCTCCATGAGCCTGGGTAGCCCCTGAGTTGTTGGTTCTTCGGTGGTGGTGATGGGGAAGCGCTGTGCCGTGGGTCAGGCATGGAAGGCGAAGAAGGAGGGCAAAGAGCAGCGGCAAGGCTCGGGCAGCGCGATGCCTCCCTTCTCATCAGAGCAGCCCCAATTCCATTCCTACTTGCATGCTAGCAGGAGGGAGCGTAAATCCCTTAGCTGCAAAGCGAGGCTTTACACTGCCTTTCGGAGCAGCCTCATCCCAACTGCTGCTTGCGTGCGTGCAAGCAGTAGGGGGCAGGGATCTCTCAGGCAGCTCTGGGCTGCTGAGTCTGCCACTGCTGCATTTCCCGGGGACATTAGGTGAAATCTGGGGACATTCCAGGGATGGTATTTGTCCGCAGAATTATTGACAAATCTGAGGACTGTCCCTGGGAAAAGGGGGCGTCTGGTAACCGAAGTCAAGAAATAAAATAAGACTGTTTTGAATGGCCATCTGTCTCTAGCGTGATCTAGCAGAGATTCCTGCATTGCAGGGCGTCTCCTGGCTCTGAGAGACAAGCAGGGAGGGGGGCTTCTGGCAAAAGGAGAGGGATCCACCGGTGGCTCTTCCTTATCCTGACTCACCTCTGCCTCCCGACCTTCCTCTCCCACTCGCCTCCTTCCTCTTCTGCCTCTGATTCTGCACTGCATTCTGCCACAGAGTCTCCCAGCTCACTAAGCCCTGTAACCCCTTCAGCTTCTGACACCTCCTCTTCCCAGGCTTCTCCCTCTTCTCCCTCTGACCACCCATCCTTCTTCTACCTCCACTCCTTCGGCTCTGAGCCGTCTTCCCTTCCTGGTTCCCCGGCTGCTTCCTCCCACCATTCCTCTGTCCCCAACCAGTGCATGACATTGCTCCATCCCTCGGCCTCTGTCGCCACAAGGCAGCTTTCCCTGACCTGATCTGGTCCCACAGCCGCTGCTTCCCTTCTGACCCCATGAAAAGACGGATCAGGAAGTCTTGCCGGCATCATTCTGTCACCTGCAAGAGAAAAACAGTGATCAGGACGCCTGGAGTGCCTGCTTCTCTCACAGGTGAAACAGGGCATCTCTTACTACAGATGGGCCTTTGAGAAAGCCTTACCTACTGAGAGCATTTGGACATTTGTGCCCATTTCATATGTTTGTGGTGCAGAAATAAATCTCCCCTCTTCTGGACCCTTGCTCCCAACTGTCTCCCCACAAAACAAGATGATAACAACTCTCAGATGAGTTGGAAAACCAACAGAATGAAACCAAATGGGGAAAAACCACCTTCCTCCTTACCCAGTGGCCTCTCTCTGGTGTCCAACGGAGGCCTCTCTGCTTCACAGGAATCCAGGTCCATTTCTGCAAAGAGATCTTTTCCCTGAAAAAGAAACAAGGATTCAAAACAGAGAATGGTGAGAAATATTAGACAGAGAATGGCAAAGACTTGAAGGGTGCGAGATCTCATTCCATGGATGCTTTCCCAGAAAAAGGATGGGCCATCAGCAGACCATTATGGGATGTTTTCCTTCCTGTTTGGAGCCCGTTGGGAGTATCCAGAGGAAAGTCTCTCTCACCTGCTTCCTCTCCTCTGCCTGACTCAGGAGAAAACCTTCGGCCAGGGCCACCGCCTGGGAACTGGTCTCCACTCCGCATTCCCTCACCCAGCTCTCCATCTCCAGGGGAAGGACAGCCAGGAACTGCTCCAAGATCACCAGGTCCAGCATCTCAGCTTTCGTGTGCCTTTCTGGCTTCAGCCACTGATGGTCAAGGTGGTAGAGTCGGCTGCAAACCTCTCGGGTTCCTTTGGCCTCCTGGCAGCAGAACTGCCTCAACTGCTGGCTCTGCACCTCTGAGCCGAGGGTGTCCTCCTCACCCAGGATCTTCTGCACTAGGTTTTCCCAGAATCCCCCACTGCTCCCAGTTTGGCTGGCATGGCCTCTTCCTGCTTCAGGGCCAGCTGAGTCTCGCTCATCCATCTGTGCTCTCAGGAAGCCTCTGAGAGATCGGAAGGAACCCTTTGGTCTTCTGACGAGTTCTGCCCGACTAAATGAGAAGCTCTAGCAAATCCTACAAAGCAAATACATTGTTCTGTTACAGAATTTGTAGGACAGGTGGGGATATGGTTCCCTGAGCAAGCATGGATGAGTCTTGCTGGGAACCAGGGCTGGACTGCACCGCACCCCAGACCGTGAGCTATCTTTTTGAAAAGAAAGAGGAGGAAGAGGAGAAGAAATAAGTCTCTCGCCTTCTAGCAATGCAAAATGTGGAGGCAACTGGAGGGATTTCTGGGAGATTAATCAACCTGGTTTCTGCAGCCTTCCAGTCAATACATGAAGTCAGAACCAACAGACAAGAGAATCGTTTGTATCTTGTGAAAAATGGATGCTTGGCTCTAGCGGGGGTCCACACCCGGGGGTCCTCAGGAGTTCCTCCCCCACCCCCACTCTCCTGCTTCTGTCTCCTTTTCTTGCACTTGGACTCTCTGCCGCTCTCCAGACAGACTCCTGGGGTGGGGTCCCTTTTTCTTTGCTCTGAGGGACAGCCAGGAACTGCTCCAAGATCACCAGGTCCAGCATCTCAGCTTTCGTGTGCCTTTCTGGCTTCAGCCACTGATGGTCAAGGTGGTAGAGAAAATGCTTGATTCCTAATTTAATGGACTAAAAATGGATGGTTGTTGCTATGATGTTTAGGGAAGCTTTTAATATTTGATGGACTATTGTATTTTAATATTTTGTTGGAAGCCGCCCAGAGTGGCTGGGGAAGCCAGCCAGGTGGGTGGGTATAAATATATTATTGTTATTGTTATTATTATTATTATTAATTGATCAGGTGAGTTTTCTCCTTTCGAAAGAGGCAGGTGGAATCTCCACGGTTGCTAATAGCATAACATTGAAAGGCTAGGGAAATATGGGGAGCCCTAGCGTAGAGCATCTGCTTGGCATGCAGAATGTCCCAGTCAGTGTAGACTACAACTCCCATGATACCTGTCCACTGCCTTTGCTGCCAGTTGGGCATTTATCATCATCCAACCATCCACAGGTTTCCTGCTCCCATCTTTAAAAATTCAGTTCTTTCTCCACCTCTTGCCCAGATTTAACGCTTCTCTGGTGTCTGCAGAGTCACTGCCTTGTGAGATACTTTATTGGGGGAAAGGCTTTCCTCCTGGACCACTTTGGCAGAGGAATGTTAATGGACTGATGGGAGGGAAGTGAAGTTTTCCATCTACGCACCTGCCTGCTGATCTACCTCCTCCCACTAAAAAGGTGCAAAATCCAGCTTTCTGGTAAATAAATAAATTAAAAAGTTTCTAGGTCTTGGTATGTTGTATATATGAAAGTCCGAGGAGGCCTAAGAAGAGGTGTGTCTGGCAAAACAACAAAATCATTTGCAGGGGTTAGTGGATAAGATTTGAGGGCCCTGGCCACCTCTTGGCCATGACAAGCAGACTAAACAGTACTAAAGAATCATAGAATTATAGACTTGGAAGGGACCCTGAGGATCATCTAGTCCTGCAGTGTAGGAATAAGCTGATGTCCCATATGGGGCTCAAACCTGCAACCTTGGCACTATCAGCACCATGATCTAAGTAGTCTTGCTTTGTGGGTTTCCTCCTCAGTGGTAGAGCACATGCTCTTTTTCTTTTTGCATTCGGCAGATCCCAAAGGCAGATCAGTCTGCAAAACGGCTTTTATTATTTATTTTGTGAAATTTATACATAGCTTGAATGATTATTTTTTTTAAGACCTCAAAGCGGTTTGCAAAAAGATAGAACAAAATCAATAAAAATTCACAGCCTCACTTTAAAACATACAAAGCTTAAAATAGTAAAACAGTTTAAAGTTACTTCAAGTTACGCTGGTCTAAACAAGAATGTTTTTGTCAGACATTGAATAGCGTGAAGGCTCAATCTCAAAAGGCAGGGAGTCCCAAATTGTAGGTGCTGCCATAATGTGCAACCGAATTCTTACAAAAGCAGAGTCAGACCATTGGGCCCATTCTCTCTACACAAGTATTTCTCAAATGGGTCTCCAGCTGTTGTTGGGCTCCAACTCCCATCATCCCTAGCTAGCGGGACCAGTGGGCAGGGATGATGGGAGTTGTAGTCCAACTACATCTGGGGACCCAAGGTTGAGAAACACTGCACACTGACTGGCAGCACCTCTGCAAGGTTCTCTCCCGGCCCTACTGGGAGATGCCAGAAATTCATAGCATCACAGAACTGTATAATTATACCTTCTGCATGCAAAGCAGATGTTCTGCTAGCAGCTGGCAAAGGAGGGGTAGAACACTCTGTTAGAACGTAAGAACTTTGCTGATGCAAATCGAAAGGGCCCATCTAGTCCAGGGTCCAGTTCAGTCTCCCCCTCCCCAAGAGGGCAGCTAGATGCCGACAAGGAGGGGATGAATGAAACTGTTATCCGACAATATTGCTTCCAAGCAACTAAGTATTCAGACACATACTGCCTCCATTACTGGACCTCTGGGTATAGGGCAATATATAAATTAATACTTAATAACAGTATATAGCCAATGTGGCTACTAGCCACTGATTGCTTTATCGTTTGTAAATTTGTCTGAAAGGGAGGGGCTAAATTTGTCTGAAGGGAAGTTCAGTGGTAGAGAATCTGCTTTGCATACAGAATATTACCACCAGTGCTTTGTTACTCACCTAAAGTGTCTCAA
The DNA here is from genome assembly GCF_964188305.1 of Podarcis bocagei. Lineage (NCBI taxonomy): Eukaryota > Metazoa > Chordata > Lepidosauria > Squamata > Lacertidae > Podarcis > Podarcis bocagei. The sequence goes on from NW_027670336.1 coordinate 650,518, forward strand.
GGTGATGTACATGAATGGCCATTCAAAACCAGAAAATGCATTTAAAACAAAACTCAAACTATACCTAAGACTGATACATGTGGCAAAGACCCATTCACCCTGCTGGGAAAACCAGCCAGAACAAAAATGTCTTCATTTGTTTCAGAAAACGCAGGTGTTGGGCACCTGTTGTAACTCAATGTGCGCTACTCCAGATAATGGGTGGCTGTTGTGATGGAATAACAGTTCCATTGGGGCATTAAATTCAGGTAGGTCGCTGTGTTGATCTGATGCAGTAGAAATAAAATTTGTCCAGTAGCATCTTAGAGACCAACTAAGTTTGTTATTGGTATGAGCTTTCGTGTGCATGCACACTTCTTCAGATACACTGAAACAGAAGTCACCAGACCTTTATATACTGAGAGGGTGGAGAGCGGTAAGTTTACCACACCTATCAGCCAATCACCCATTCCCACCACCCTTCTGAGTAATACCCCTCCCCACCCTCCCACTATATATAAAGGTCTGCCGACTTCTGTTTCAGTGTATCTGAAGAGGTGTGCATGCACACGAAAGTTCATACCAAGAACAAACTTAGTTGGTCTGTAAGGTGCTACTGGAAGGATTTTTTTCATTTTGTTTCGACTGCGGCAGACCAACACGGCTACCTAGCTGTAATAAAGAACAGAAGGTCGGCGGTTCGAATCCCCGCGATGGGGTGAGCTCCAGTTGCTCGGTCCCTGCTCCTGTCAACCTAGCAGTTCAAAAGCACATCAAAGTGCAAGTAGATAAAGGGGCCCCTTTACCATTACCTTTTTAAGGTGCTACTGGACAATTTTTATATGTATTTCTATTGGGGCATTAAAACATCTTTAATTAGAATATCTCGTTCTCTGGCATCTTCAGGTAGGAAGGGGAAACGGGCAGCTGTCTGAAACTCTGGTGGGGAGCTCCTCAAATACAAGACTGATCCATGGGTACATTGTTTTATGAAGCATCTTTCCTGTGAGGCGATTTGCAAACATACAGTAAAATCGGCGAAAACAGATTTTAAGAACAGCAAGCAATGGCTTGAAAACAATAGTAAAAGTAAAGGGACCATTAGGTCCAGTCACGGATGACTCTGGGGTTCCGGCCCTCATCTCGCTTTACTGGCCGAGGGAGCTGGTGTACAACTTCCGGGTCATGTGGCCAGCATGACTAAGCCGCTTCTGGCGAACCAGAGCAGTGCATGGAAATGCCGTTTACCTTCCCGCCGGAGTGGTACCTATTTATCTACTTGCACTTCGTGCTTTCGAACTGCTAGGTTAGCAGGAGCATTGAAAACAATATGAAACACCTAAAACAGACCTTTTCACGCAGCTGGGAAGAATGATAAATACCAAAACGTCCTGGAGTGTTTCCAAAAAGTGCAAAGAATTCACACTGCCATACCTCAGCAGGGATGCTGTTCCTCAAAATATTGGAAGCCCCACTGAAAGCCCTCCCTCCCTGGTTACTTTTGGGGGCTTCTTAGGGACTTCCAGGGAGAGAAATTCCTGCAGAATCAAGAGTGGGGAGGGCGTGTCTTCCTTGAATGCAAACTTAGAAAACTGAAATACGTTCCTGTAGTTCTTGTGCTATAAAAGAATGATAAGGATGCCCTTAAGATCTTTGGAATGCAAGCTATTAACTGCTTCATTTTAAGTATGCAAGCAAGCTGCTCCCTACATAGAATAGAATCATAGAGTTGGAATAGACCACAAGGGCCATCGAGTCCAACCCCCTGCCAAGCAGGAAACATAAGTGATTCAGCTGCATAGAGTAGCGTCAGAGCTGCCCGAGGTCCCAGCTCACAAAGGACCAACGCCAGTCCGTTGTTATATACAAAAGTCTTTATTGAAGTTCAGTTTTGGTTTCACAGCCGCAGCGCACAGCCCTACGCCTGAAACTCTAGACCGCTGAAGCTCCGTCTGAATCTCCTCCCCCCAGACACCAGTTTAAGACTCTGGCCTTGCTCCACCTCTTCCTTTGCTCTTTCCTCCTCTGGTTCCGTCCGTCCGCTGGGGTCTTGCCCTTCCTAGACTCTTCTGACGCTGAGTCCCCTGAGTCTTCCCCCTGCCTCCGGCGGGCTTTAGGACCTGGTTCCCAATCTGGGTTTTCTGCTGTCCCACACGCCTGTACATTCGAACTTGGCGCGCGCGCCCAGCTGGCAACCTTCCTCCTGACCGTTACACTGCTCCTGTCACTGCTTCCCCCTTCGGGGGGGCTAGCTGGACCTGACCTCCCCTCCTTTCCCCCACTCTCCGATAGAGGCGTGGTCAGCCCTGACTCATCTTCTCTCCCTGCTGGAGGAGACGCTGGCCCTGACACATGGGACTCTTCCCCCCCACTACGCTCTGGTGGGGAAGCTGGTCCTGATCTCCCGCCACTGCTTTGGGAGTCCCCGCTGGCCCCTTGTTTCTGGTGCGTCCCCCCTGGGACCCCCCTTGCCCTGACCATTGGCGCCTCCTTCTGGGAATCTTCCGATCCGCTGGAGAAGCTCATGGAATCTCTCGGGTCACTGTCATACTCCCCTACGCTGCCCTCAGATTCTTCCCCTTCGCTCTCCATTTCCTTCCTCCCCTGTGCCTCTGTTCCTGAGCCCCTGACTCCATCCCCCCCTCGAAGCCCCCCCTTCCCCCTCCCCCTCTTCGGGTGCGGGTTCCGGGTGCTCCATTGCTGTGGGGGTGAGTGCAGGATACCGTTCTTTCCCCCTGGTGTGCAGCCGGCCAGCTGGATCCGGCCAGCCCGTAATGGGCTCATCGACGTCGATCTCCTCTGCTTCCATCTCTCTGCATTCGTGCTCGAACCCAGGATCCTCCCCCAACACGTCCATGTCCTTCCCTCCCCCTGTTACCTCGGGTGATGTTGCGTGTAAGGGCCCCCTCAGCAGTTCCCTGCTCCACCCCACCTCCGGTTGATCGTCCCACCAATAGGAGCGGTCTGTGACAAACCCCGAGAGTGATCCCTCTGGGGAGCTTGTTTCTGGCGCCGTTTCCTCAGCTGATGAGAACCCCTTATAATAGGAGGAACTGTAATACGGTCTTTGCTCTAATAAAAATTGCATTTTTCCCCAGTTGCAAAAGCCTTAAGAAGAATGCACTGAAATAGTTTAATGAAATCAAATGTTTCACTCTGTGCTGTGTAACCTAGCAGCTGTAAAACAGTTTGTCCTTGTTGGGTGACTAACTCAGAACTTCAAGGACCGTTAAGTGTCATTTCACTAGCATTTAGGAACAATTAACCATGGGTACAAACTTGGCTTTCCCTCCCTCGCCCTTTTCATCCAGGGGGAAACAGCCAAGACCTAACATGAGAAGAGTCCTGCCAGTCAGGCCAATGAGCCATCAAGTCCAACCCCATCTTCTTACCGTGGCCAAAGAGAGGCATGTGGTCAACCCACAAGCAGGAGCTGAGCACAAGATTCTTTTCTTGCAATTGGATGGCCAGGGCTGAGGGCAGTTTTGGGTCAAAGCGGCTGGAGGACACCATCTTGGCCAAAACGGAGCTTAGGCTGAGCAAATGATGGAAGAGAGGCACGCTTATATGGCTGCTCGAACTTGCCCCGGAGGGAGTCCCATTGCAGGGGTGGCACTTGCTTCCAAGTAAGCATGCAGAGATGTGCACAACTCGCAATGTATTCAAAGGGCCCCCTCGGTGTGTACAAGCGTACAGACACACACACACACACACACACACACACACACACTGGTGTGGTGTGTGTATGAGTCAGTGATAGCGCAGTAGTTAGAGAGCTGGACTAGGTCTGGGAGAGCTCACAGGGTGGCTCTTGTGCCAGTCACAGTACAGTATGTCGCGTATTCCACGCGGTGTTTTCAGCAAAATATTAAGACAGACTCGAGGGAGTTGACCAGCATATCATAGCTGTCATCAAGGGAACTCAGCGTGGAATACGCGACATACTGTACTGTGACTGGCACAAGAGCCACCCTGTGAGCTCTCCCAGACCTAGTCCTCTTCCCCCACAGGCCTCCCTCTTAAGGCTAGCTTCTGGAAACAGCCTGTCAGGAATTTTAGGTGGTTTACCAGGGAGTCCCCCGGTTTCTTCCGACACCGGTACAGTCTCCTGGTCAGTGTTATCAGTGAGCCAGCTGTCTCTCGCACGTGGACAGCCTTGAGCGCATTCCACGCCTCACTTGCCGACACCTTATCAGCTATGTAGACTAGCTGGCTGTCGTCCACTCCAAGGATGATCGTAGCCAAAGCTTTCTCATCCTTTTCAAGCTGGGCCTCTGCTAGTGCCAGCTTTTCATCGTCATCCTCATCCTCCTCAGGGGGCTGCGGTGTAGTTTCCACCACCTTCCACAGGCCCTCACGCTTGAGGAAGTGTTGCATGCGGACCGACCAGGTGCTGTAGTTCGTGGCCGTCAGCTTCTCCAGCAACACGCCAGTTCTGGACTGCTCCATCCCTGCAGCTCACCTCCAGCACCCACGGCTAGATAACTGCCATCTGTACTCTTGCGCAGCGGAAGCGTACTGGGCCCATAACCCTGTCGCGTATTCCATGCGGCGTTTTCAGCAAAGCACTAAGAGTTCCAGGTTTTTCAGTGCAGTCCTTTTTAATGTGAGTTATATACAGGCATTTACAAAAGAAACAGTCCATACAGAGTACTTACAAACGAATACTCTCCACCACAGCACCACCACACTACAGCCAATTACACTAATCACACTCCTGCTGAGTCACTCTGACCCAGCAGAGTATTGCATCATCCTGTTGAAGCCTGCAGACTTATCCAGTATCCTGCGAATCCCAACACTCCTCCTTAAGTCAAAGGCTTGAGACCCAATAATTCTCTTAAGTCTCGAAATTTAGGAGCATCCAAACATTTTGTATACAAATCTGCCACATTACATTTTGTGTTACAGTGCTGTACCTTTAACACATTTCTTTCCAAAGCATTTTTCACATTTCCGTATCTTATCGCAATATGTTTACTCTTGCTTTTAAAGTTCTGTTGGTTAGCAAGCTGTTGTGCAGCCATGTTGTCACTTAGCACAGTGATTGGCATTTCAGAAGGTATTCCAAGCTCTTTTATTAGGCAAGCAAACCACTCTATTTGTGATACACATTCGCTTATGGCTGAGTACTCTGCTTCACAAGTACTTGTGGCAACAAATGTTTGTTTCTGGGATTTCCACTGAACCAGGGCATTTCCAATATATATGGCATAGCCAGTGGTAGACTTTCAATTTTCTCTGTCCCTCCAGCTGGCATCAGCGTATGCATACACTTGCTGATCATATCCTGTATCCAGCACCAGTTTGTAATCTTTTGTGCCTTTCAGATACCTTAGGATTCTTTTAAGTGCTACCCAATCTCTCTGAGCCGGGTCTGCACTTCTTTGGCTTAACATGTGCACTGCCAATGTTATGTCGGGTCTTGTCCAACAACTTAAATATAACAGAGAACCCAACAGAGAATGAAACGCTGTTGCATTCTCACATTTTTGTCCTTCTGGTTCATGTTTGTACTGGGTAGTTATGGGAGTGTCAACCTCATTTGCCCTCTCCATTCCATATGTCTTCAGTAACTTTTCGGTTTTTTCCTTCTGACTCAGAGAGTAAACCCCCTCTTCATTTCTCTGAACCTCTACTCCTAAGTAATTTTGAATCTCTCCCAAATACTTCAGTTTGTATTTGTTACCTAGGCTGTTTATAAACCAAGACACTTGCTTTTGTGCAGTTGTTATTAGACAGATATCATCAACATACAAAAGTAAATAACAAACACTTCCTTGCACCATTGCTGAATATAAACAGGAATCAGCCAGGCTTTGTTTGAATCCCATCTTTTTCAAAGTTGTGTCTATGCATTCATGCCATAGACGTGCACTTTGGTGTAAACCATATAGTGCCCTTTGCAGTTTTAACACCATGCTGTCTTTTTCTAGCTCATAACCTGGTATTTGCTGTAAATATACCTCGGCGTCAATAGGAGCATTTAAATATGCTGAGGCAACATCAAAATGATTAACTTTTAACCCTCTCAGACTTGCCATTGCTAAAACTGATTTTACTGTTTCAGCCTTTGCTGTTGGGGCAAACACTTCATCATAATGTATCATTTTCCTCTGTGTAAAGCCCCGTGCAACCAACCTGGCTTTCCTCTGACAACTACCATCAGCCAGCTTTTTCACTTTAAAAACCCACTTACAGCTTATGGGCTTTTTACCTTCAGGCAATTCTGTAGGTACAAACACATTGTTGTTTAGCAGAGAGTTATACTCTGCCTGCATTGCCTTTAACCACGCCTCTTTCTCTAGAGTAGGTAACTCTTGCACTTCTTCAAAGTTTTCTGGCTCAGTTACACAAACCTGGTTTATGGTGGCTGGGAACCCATAACGGTCTGGAGGTTGACCTTTATTACTTCTTGCAGACCTCCTTGGTTCATTAATCTCACCCCCTGGGCTACCTTCAGGACTGCTTTTGGGGTGGATTGACTCTGGAGATTTACCTCCTCCTGTCCCTGTTGCACTTTCTTCTCTCCCCTGCTCCATGCTAGCAGCTAGTGCCCTTTTCCCACCTTTTCTTCGGTTTTTCACAGGTATGTCAACCCATGCCTTTGTCCCAAAGATTCTTAAATGTTGCAAACTGGGACTTTTGTTATAGAGAATTTTATAGGGTATGTCATCTAGTACCCTTGACCACAAGCGATTCCCAATATAATTCGCAGTCTTAATACTTTCAGCCCAGTACTTAATTGGAAGATTTGCATCTGCTAACAATGCTTTCATTTGTGTCTGCAAGACACCTCCCCTACGCTCTGCTACTCCGTTCTCCTGAGGCGTGGCCACATTGGTAAGCCTATGTTTAATCCCTTGGGAACACAACCAGTTTCTTAGGGAGCTTGCCATAAACTCCCCTCCCCTGTCTGATTGAATAGAGGACACCTTTTCACCAAGTTGCCTTTCTACCCTTCTTACCCAGAACTTCAAAGTTTGGGCAACGCCAGACTTTTGCTTTAATGGATAGACCCAGCCAAATCTAGAAAAATCATCCACTAGGATTAAACAATACTTGTTGTGGGAGACACTTGGTGGAAAAGGACCAGTTACATCAGCATGAATCAACTCCAGTGGTTTTTTGGTTTCTCTCTGGCTTGCTCTTGCTACTGGGCAAGCCCTGCTTTTAACCTCTTTGCAGATATTGCAGTCTAAGTAATTATCACAACTTTTAATGTTTTTCATCCCCCCACACAACTCCAGTGTTTTGTTTAGCACCTTATAGCTAGCATGAGCCAGACGCCTGTGCAGGAGATGAATACACATATCATGGGTCGGGACATTTTGCACATTCGCAACCTTAGATTCACACTGCAGTACATACATATTAGTTCTAAGGCTAGCATTTGCCAACACTGCCCCATTTTGCTTTATCTGGCACTGATCTCCCACAAAATTTACTTCAAAGCCTGCTTTTGCCAAATCAGGAATGCTCAGGAGATTGTTTTGCAAACTAGGCACACACAACACATTCCTGAATGTGTGTCCCAGCTGTGGGAACACAACCTCCCCCTCACAAACCACATTAGCTTTCTGGCCTGTAGCAAGACTTACATGTTTTTTGTTTGAAGCCCTAGCATCAGTTAATAGTCCTTTTCTTTTACAAAAGGTTTGAGAAGCTCCACTGTCCAGAACCCACTGCTCCTCACTTTCTGGACCATCTGCAGACACCCAAGCGGTAGATTCCCTCTGCTGCCACTTGTGCTTCCGCTGTTTTTGTTGTTTTCTCGGGCAGTCCCGCAGCAGATGTCCACTGGACTTGTAGCAAAAACACCTTTTTACTTTGTTGACCACCGGCTGGTCTGCAGCAGCTCCTCCTGGCTGTTTCTCCGGCTCCCGACACCTCTGCTCTTCCCGGCTGTTGTTCCCTCTGGGATGCTCCAACAGCTGGGCTGAGGTCATCTTTCGCTCTGCACGCCTGTCCTCCTCTGCATACAACGGTCCGGTCACGTATTCCAGAGTCAGCTTATCAGTCTCTACAGACTCGAGGGAGTTGACCAGCATATCATAGCTGTCATCAAGGGAACTCAGGACTATAAAGACTTTGTCCTCTTCCCCCACAGGCCTCCCTGTTAAGGCTAGCTCCTGGAAACAGCCTGTCAGGAATTTTAGGTGGTTTACCAGGGAGTCCCCCGGTTTCTTCCGACACCGGTACAGTCTCCTGGTCAGTGTTATCAGTGAGCCAGCTGTCTCTCGCACGTGGACAGCCTTGAGCGCATTCCACGCCTCACTTGCCGACACCTTATCAGCTACGTAGACTAGCTGGCTGTCGTCCACTCCAAGGATGATCGTAGCCAAAGCTTTCTCATCCTTTTCAAGCTGGGCCTCTGCTAGTGCCAGCTTTTCATCGTCATCCTCATCCTCCTCAGGGGGCTGCGGTGTAGTTTCCACCACCTTCCACAGGCCCTCACGCTTGAGGAAGTGTTGCATGCGGACCGACCAGGTGCTGTAGTTCGTGGCCGTCAGCTTCTCCAGCAACACGCCAGTTCTGGACTGCTCCATCCCTGCAGCTCACCTCCAGCACCCACGGCTAGATAACTGCCACCTGTACTCTTGCGCAGCGGAAGCGTACTGGGCCCATAACCCTGTCGCGTATTCCATGCGGCGTTTTCAGCAAAGCACTAAGAGTTCCAGGTTTTTCAGTGCAGTCCTTTTTAATGTGAGTTATATACAGGCATTTACAAAAGAAACAGTCCATACAGAGTACTTACAAACGAATACTCTCCACCACAGCACCACCACACTACAGCACAACCACCTCCCCCCCTGTTAAACAGGCTTTCCTTTTTAAAACAGGTGATAACCAATTACACTAATCACACTCCTGCTGAGTCACTCTGACCCAGCAGAGTATTGCATCATCCTGTTGAAGCCTGCAGACTTATCCAGTATCCTGTGAATCCCAACAGCCCTAGCTTGTTTAGCTTATATGTAAATCTGGCACTGGGCCAAGATGTCGCCCTCTCAGCGCATGGTACCAGCACAGCCTTTGAACTGGGCTGGTTTATGGCAGATTCTTATGGGGGAGAGGAGATCATTGTGGGTAGGTTTATGGCACACAGTGGTACCTCAGGTTAAGTACTTAATTCATTCTGGAGGGCCGTTCTTAACCTGCAACTGTTCTTAACCTGAAGCACCACTTTAGCTAATGGGGCCTCCCACTGCTGCCACGCCGCTGGAGCACAATTTCTGTTCTCATCCTGAAGCAAAGTTTTCACCTGAAGCACTATTATTGGGTTAGCAGAGTCTGTAACCTGAAGCGTCTGTAACCCGAGGTACCACTGTATATCCAGGCAGCTATACCAACTCAGAACAAACAATGCCATAACAAGAGCCCTGCAGGATCAGGCCCATGGCACATATAATCCTTCATCTTGTTCTCACAGTGGCTAACCGGATGCAGTGGCCAATCAGCATTTTAATGCGGATTTATCCTAATTTACATATTTTTGTATGCAACATGGGCTAATCTACACATTATTATTTTTCAAAGCACTTTCCCCTAATATAATGTACTTCGGGGTGTTTACCTGCAATCCTTACCCAGCTAGATGCAATTTTGTACACATCCCTGGGCTAGAGAACTGCATTGCAAAATTCGGAGATGTGTGAATTTCGAAGAATGGCCACGGTTCGATTCATGTATTGTTTAAAAACCTGAGAATTAGGGAGGTTAGCCTTGAAAAGTGAGCTGAATCAAATGACTCACCCATCACTGGCGGCATGCGGAAGCTCCTAGCTTTATTCCCCAGCTACCCCGGGTAGGGCTGGGAGAGATCCCAGCCCGAAAAATCCTGAAGAACTACTGCCAGTTTGTGTAGACATTATTGAAGTAAATGGACTAAGGGAGCCGGCGTACAGCTTCCAGGTGATGTGGCCAGCATGACTAAGCCACTTCTGGCGAACCAGAGCAGCGCACGGAAACGCCGTTTACCTTCCCGCCGGAGTGGTACCTATTTATCTACTTGCACTGGCATGCTTTCGAACTGCTAGGTTTGCAGGAGCAGGGACCGAGCAATGGGAGCTAACCCCGTCGTGGGGATTCGAACCACCGATCTTCTGATCGGCAAGTCCTAGGCTATGTGGTTTAACCCACAGCACCACCCGCATACCTCTGAGTCAGTAGAAGGCAGCTTTCTCTGTTGCTATGTATGCTTTCGCTTAACATCTAGGGTGGACATGAGCTTCTGAACGTCACCAAATCTTGTGAAAACAAATTCCATAAATTGGCTATTATGCATCGTGTGAAGAACTGCTTCTGTCTGCCTGCATATAACCAAGTGCCAATATATTTCCTGGCCTGTACAGGCAGTCACAGGAACTGCTGCGGATTGTACCTGCAACTGCACATTTCCAGGCGCAATGCTTGTTTGCACAAGTGTTTGCCCCAGGAAAACAGGCTGTGCTTTTCTGGAGAAAGAAAGAAAGAAAGAAGAAAAACCCAGATTGCATCAACCAGCCCTCGGTCTCTGCAGAAACAGCTCCCAAACCTCCAACAACAAGAAAAAACACTGTTTCTTTGAAGTTGGCCCTTTCTCCTTTCATCCCATCCCCTTCAGGGCAGGGGAAAAGAGAGAGAAAATTGAGCCTCTCCAGAAAAGAGACTGATTCTGCTTGAGCAATGAGCACAGCCACATCCCGTCAGATAACCACAGCCTTGGCAGCATGGTCGTGGCTGCGTTGTATCAAAAGCCTTCTCTCCCTCCTTGTGGCTGCTGAAGAATGACAGCCTCTGCTGCGTTGTTCAGAAATTAGAGTGGAGAAGATGTGTGGTCCTATTGCCGTTCACCACAAGCCTTGTCCCCTGAGGAAAGGCCCTGGGGTGGGGTGGGAAGAGCCTTGGCGCTCCCTGCGTTTGACCTCCTGCCCCAGTGATGTGTCACCTAGCGGCATGTTTGGGCTCAGCTCTGTGATACCTGATCCCGTTCCTAGAGCAATAATCCGCCAACGAATTTGGGATGTGGAACTGCAATGCCACCAGGTGAGCAAGATGACTAAACACCCAGGAGACTCTTGAGAGTCCCATGGACTGCAAGAAGACCAAACCGATCCATTCTGAAGGAAATCAGCCCTGAGTGCTCACTGGAAGGACAGATCGTGAAGCTGAGGCTCCAATGCTTTGGCCACCTCATGAGAAGAGAAGACTCCCTGGAAAAGACCCTGATGTTGGGAAAGATGGAGGGCACAGTGGAAGACAGGAGTGCCTGGCGTGCTCTGGTCCATGGGGTCATGAAGAGTCAGACACGACTAAACGACTAAACAACACATAAAAGATAGTGGGAGAGGATTTACCCCAGCAAATTATTTGTCAAAATTTTTTGTTGTTGTTGTTTAGTCGTTTAGTCGTGTCTGACTCTTCGTGACCCCATGGACCAGAGCACGCCAGGCACTCCTGTCTTCCACTGCCTCCCGCAGTTTGGTCAAACACAGTCCAACCATTTCGTCCTCTGTCGTCCCCTTCTCCTTGTGCCCTCCATCTTTCCCAACATCAGAGTCTTTTCCAGGGAGTCTTCCCTTCTCATGAGGTGGCCAAAGTACTGGAGCCTCAGCTTTAGGATCTGTCCTTCCAGTGAGCCCTCAGGGCTGAATTCCTTCAGAATGGATAGATTTGATCTTCTTGCAGTCCATGGGACTCTCAAGAGTCTCCTCCAGAACCATAATTCAAAAGCATCCATTCTTTGGCAATCAGCCTTCTTTAGGGTCCAGCTCTCACTTCCATATATCACTACTGGGAATACCATAGCTTTAACTAGACGGGCCTTTGTCGGCAAGGTGATGTCTAGGTTTGTCATTGCATTTGTCAAAATTACAAATACCTAAATACAGATGGTCATTTATCCTCGCTAGATTCAACATGCTGCCATCTGCAGGGCAGATTTGAGGGTAAACCATACGCAGAACGAATCTGCCCCTGTGGCTTGATGGAGGTAGAAACTGTGTCTCATGCCTTGTTGCGCTGCCGTTTCTACGGGGATATACGCTCGGTATTTATTACCCCTGCTATACAAAAATCCCCAAATGAGTCCGAACTTCAATGTCTAAAATGCCTGGTAGAGGACAAGGACCCTGAGATCACATTAAGGGTAGCCAAATTCTGTGTGATTGCCATAAAACTTAGGGAACAAGCTGTGCTGTCATAATGATTAAGACCTTAAATGGTAATTTTAGGTTTTATGTTAGTGACTAAGTTTTAATTTATATATTTTTTAACTGTTGCTATATCTGTATTGTCCCTGTTATACCTAACTGCAAATTCAAATGTATCCCTATCGTGTTTTATGACTTCCTTAATATTGTATGTGGGCTGGAGCTGGTCTGTGACTGAAATAATAAAATTCAAATTCTGATCCCGTTCTAAAGATCGTAAGGACGCAAGAATTGCCTCTCTGGATCAGACGGGAGGTGGTTGCAGGATTCCGCCGCCAGCAGAGAGCAAGATGCTTCCTGAAAGTAAGAAGGGCATGCTGGATCAGGCCGGCAGATGCTGCAATGGGAAACCCTGCAAGCAGGATTTGAACGCAGGAGCATCTCTCCCCTCTTGTGGTCTCCAGCAACTGGCTTTCACAAGCATTGCTTCCTCCATCTGTGGAGGCAGAGGATAGTCGTCATGGCTGGTAGATCACTCCATGGGAGCAAGCGCAACATTCCTTGATTTCCTAGAGTGGACATGCAAAGGGGATGTTTGGTCCAGCCAGTCGAGACTTCCTTGTTCCTCCCTGGGCTGGAGCATCCTTCCTTTTGCATGTGACTAGAGGTGGGTGTGACCTTACCTGTCCAGCTAACAACAACAAGAAGAAGAAGAAGAAGAAGAAGAAGAAGAAGAAGAAGAAGAGGAGGAGGAGTTTGGATTTGATATCCCGCCTCTCACTCCCTTTTAAGGAGTCTCAAAGCGGCTAACATTCTCCTTTCCCTTCCTCCCCCACAACAAACACTCTGTGAGGTTCGTGGGGCTGAGAGACTTCAGAGAAGTGTGACTGGCCCAAGGTCACCCAGCAGCTGCATGTGGAGGAGCGGAGACGCGAACCCGGTTCTCCAGATTACGAGACTACCGCTCTTAACCAGTACACCACACTGGCTCTCAAAAGGACAAGTCACACAGCCCTCATCCCTCTCTTTGACTTCCTCCGTCATTGGACCAGCATCTTTTTAGCTAGAGATGCTCTGTTGGCTTTCAGCCAAAAGAGGACAAAGGGACTGTCCACATATGAGATAGACTCACATGTATATATTTTGTAACTAAGTCTGCCTTCAGGGATCCAACAGTGAACTGACGATGTGAGTAAACTTCTTTTACATACTTTACACAAGATTGTGGTGTATTAATTCTTTTAAGAGGGATTTAAAGGGGACTTACCAGGAATCTAATATTGAGAGGCTTACACAAGCCTGCAACCAGCTATCCACTGTGCGTTTAAAAGGGGAATGTGAAACTCTGCTAAGTATAGGAACTTGCTAGCGCAAGTTAGGAAGGATATTAATAAGCAATATATCCTCTCCTGCCTCCCTGAACATTTCCACAGTTCCAAAGTTCAGGAGATTGTTGTTGCATTTATATATCACCTTTTCTTCCAAGGAGCTCAAGGCGGTGTAAATGGTGCTCCTCCTTCCCATTACACCCTCACAACAACCCTGCGAGGTAGGTTAAGAGTCTGCGACTGGCCCAAGGCCACCTGGTGAGCTTCAAGGTTGCCCAGGTCATAGTCCAGTGCTCTAACCATTACACCACGCTGCCTCCTGTGGCTGCACGCCCCACAGAGAGTCCGCAGCCACACTCCGAAGAAGAATCCAAAAATGCAGGCAACTGTATCAGCTATGGGGAATGCTTGGCCCTCCACATGTTACTGAACAACAGCTCCCAGCAGCCATGGCTAGAGATTTCACTTGAGGAGCCCACGATTATCAGCAAGCTCTGCTCTATAGGCTTGCCTGGGAGAGAGTCAAAGTTAAATTTCAGAGAGAGAGAGAGAGACAGAGAGAGAGAGAGAGAGAGAGAGAGAGAGAGAGAGAGAGAGAATATTTTAAGAGCATTTCTTGTGGTTCCTTTGGAATAACCACATAATAACTAGATGTATCCAAAGTTTCTTCACTAGCTGTAATTGTCTCAAGGACGGCGGACATTAGGGCCAAGCTACATTCTTTCTCAGAGCTCCCAGCCTAGTTTTCTTTTTGCAAAAGCAGCCTAATTTGGACGTGCAGAGGAGATGAGATGCTCTGCGTCCTCTGCTGCAGGTCCTGATCTCTCCCGCCTTGTCCCCGAACTCCCGGAGCTGCTATTAGCTGAGGATCAGAACATCTGGGGCAGGCCTAGGCAAATTCCAGTTCTCCAGATGTTTGGGACTACAATTCCCATCATCCCTAGCTAACAGGACCAGTGGTCAGGGGGAGATTATTTTTTCATCTGGTGCTGAGATGTCTTCAGAGCAATCCATTATAATCTATTGCTAACAGGGTGGTCCCACACACACACACACACACACACACACACACACACACACACGAACTTGTTAATCTGTCCGTACTTGGCTACCCTAACTTGGCAGACAGACAGAGAGAAGACCCGAAATGCAGGATAAAACTGTATCAGTACAGGTGAAATGCTTCTGGGAGATGATATATAATGAGATGAAAAAAATGTTGAAATATACATTCATAAAGAAACCAGAAGCATTTTTACTGGGCATTGTGGGGAGTGATATAAATATAAAGGAATGTAAGCTCTTTGTATATGCAATAACAGCAGCAAGAATATTACTGGCCCAAAAATGGAAGCAAGAAGAATTACCAACTATTGAAGAATGGAGGATGAAGTTAATGGACTATGCAGAACCAGATAAACTAACAGGAAGGATTCGAAACCGGCGGGACCATAAATTCACGGAAGACTGGAGTAAATTTACTGGCTACTTGAAAAGTATTTGTGAAGATCAGAGGACGTTTGCAGGTTTGCAAGAAGTTTTGTGAGGAGTATTATTGGAAGTATTGCAAAAATGGAGAAGGAGAAGGATGATTTGTTAAGAGATGTAAAAGCAATATATAGTTAAGAAACGCATAAGAAGTGGTTAAAACGGTGGATCATCAGAGGTGCTGAGGGAAGTCTCAAAAGATTGTATAAGTGATAAGTTTTGTGGTACATTTTATAATTTATATGTTAAAATCAATACATTTTTTTAAAAAAAAAAACCTGTATCAATACAGGACATAGCCTTTTACACTGAAATATGGGACAATCCTGTATTATACAGGACAGGTGGCAACCCTATGACTGTAGAGGCAGAGAACAGCCATTGGGGCTGGTAGCCTTGTCCTCCACAATTGGTTTACTCTGCTGTTGAAGCCACTCAAGTCGCTGTCCATCATTTCCCCCTGCCAAAGAGAGTTCTGTCGTTAAACTAGGCACTGCGTGAACTTTCTTTCACGTGCCCAGTGTGGAAATGTTGTGGAAAGTAGGAGAGGATATGTAGACTAAATATTATCTTTCCTTGGAAGCAAGTTGATGGATTTGTTAGAGTCATATAAGTGAACGATCTAGTCTGGCTTGTCTAGATTGGATTGTTCCTGGTAAATTTCCCCTTTAGTTCCCTCTTAAAAACAGTAATGACACAACAGTCTTCTTTAAGAGTAACGGTGCAGTTTACTTACACTCAGTTCACAGTCGTGTCCCAGAGACAGGCTTTATCTTGCGGTTACAGGTTGTTGTTGTTTAGTCGTTTAGTCGTGTCCGACTCTTCGTGACCCCATGGACCAGAGCACGCCAAGCACTCCTGTCTTCCACTGCCTCCCGCAGTTTAGTCAAACTCATGCTGGTAGCTTTGAGAACACTGTCCAACCATCTCGTCCTCTGTCGTCCCCTTCTCCTTGTGCCCTCCATCTTTCCCAACATCAGGGTCTTTTCCAGGCAGTCTTCTCTTCTCATGAGGTGGCCAAAGTATCGGAGCCTCAGCTTCAGGATCTGTCCTTCCAGTGAGCACTCAGGGCTGATTTCCTTCAGAATGGAGAGGTTTGATCTTCTTGCAGTCCATGGGACTCCCAAGAGTCTCCTCCAACACCATAATTCAAAAGCAAGGTACATTTGTAGATATGCGGAGTCTAAGCTAGGCCTCAGACTTTCTACCTTGCGGCTTCCATCCGCTGTAAGGATGAGTCATGTGCTGTTGGCTAAGAGCCAGCAGAAGAGTCCAAAAGGGCAAAAAGGAGGCAAAGAGGAAGATGGCTGTGTGACTGGCCCTTTTATAGGGTCTGCTAGGGTCCCACCCATCTACCTGGTCACACACAGGAGAAGGATGCTCCAGACCAGGTGTGACAGGAAGTCCTCCCTGTCCGGAGCAACATTCCCCTGTATGTCCACTCTAGGAAACAGGAAATGTTGTATTTGACTGCCACAGTGATGATACCTCCCACATCCTGAATCTTCCAACATCCGGCCTTGTGGAATGTCCACGAGTTCTTGCATTATGATGGGGAGAGGAGAACATTCTTTTCTCTATCCACCATGCTATTTATAGTTTTATTAGCTTTATTAAAGAGTCAGTGTGGTGTAGTGGTTAAGAACGGTAGATTCGTAATCTGGTGAACTGGGTTCGCTTCCCCGCTCCTCCACCTTCAGCTGCTGGGTCAACTTGGGCCAGTCACACTTCTCTGGAATCTCTCAGCTTCACTCACCTCACAGAGTGTTTGTTGTGGGGGAGAAAGGGAAAGGAGATTGTGAGCCGCTTTGAGACTCCTTAAGGGGAGTGAAGAGGGACACGGGTGGTACCGTGGGTTAAACCACAGAGCCTAGGACTTGCCGATCAGAAGGCCGGTGGTTCGAATCCCCACGACAGGGTGAGCTCCCATTGTTCGGTCCCAGCTTCTGCCAACTTAGCAGTTTGAAAGCACGTCGGAGTGCAAGTAGATAAATAGGTACTGCTCCAACGGGAAGGTAAACGGCGTTTCCGTGCACTGCTCTGGTTCGCCAGAAGTGGCTTAGTCATGCTGGCCATATGACCCGGAAGCTGTCTGCAGACAAATGCCGGCTCCCTTGGCCAATAAAGTGAGATGAGTGCCGCAACCCCAGAGTCGGTCACGACTGGACCTAATGGTCAGGGATCCCTTTACGTCTACCTTTAAGGGGAGTGAAAGGTGGGATATCAAGTCCAAACTCCTCCTCCTCCTCCTCCCCTTCTTCTTCTTCTTCTTCTTCTTCTTCTTCTTCTTCTTCTTCTTCTCCTTCTCTTACTTCTCATAATAAATTATGATGATGATGATGATGATTCCTATATATCTCCCACCAACAAAAGCCATTTGATGGGGCCGAAGCATAGCAGGTGCCCTACCCTATTGGGAATCCCACACGCGCCCGGCCCCCCGGCCCCAGCTTCCAAAATCCCAGCAGAGAAAGAAAGCATCTTCCTATTTGGGCAGTTTTAAAACAGCAGCAGCAACAGTGGAGAACTCAGGGGGGAGGAAACAAAACCATCTTTTTCTGCTGTCAGAGAGGGAGACCAGCTGACACCCTTCGGAAGAGAGTTTCAGAGCTCTGGGGCTACGACAAAAAAGGCCCTGCATCCCACGGCAACCAATCCATTTAAGAGTTGGAACCTGAAGTTGCCTGATCTGAAATTGTGTGTCAGGCGTGTAACCACAGCCCAGAGCAGCCATTATGAGTAAAAACAAAACAAAACCCACATGTGGAAACGGCCTCAGAAAAAGGGGTGGGGGGAACCACTGGTACCAATGTCGTCTTTTGTAAGACGTTGGTGACAACTGTGGCCCATCAATAAATGTGCCGTGGAATTAAACACAAGATGTCTTCAAGAGTCCTTCCAGAGCAGTCTAAGAGTTACCAGGGTAGTTCCAGTCGCCATTTTAGTCAATGCCTTCATTCTCTCTCCTGTTGATGTCAGTTGCCTCCGTCAAGCAAGACGAAGGTAATATGTTTCTTGAAGGAAGACCCGTGCCCTGAAAAGAACAGCAAATGTACATTCGGAAGCAAGGGACCACCAGCAATTGCTCCATCGTCCTGGCAAATTTGGTCCTCGCCCCTTTTCCTCTGCTTCCCTTAAGGCGAAATCACCCCAGATGGCTCTCTGAGCTTAACGGGAGAACATGATCCTGATGGCATCACAGAGCTTGTTCTCCTTCTATAATGAGGGGGCGCAACAGATGTCTCAGCTTTGTCCAACCCATTCAGGACTTGGGTTTCCATAGAAATGACAAGAGAGCACGTACTGGTGGGGGCACAAACCTTCTTCTTGCCATTTCTATGGAAACCGACCCATTCCAAGCGGGTCATTCTAGACATTTCGTTAGGTCTTGGCATGAAGGAGTTGCAAGGTTGACTGACGTTTGCCAAGCCCAGAATTTGGGAGCGGTTGAGGGCGGAGTGGGGGGGGGGTGTCATTTAGTCTGTTTACACCTGAACTCATCAGGTACTGACCACACACTTCCAAGCACCGTTGGAGTCTCATGCCAGTGTGGTGCAGTGGTTGGAGTCTTGGGCTAGGACCTGGGGGAAACCAGGGTTCGAATCCCCCCACTTGAGCCATGAAGCTCACTTGATGATCTGGGGGTGGGGGGTTCAGTCCCTGCCTCTCAGCCTAACCTACTTCACAGAGTTTATGTGGGGATTAAATGAGGAGGGGGAGAAGAATGGCAGGTGAAGTGGACGGGTTATCACAAAAAGGGCTAAAATGACCGGAAGAACCAGAAATCAGGAAGACCAAAATTTTAATTAGGGATGGGGAAAATTTCTAATTTAGCCTAAAAACCATTGTAAACAGCTAAAATCCACCTGGGCCTAGGGGGACGAGGCCCAGACTCACCAGCCCTAATGAAGAGGTTTAATATGCTGTAAACTGCTTTGAGATTTTTATTTAAATTGCAAAGCGGTATAGAAATAAATAAATAATCGTTAGTAGGGTTGGAATAACACTTGTAGTTTAATGGTGAATTTTGGACATAAAGGAGATGTAAAAGATTTGGATTATCATAAAAGATGCAGGAGGATATGATTAACAATAGGACCCACAAAGGGGAGGAGGGAAGTCCAGCAGAGAGATATGCGATTGTAAAACTTTAATCTGAAAAATCAAACAAATAAATTTATTTTTTAAATAAAACAAATAAATTTATTTTTTAATAAAAAAAATGAGGAGGGGGAGAACCATGTATGCCACCCTGAGCTCCTGGAAGAAAAAAGTGGGATATACAGTAAATGCAATACCTGTAAATTAATAATAATAATAATAATAATAATAATAATAATAATAATAATAATAATAGCGTCTCCCATTTCAACTGCACTGACCCCTTGGACCCACCCTCCCGCCTGCTTATTTTGCAGCATAGAAACTGTAGGGACCTTAGTTATGCTGCTTTTGAAAGAACCGTGAATATCGATCACATAAATAGGGGGGAAATTAGGAGAGGCTTGATGGGGAAAGGCGGCTCAGATGTGATTGACAACAATTATTTGGACAAGCCACAGGGAGAGAAGGAAGGGGAATAATGGAGCCTGGGCTAAGTAGAAGTCTCACTTTCCTCCGGGCACCAGCCACAGCGCTGCCTCCCTACTTCTGCGGGACAGGATCTCGCAAGCGTCTTCTTCTAACCGCCGCGCAACTTGCGCGACGGCGGACTCCTCTACCTTCCTTTCAGAGAGGCCAGCCAACGAAAGGGAAAATGCTGATCTTCCAAAGGGCAGAAAATGAGGCCAGCGTCGGCGTCCCTTGCTTTCGCCCGCCTCCCCCTCCGCTTGCAGCAGAAGCGCCTCGCTTACTAGAACGCGCCCCGCGGAGAGTTCCGCGCACAATGCGGAATCCGATTTTGAGCGGGCAGCTTCTGATTGGCTGGGGCGCGGGCGTTCCGCGGGGTGGCCGATCCTCACCAGATTACCCGATTTCTCATTGCGTTGAGGTTTGCGGACCGGGCTTGATCTGACCCACGGCTCAGCACCAGAAACTAGGATTTAACCCCTAATCCCAGAGAGCGCGCAGTGAATCTTGCCTAGTGTGAATCCTCAAGATTGAAAGCAGGACCGTGGAGCCCAACCTTGACAGTTTTGCCCTTCATGCATCTGCAATAAACCAGGATGCTCTGTGCCAAAGGATGCTCTGTCAATGACTACTAACCATGACTGATGGAGACTAATTTCTACTTCAAGCGTCAGAAACAGCAACACTTCTGAATACCACTTGTCCTCCCTGGAGAGGGATTGGACCTCGGACGTTCTGCTTGCAAGGCAGACACCCTGAGCTATGGCCCTTGTCCTCACACACTGCACAAGCACATTTACAATTACCTGGCTGGGTGTTTTTGCACATTTTTGGTTTTGTGAAAAACAAGGTGCATTAGTAGCTCTCTGTGTGCACGCTCTGTTGGTGTTTTATGGGTGCAATAGAATCGACAGATTAGAAAGCAATGACCCCCCCCCCCAAAAAGAGGAATGTCTGCTGGTATGAAAAGGAAAAGACAGAAGTTGGTCCCCATAAACAAATGCAAACATGTGCAGGTGTGGGCTGCAGTAAAAGGTAAAGGTAAAGGGACCCCTGACCATTGGGTCCAGTCATGGCTCACTCTGGGGTTGTGGTGCTCATCTCGCTTTACTGAAGAAGAAGAAGAAGAAGAAGAAGAAGAAGAAGAAGAAGAAGAAGAAGAGGAGGAGGAGTTTGGATTTGATATCCCGCCTTTCACTCCCTTTAAGGAGACTCAAAGCGGCTAACATTCTCCTTTCCCTTCCTCCCCCACAACAAACACTCTGTGAGGTGAGTGGGGCTGAGAGACTTCAGAGAAGTGTTACTGGCCCAAGGTCACCCAGCAGCTGCATGTGGAGGAGCGGAGACGCGAACCCAGTTCCGCAGATTACGAGACTACCGCTCTTAACCACTACACCACACTGGCTCTCCACTGGCCGAGGGAGCTGGCGTACATCTGGCCAGCATGACTAAGCCGCTTCTGGCAAACCAGAGCAGCGCACGGAAACGCCGTTTACCTTCCCGCCGGAGCGGTACCTATTTATCTACTTGCACTGGCATGCCTTAGAACTGCTAGGTTGGCAGGAGCAGGGACCGAGCAACGGGAGCTCACCCCGTCGAGGGGATTCAAACCGCCGACCTTCTGATCGGCAAGTCCTAGGCTCTGTGGTTTAACCCACAGTGCCACCCACGTCCCACAAAAGAGGAATGCCTCCTGGTATGAACAGGAAAAGACAGAAGTTGGTCCCCATACACAAATGCAAGCATGTGCAGGTTTGGTCTGCTGGACTCCCATCTAATTTCAAGGGATGGATGAATAGGCAAATGATGCACAAATGTGGGCAAGCCCTCAATCAACCTTCCCAAGTAGATGGGCTGGCTGAGGATGGAGGGAACTGCAGTGCAAAACACCATCTAAATAAAAAGAGCCAAGAGACTGAACTATAAACTGGAAAGTCCCCAGTTTGCCAGGCACCTTTGCTGCAAACTCACTAGGAGGCCTTAGTTGAGCCTCAGTCTTCCCATCTACAATATGGGGCTAATAATAATACCGGTCTGTCATACAGGGCCGTGTTAGGGGCTACACGATAATGTAGGCTAAATTGTTATAGGGGTACATGTCCCTTGGCTTTGTGGTCTAAACCACTGTGCTGCTTGGACTTGCCGATTGGAAGGTCGGCGGTTCGAAGCCCTGCGATGGGGTGAGCTCCTGTTGTTCAGTCCCAGCTCCTGCCCACCTAGCAGTTCGAAAGCACATCAAAGTGCAAGTAGATAAATAGGTACCACTCCAGCGGGAAGGTAAACGGCGTTTCCATGTGCTGCTCTGGCTTTGCCAGAAGCGGCTTAGTCATGCTGGCCACATGACCCAGAAAAACTGTTTGCGGATAAACGCCAGATCCCTTGGCCAGTAAAGCGAGATGAGCGCCGCAACCCCAGTGTCGTTTGCGACTGGACTTAACTTTCAGGGGTCCCTTTACCTTTATTAGGATGAGAGTCAGGGTCGTATGAAAGATTGTCTCCGATTTATTGCAATTTACATTTTATTTTGCAATTACAGCGTCCAAGATGAGCCTTCCCCCCTGCTATTCTGCATATACTTGCAGTGCACTGTCCATCTCCTTGGGGGTGTGTGCGCGCAAACAACAGTCCTTTGTGCCACAACTTCTATGGACTCCATTCTCCATTGTTTGCCGGCACTGGACAAAGCAGTCAATGGACTTGTCGGGAAAGGAAATGATGTGGTCAAGTGTCTCTTTATGTTTCTCACTTACAGAAAACATTTGCTTGGGCCACAGAAAAGGGATTCTCTTTGCTTTCCATCTCAAACAGTGCAGAACTGTCACGCTTTGCTGGGAACTGATGTGACTTCATTGCTTCAGCACTCCTCCCGGGATGCTTCTCAGCGAAACCACCACCACTGTGAATGAGCAGTGTGTGTGTGTGTGTGTGTGTGTGTGTGTGTGTGTGTGTGTGTGTGAAGCATCTGAATCCAAAAGAGCTGGGAGGGGGTTGCCTTGCCTTTTAATGCAAGCAGAGGAGACTGAACGCTGGGAGATTCAGGACAGACGAAAAGAAGCAAACCACTAAGCCCTATGGGAAAGACGGCTCTGATTCTATGGAATAATATAAATAAATGATAAAATCTGCCGGCACCTTCCTTTTGCTTCCCACCTCTGCTGCAGCCCTGCTGCAGCTCCAAGGCTTAAGGGGGCACCCGTGAATAACAATTGTCCCCCTTGCATCTCTCGAAGTCTCCCAAGAAAGCCAAGAAGCGATCGGAAGGCGCCAACTCCAACGTCTTTTCCATGTTTGAGCAGGCTCAGATCCAGGAGTTCAAGGAGGTACGTCAAGACAGCCCAAGAAGAAAGGCGGCGGCAGCGGCGGGGGGGGGGGGGGAATGGCCTTTTGGAGGAGAGTTGCACCCAAAATCTTCCTAAATCGTTCTGGTCTTGTTTGTTTTTTCAAAAAAATTATTGTTTCCAAATTTATATAACAATAAAAAAAAGAAAACATTACATTAAAAAGAAAACAGACAAACAAACATTTATCTTAACTGTTAGATATCCACTTTTGTACCATTGTTACATGACTTCCTCAAATCCCACTAGCTGAGTTTCCAGATTATTCATTGTCGCAGTTTTCCAACACTATTTTCCAATAATAATTACTTAGTCATTTAACATCTTTCTTCCTTTCCATATTGACTTCAATCCATAGTATTATGTAATTTAACATAGTTATCTCCTAGACCAATCAGTTACTCACAAGTAGTTCTACTTAGATTAACTTAACATATTTATTTAAATAGTCCTTAAATTTCTTTCATTCATTATGATACTCCTCCTCCTTCTGATCACGGATTCTTCCGGTTAGGTCAGCCAGCTCCAAAAATTCCATCATCTTCATCTGCCAGTCCTCCACTGTTGGTAAATCTTGTAGTTCCCAATTTTTAGCTAACAAAATTTTGTTAGCTTCCTAGATCATTCTGAGAAAGCAGTCCAGGCTGGCTGCGCACTGAGTCAAAGGGGCAGCTCCACATTCAAATCTCACTCTCCACAAACTCCCCTGAAGTGCCTTTGGCTTATCTCTCAGTCTCGGTTCCACACCTGTAATAAAAGCAGCACCTCTTTGCAGGCGTTCCTTTGCTAAACCAAATCAGCCGGCCGCAGGCAGCCTTGTGTCTTGAGGGCAGGCCAGGCCAATGCTTTTACTCATTTATTTTAAGCACAGAATTGCACGCCAAGTCCTGGGTGAGTCCACATTCTCAGAGACTAAAGGTTCTAGAAACCAATTAAAAGGGGCTTAAATGGGAAGCCCGGTCTCAGCCGTGGAACCTGTTCACAATACCAGAGCTTAAATGCTGGAATACAAGACTCCTGCCAATTTCAACGCATGGCAAAACACCAGCAGGTGGTGCATACTCTGAGCTAACTTTCTCTCCGTCCCCCCCCCCCTTTCTATTTTTGTTCGGTTCTGCAGAACAGATTTCTGGGTTTGCTCTGGGTGTGGGGAGGGGGAGGCATTGAAGTAAGGGGGACACACACCCAATCTGGTTCCCAATTTGCAGTGACCACATTCCCGCAGCATTTTGCAATTTTATTTTATTTTATTTTATTTACTTTATTTACTTTTATTTACTTTATTTATTTATTTATTTATTTATTTATTTATTTATTTACAGTGTGAATGTGGCCTAGGTTAGCCCTCTTGGCCAGGATTCCAGCAATAAGTGGGTCCTGATCCACATCGAGAATAGCAAACAGCTGCTCTCTGCCGTGTTCCGTGCTCTTCCAATGCCCACCTGCCTCAGCCGATGGAATGTCCACATTCAAAAAAGCATGAGTAACCGTTAGCCTGGTCATGGAATTTCCCACCACAGGAGAGGACATTTGAACCGGTATGGTGGTTCCTCCTCCCTCTTTATCGTCTCCTTTGTCATCTAGAAGTCTCTGGAAATACACTTTAGAAGATTAAATGAGAATTCCTGGGACTAGAGGAATATAATTAGTGGGGTATCTTCCTCTCTCTGCTGTCCACCCTTCCTCCTTTTGGTCCTTCTTATCACCCAGAAAGGTGACCACAACAGCTTCTGAGAAGAGAAACTTGTGGCGCCTAGGCCCTAAAGTTGTGGAGGCCTTTAGAGTCAAAGGTTTAAGGACGGCCCGTGTTTTGGTTACCCTAACTCCATTTGCATATGCCAGACAGCAGTGGGCGCGTCACCTTTTTAAACTCTCTCACAACCAAATGATGTTGATGACTGTCAAGAGAGAGATGGTGGCAGTGGCAGGAATTGCCTTGTGTTTTCTTGAGCACGCTGACAAGTCTAAAAAAGCCTCTTGAGAATTAATGATTGGTGGGGATGTTAAGTCAGAAAGCCCAGTCTATTCCTACAATCAAAAATTTCTCTCCTTGTACTTGAATTTCAATTTCTCTCCTCTCTACTCTAGGCTGTTTAAGGATCGTGAATAGTGGAAGCAAATCATGGCACGTGGCAGCGGTGGCCTCCACAAATGGTTGGTTCTGCAGTTGATGAATCCTGTTATTTTGCTGGGGTTCCTCCTTCCCACCAGCTCATTTCCTGCTCCTGAGTATACGTGGTATGAAGTGATCACCCCAAGGCAGTTGCTGCTTTTTGGAGGGAAAGCCAAGAAGGATGACCTTTCCTATATCCTCAATGTATCAGGAAAGGACTACGTCATTCACTTGAAGCCCAGGAAGGATGACTTCCTGGTCAAAAACCTCCCACTCTTCACATACAGTTCCCAGGGCAGACGGATCGAAAGTCATCCCTACATCCCTGTTGAATGCTACCACGAAGGGCATGTGGAGGGCGTAGCCAATTCGCTTGTGGTTCTTAAGACCTGCTCTGGTTTGACAGGATTCCTAAGTATCAGAGACAGAAATTATGGCATAGAGCCTTTCCACAATTCTTCAGCTTTTCAGCACCTTCTCTACCTGATCAACGAACCAAAGCCTTCTATGTGTGGAATGAGAGCTCCAGTTGCAAAGCGTCAGGCAGAAGAACTGAGGGCGGAAAGGGGGACCCGGCGTGACCCAAGGCACCCAAAATACATTGAGCTGTACATTGTTGTGGACGAGAAGCTGTTTCAGTTTGAAGGTGCCAATAAAACCAGGATGGCATACCTTATTTTGGACATAGTTAACTTAATGGGTGTGCACTTCCAGGTGCTGCACACAAGTATTGTCCTGATTGGACTGGAGATCTGGAACACAGGCAACCCTTTCGAGGTTACAAATAACGTTGGGTTGCTTCTGAATAATTTCAACAGCTGGAGAGTGAACGGTCTTGCGAAGTGGATGAAGCACGACACAGCCCTGTTGCTCACTCACCAGGAGTTCGAGCACACCCTCGGGAAGTCATACGGTAATGCCATCTGCAGGCCAAGCTATTCTGCAGGGGTTTTGAGCTACTTGCAGAAGAATCCAATTCTCTTTTCAAGGGCCATGTCCCATGAGTTGGGTCATCACATGGGGCTTGAACACGACGAATCCAACTGTGTTTGTGGAGGATACAAAACCTGTGTCATGCATTCGTACCAGGCAGAAACGAACGAGTTCAGCAACTGCAGCATTCACACTTATGCAGAACTTGTGCTGGTAGGGAACCTGGACTGCCTGGACAACAGGCCCCAAAAAATACCACCTATCAAGCATTGTGGCAATGGATTGTTGGATAAGGGAGAAGAATGTGACTGCGGCGGCACGCAGAGGTGCAGGCAGGATCTTTGCTGCAACGCTGACTGCACCTTGAAGCCAGGTGCACAGTGCTCTTCTGGGGCATGTTGTAAAAACTGTCACTTCCGTCCAAGCGGAGACCTTTGTCGAATTGAGATCAATGAGTGTGACCTTCCCGAGTACTGTAGTGGGACATCTGAGTGGTGCCCCAATGATGTGTACATGCAAGACGGGACGCCGTGTAGCAAACACGATTCCTATTGTTATGCCAAGCAGTGTTGGACTCACAACTACCTGTGCGCCAGGATCTTTGGCTATGGAGCCACAGCGGCTCCAGCATCCTGCTTTCAGTCTCGGAATACTGTGGGGGATAAGTATGGCAACTGTGGCAGGGAATGGACAGGAAGTACTTTTGTGAAATGCCAGCCTCAAGACGTAAAGTGCGGGAGAATTCAGTGTAGCAATGTCAGAGACGTACCTTCAATACCACACTATACCGTGACTCCCACTGAGTTGTCAGGCGCTGGTCCTGGCTGCTGGAGCGTGGCCTACCATGGCGGGACAGATTTTGTGGATCTCGGAATGGTGCCTGACGGCACTCCATGTGGCCCTGGGAAACTCTGCAAGAACCAGACGTGCATTTTCAGGAAGAAGGCAGTGTGTGATCCCAATAAACTGTGCAGTGACAGAGGTGTTTGCAACAACCGCAATAACTGCCACTGCAACAACGGCTGGGCCCCTCCAAACTGCACATTTTGGGGGTCCGGGGGAAGCATTGATGGTGGGTCTCCAAGGCAGAACTGGAACACAAAAGTCGTGAAACGAGCTTTTGAAACAGTGATCCCTCTAGGAGTCCTGGTTCTTGCCGCTATCACTTTCATTGTGCCAAGGCTGTGGAAGCTACCAGGATGGTTTAGGCAATTCACCAGCTCACAGGTTGAAGGGAATCTGCAAGGCAGCAGCCCAGATGTTGACAAAGTTGATTCCTGTCCCTCTTCCTAAGTAAAGGAAGGATTGAACTCTACAGATTCCAAAGAGTAATGCTTGTGGACATTTCAAGGCATCCTTGGACCTCCTGTTAAGACATTGACTGCCCTCCAAAGCATCTATAATAAAGCAGAGGTTGGTGGCAAGTGGACTCCAGTTCCCATCATCCCTGGCTGTTGACCATGCTGCGCCAGTGGCTGATGGGAACTGTAGTTCAGCCGTATGTCGGGGGCGGCGCACATGCTCCCTCATCCCAGAAATAAATTCCCCCTGTATATAGTCCTTATAATAGGAGCAATTGTAATACGGTCTTTGCTCTAATAAAATTTGCATTTTCCCCCAGTTGCAAAAGCCTTAAGAAGAATGCACTGAAAACAAGGTAATAATTTGCTGGCATTTTTATTACAGAGAATGCAGGGTAAGGAGATGTGAGGAAGTCCAGTTAGGTATACAAAAAAGTTATGAACAGTTGTGTTTTTTATTTTTTCTCTTTTCCTCTTTTTTCTTTTCTATATTGTTTGTTGGTATAATTGTATGCTTTCTCGTTTGTTATTTCTTTGGTGAAAGAATTTCGCGTGTTTGTTATGTGATTTTCTATTTTATGTTTGAAAATTGAATAAAATATTTAAAAAAAGAAGAAGAAGAATGCACTGAAATAGTTTAATGAAATCAAATGTTTCACTCCGTGCTGTGTAACCTAGCAGTAGTAAAACAGTTTGTCCTTGTTGGGTGACTAACTCAGAACTTCAAGGACCGTTAAGTGTCATTTCACTAGCATTTAGGAACAATTAACCATGGGTACAAACTTGGCTTTCCCTCCCTCACCCTTTTCATCCAGGGGGAAACAGCCAAGACCTAACATGAGAAGAGTCCTGCCAGTCAGGCCAATGAGCCATCAAGTCCAACCCCATCTTCTTACCGTGGCCAAAGAGAGGCATGTGGTCAACCCCCAAGCAGGAGCTGAGCACAAGATTCTTTTCTTGCAATTGGATGGCCAGGGCTGAGGGCAGTTTTGGGTCAAAGCGGCTGGAGGACACCACCTTGGCCAAAACGGAGCTTAGGCTGAGCAAATGATGGAAGAGAGGCACGCTTATATGGCTGCTCGAACTTGCCCAGGAGGGAGTCCCATTGCAGGGGTGGCACTTGCTTCCAAGTAAGTATGCAGAGATGTGCACAACTCGCAATGTATTCAAAGGGCCCCCTCGGTGTGTACAAGCGTACAGACACACACACACACACACTGGTGTGGTGTGTGTATGAGTCAGTGATAGCGCAGTAGTTAGAGAGCTGGACTAGGTCTGGGAGAGCTCACAGGGTGGCTCTTGGGCCAGTCACAGAATCTCTGCCTAACCTACCTCATAGGGTTGTTGCAAGGATAAAGTGGGGAGGAGTAGGAGGGAAGACAGCTGGAGCTCCTTGGGGGAAAGATGAGATACAAGAAGAAGAAGAAGAAGAAGAAGAAGAAGAAGAAGAAGAAGAAGAAGAGGAGTTTGGATTTGATATCCCACTTTATCACTACCTGAAGGAGTCTCAAAGCAGCTAACAATCTCCTTTCCCTTCCTCCCCCACAACAAACACTCTGTGAGGTGAGTGGGGCTGAGAGACTTCAGAGAAGTGTGACTGGCCCAAGGTCACCCAGCAGCTGCAGGTGGAGGAGCGGAGACACGAACGCGGTTCCCCAGATTACGAGTCTATCGCTCTTAACCACTACACCACACTAGCAATTGCCTCTTTCATTTTCACCAGAATTCTGACACCCAGAGGCTACATCCTGATAGTGGTTAATTTTCTCAATTCCCCCCCTCTCCACACCTACTTGAATTACGCTGAAGACCACAGATGGGGCCCTCTCTGTTTTGGAGCAAGGGCAGGGCAGAGATATAGAGTAATAATTGCATACCATCAAACACATTGTCCTCGTCAATGCCATGAGCTTTCTGGAGCCTCTTCCTCGCAAATGGATGTGGGTCTGCCACACCAATCACCTAACGAAGGGAGAAAGCTGTCAGCATCTCGCAAGCAGATAGCTGGACTATGGCGGTCCAATGCAGGCTATTTCAATACAGCTTAGTTCTCGAACGTTTTGGCTCCTGAACACCGCAAACCCGGAAGCGAGTGTTCCCGTTTGTGAACAATTTTTGGAAGCCGAATGTCCGACGGGGCTTCTGCAGCTTCAGATTGGCTGCAGGAGCTTCCTGCAGCCAATCAGAAGCCCCACTTTGGTTTCCAAACGTTCTGGAAGCCAAACAGATTCCGTTCGACTTCCGAGGTACGACTGTACCATGGAAAGCATAGTGGTCCATTTAGTTCAACATCCTCTGCTCACAGCAGCCAATCCGATGCCCACGGGAAGCCTGAGTGAAAGCAATACTCTCCGCACCTGTGAACAGGACTGGCTGATCTATTGATATACAGTGGTACCTTGGGTTAAGTACTTAATTCATTCCGGAGGTCCGTTCTTAAGCTGAAACTGTTCTTAACCTGAAGCACCACTTTAGCTAATGGGGCCTCCCGCTACCGCTGCCGCGCAATTTCTGTTCTCATCCTGAAGCAAAGTTCTTATCCTGAGGTACTATTTCTGGGTTAGCGGCGTCTGTAACCTGAAGCATATGTAACCTGAGGTACCACTGTATTGTCCCAAACCAGTTTAAAGTCCATATTGTGATAGCGGTTTCATAATTTTTGACCTGGCAAAATCATGAATTGCATGAATTACAAATCATTGGCGTGGGTGTGTGCACTATGCAAAAATCACAGTGAAGAAAAATGGGGCATTTGCTGGGGGGGGGGGGTTGAGTATCAATAATAATAATAATAATAATAATAATAATAATAATAATTTTTTATTTATACCCCGCCCTCCCCAGCCAAGGCCGGGCTCAGAGCGGCTTACAAGCAATAATAAAAACAAGATGAGTGATTACAACTTAAAAACAAAAATAAAATACAACATTAAAATAATGGAACATTAAAATATTAAAATGGAGCCTCATTGCAGGAGAAGGAAAAGAAAAAAGAAAAAGGGGGCGGAGGGAATCAAATTGGCTCCAATCCAAAGGCCAGGCGGAACAACTCTGTCTTACAGGCCCTGCGGAAAGAGATCAGATCCTGCAGGGCCCTGGTCTCATGAGACAGAGCGTTCCACCAAGTTGGGGCCAGTGCTGAAAAGGCCCTGGCTCTGGTTGAAGCCAATCTAACTTCCTTAGGGCCTGGGACCACTAGGGTGTTGTTATTTATGGACCTTGAGGCTCTCCGTGGGGCATACCAGGCGAGGCGGTCCCGTAGGTACGAGGGTCCTAGGCCGTGAAGGGCTTTAAAGGTCAAAAGCAGCACCTTAAATCTGACCCTGTACTCCACCGGGAGCCAGTGCAGCTTGAAAAGCACTGGATGAATATGCTCCCATGGCAGAGACGCTGTGAGGAGCCTCGCTGCAGCATTCTGTACCCGCTGGAGTTTCTGGGACAGCTTCAAGGGCAGCCCCGCGTAGAGCGAGTTACAGTAGTCAAGCCTGGAGATGACTGTTGCATGGATCACTGTGGCCAGGTCGGGGCGGGAAAGGTAAGGGAGTGTTTGGTTTGAAGTCCATTGCACCTGGAGCTATTTTGACATCAGTAGAAGGGTGTGTTCACAAGCCCCAGAAGATCCCTGAGCTGCTCTTACCTTCATGCGTGCAGGAAACTGCTGAGCAAAAGAGGAATAATTCCTTCCCCGACTTCCAGCTCCAATCACGAGAACAGTGACTTGGCGAGACATCTCGGTGTTGCTTTCCATCTGTGTCAAGGAAACAAAAACTTAGGACAAGCTTACGGCTGGGAAGTTCCTGCAAAGCTATGGCTTTATCTGGATTTGACTGCATCCCAGAATTTATTGCTGACAGCTTCAATGTACTTCCAGGGAATCATCATCATATTATTCATAGCCTGATGTATCTGAGGGGTGGTCTTAGGTTACACCCCTTCTGTGATGTATGTATGATTTTTCTGGGGGTGGTCTTGATCTACAGGGTGGCAATTTCAAAAGTCTTTATAAGGCCTTGCGCGCCATTTTTCTGGGTTCCTCCTCTCTCCTGCGGGTGAGAGGAGCACCCTGTTGCAACAGTTCAATAAAGATCAAGTTTACTAGCTGCTTTGCTTCTCAATATTCTCTGGTTGGCCTGTTATTCTCTCCTACCAATAGGGAACCTATGTAAGGACTCTATATGGGCTCTTGGATACCCCACAAGGGAAAAGGGCAATTTTTGTTTACAACAACCCAGAAGGGAATGCAGCCCTTGGGGTGAAAAGCCTCCGCACTCTTGAGTTTGTGTGTGTAGGAGAGACAGAATGAATGGATGGGCGCAGAAGAGAGAGGGGGTTGAATATCCACAAGGGAATATAGCCCTCAGCCCCAAAAATGTTGCTCCCCCTGTTCTAACGGGCACAAATTATCCCCAAATGAAGAGAGGCAACTAACACAAAAGCTGGACATTCCTGCACTAGCTGATTTGAAGTCTCCTGGTGATTTCATCAGGACGCTGAACACCTGAGATACACACTTTTGGGACCCACCCTCGATCATGCATTGCTTTTAACAGATTTTAATATTTTACCTTTGACATTGCAATAATGCAGTCCTGTGACCTTACGGGCAGGCAAGAAATGTTAGTTGTGCTTCCTGCATTGCAGGTGATTGGGTTAAGTGATCCTTCCAATTCTTTGATTCTATGAAATCTAAGAACCTTTTTTTTTTTTTTTTTACAAAGGCGGTCACAGAAGGGGTTCTAGGTTTCGTTTGTCCCCCGCCCTTCTCGTAAGGGTCTTACCATGGATCTTACTTAGGACCTGTGTGGTGATGAGGCAGAGCAGAGAAGCCAGGAGGCTCACTGGCATTTTCAGTTAAACCCCTCCTTTCTGGTTAGCTCGCATCTTGCCGGCTGCGGGCAGGATTAGCAGGACGGTGTTGGCGGCACGTCTGTGGGTCTGCAGGCAGGTATTGCTATGTCTCTGGGATCTGCAGGCAGGAAGCACCAGGCCCAGCGTCCAGGAACAGAGAAGGTCCGTTTCAGTTCAAATGATCTCGAAGGTTCTGCTTCCGGGATTCCAGGGGGCTTCCGATTGTGGGCCAGAGTTCCTCGTTCCGTCCTGCAGAGCGGCAGTTTTCAAGCAATGTTCGAGGAGATCCTGTGGGACAGGCTCCTGGTTCCGGTCTGCCTTAATGGAGGCAGCTCCCATGACAGCGGGAGATCGTTAGCGATCCTACTGACGCAGATCGAAACAACGCAAGGAAATCAGATCCTGCCATGCGTTGCAATAAATCCACCCTTTTTATGTGAAATTTTCATTTCACAGTTTAATGTTGTTGATATCTTGAACTCCAATTGCGGGTGTGTGTGTGTGTGTGTGCACCATAATCTTTTCAGGCCTCGGGGCCTCTTCATTTGGCCCTGGTCTATCGTCTATTCATATCAATTAGCCTATGAAAAGTATACGCAAATCTGTGCCCTCCCTTTCCTGGCAAATCCCTTTCCTCCTTTTGGGTGATGTGCAAGTGATCCCCTTAGCAGGGCACCTTGTTCACGTGGGGCAAAGGGGAGGCCCCAGGCAGGCTTGAGCTGATCGTGGACCCTAAAACAGGTGCAGGAAGACTTCCGGCTAACTGGATCTATTCCAGGGATGGGTAATCTCAGACCCAAGACACAGCGCCCCTCCTTCCCCAGGCCTCTCTGTATGGCCCTTGAGACTCTTTCTAGGCCATACCCAGGTCACACCAAATTTGTATCTGCCCCCAAATCCCAGGAGAAATTAAAACATCACTCATTTCCTAGGTCCCAGCTGTGCTAAACCTTTAAAGCAGTATTATATCATTTAAAACAATCACAGTTTCTCTCCCCAGGAATCCAAGGAAATGCAGTTTTTTAAAAAAGATATTTATTAAAATTTATTAATAATTTTATTATTTAATATAATTTATTTTCAAAACAACAAAGGAAATGTAGTTTGTTCAGAGGTGGGGACAGCCGTCTACATTAATGCTTGGATGCTGTGCGCCATTTTGATTCAAGGTGGCAGAACGAAACATCACTTTGGCGTGACTTTTCCCGTTTTCTGGGATAGGTTTGGCCACCTCTCGGGATACCATTGCCAACCTTGGGATGAAGGTTTCTAAGATGAGGCATGCATTGATGTTTGAACTCCAGGCGCCATTTGGAATTACCATAGCGTACTGAAACATTTTGGGTGTGACTTCACCCATTTTTTGGCTTGAGTTCATACCGCCTCCTGAGATATTGCCACCAAACTTTGCATGAGGGTTCCCAAGTGGGGTGGCAGTGGTTTTTGTTGATGTTTGGATCTGGGCACCAATTAAGAATCCGGAAGGCTGAAATGTGTGTTTCTTGTCACGGAATAGAGCAAATGTGCATTTATTTGTGCCTTACTGAACACAGATAATGACCTGGCCTCCTATTGATATTCCATCAATGTCAAGGGTGGGACCCAACGTTAGTCCTACTCAATAGCAGACTCACTGAAATTAATGGATATGACTAACAGATCCATTCGTTTCAGTGGGTCTGCTCCGATTAGGATTTAACTGGATACAACCCTATAAATATATCTCATCTGAACAGTTACTCCTGAGCAATTTTTACACTTGCGTCAGATTGATGCACAGTTAAAACTTACAGAATTTCTTGCCACAAGGTTATGCCATGAATGCAGACTGCTATATATTTTGGAAAGTTGCTTGTCTGTTCATTTAGCCACCTCTTAAGGTACTGTCACAAATTTGGCACGATGGTTCCTGAGATCAAGGAGCAAGTTTTCTTCCATGTCTGGATACAGCCAGACACCTTTGGAATCACAATGGAGGACTGAACCCTGCACTGATTTCAACCACTGATTTAAAAACTGCACTGATTTTTGTGTGTGTGTGTCTTAGAATTCCTGCACAACACGAGGTACGAGGCCCCTAGCAATAAAATTAAATAACGTGGTTTTGGAAGTAGTTGCTACTGCTGAGTCTTCAAGCTGTATTGTGACGATATGACATGACTGCTTCGGTGGTAATGCAAATTATGAGCAACTTCCACCACTAGTAGGAGCAGGTTTCTTGCAGATAAGAGGAAGCGGCAAGTGGGTCAGAGAGAAAAACGAAACATTACGTGCAATCATTTAATTTGAGTCAGGAAAAGGAATTATAAAAGATGACCAAGAATGGATCAAGCCCCAGTTAGGAAAGAATGTGAAGAGGAGAGACTTTAGCTTTCAAATCTCTATCTGCTGGAAGTCTTTTTCTTCGAGGTAGTGATTGGAGGGAGCGGTTCGGCGGCGCCCAGAGCTGGGACTTTCACCCCTTTCTGTTTCAGCAACTGGTAAAAGTCTAGACGCTCTGTTATTATTTTCTGGAAGACAGATCCACAGAGGAGCTTTCTGTTAGAAATGGAGGCAGCTATTCCATTCCCCCATCCCGCTTCTGCATTGCAGCCACAGTGACAATCTGACTTCCACATGGTTACTTTTACCTGTAAGGACTCTAAAACTTCATCGTCTGTGAGTTCGGCCTGGGGAAACTTGATGCCAGGGGTGCTGTAAGTTGCCTGGATGATTCTTCTCCGAAACCTTTCAAACTTTCAGTGAAAAGAAGGGCGGGGGAATGAAGTGGACAGTGCCTTAGTTCAAAAATTAGAGAATGTCATTCCTTAGAATCAAAGCTAATGCAGTGAGGCAGAGGTCTCTCCCAGGCAACCAGTCTACATTCGTCCTGATACACGTGCACAAAGATCCCGAGTAGGACCATTGCTTATTCTGATTTCTTTGGGAGAAGGTTGAACGACATTGCACCAAGCAGTCCTTATCGCTCACTTTCCAGTGGATATCCCTGTCACTTTCCTTACAGCAAAAGGTCTGGTTTCCCCCCGGAAGTGGGTTTATTGCACAAGAACACCAAATCCACCTGAGTTGCACAATCTGGATTTCCCAGCACGTGACTGAATCGCACCCCTGAAACAGGGACATTCTGGAAGCGGCCAGGATTCTCGGTTACTCATTTGCAAGAGCCATGTTTCATGCCATTTTCAAATTTTTGATTTGTTTCCATCTTTCAAAGAGCACTAGAAACTTCAATTCAGATTTTTATCCATTTAAAATAGCATGGCTTACCCCAAGGAACTCTGGGAAGCAGAAGAGGGGCAAATGGGGTACAGCCCCACAATAAGCAGCTCACACCCCCCACCCGCCTGCCTGCCTTCTTGCTTACATCCAGCCCTGTGGATGGCCCTGGCTGTCCAATTCCTTCTCCTTAGCCCTAGCGTTGCCCTTGTGTCGCAGAAAGGAGGATGCAGTCAAAACTAGATCTGGCTCTGCTTGCCACTGGCAGTGGCTGCAGCTGTCACTGGCTCTGGTGCCACGTCCTGCCTCCCCACCAGCTCCAATGGGCACCAACCACCAGACTCGGGGAGCTGCCGTTTTGCAGACCGACAGAATTCAGTTCTGTTCCTGAGGTACTAGGGAAAATACTTTGGGCCTGTGTGCAGACATAAACGTACATTCATAACATTACATGCGCATATGCATGTAAGCATGCAAGCATGCATTAAACAGAGAAGGTCATGGGTTCAATCCCTGGCAGGTTGCACTGGGCACAAAACTCCTGGAGAGCCTCTGCCAGTCAACATAAACCAGGGTTTCCCAAACTTGGGTCTCCAGCTGTTTTTGGACAACAGCTCCCATCATATCTAGCTAGCAGGACCAGTGGTCAGAGATGATGGGGACTGTAGTTCAAAAACAGCTGGAGATCCAAGTTTGGGAAGCTCTGGTGTAGACATAACTCAGCTAGATGGACCAACAGCCTTTGTTTTAACTGAGTTTAGTAGAATATTTTTGCACTGCTGTGGTGAAGGGTTGATAAGAAATGCAAATGGTAATAACGGTAATAACAAGGACATAATAGCAATAACAGGGGTGGTAGTAGTGGTTGAAGAAGCCCTGCGATCTGTGGAGAA
This sequence comes from Podarcis bocagei, assembly GCF_964188305.1. Lineage (NCBI taxonomy): Eukaryota > Metazoa > Chordata > Lepidosauria > Squamata > Lacertidae > Podarcis > Podarcis bocagei. The sequence goes on from NW_027670336.1 coordinate 686,658, forward strand.
GATTACCCTGGTACTGATGGTCACCAGAGTGACTCTGGTTTGCACCTCTGCCCGCTGCAAGATCTCCAGCTGCCTCTGCAGGTCGTTCTGCCGGCTCAGCTCGTTCCCAACATGGTGCTGATTCAGTAACAGCTCGGCCTGGAGCCGGTTGACGTTGCTCTGCAAGTCATCAATCATCTGGCTCTTGTCAGTTAGTTTAGATTCCACATCAGCGAGGTCCTGCGTGGCAGGAGAGGAGAAAGATAGAACTGGTAACTAAGAGTAAGGATGGAGGTTTTGATTTGGTCTGCTTTCTAATGGGAAACTACCTAATTTGCAGTTCCCGGACTAATAAACAAACCGAAACGCAGCTATCCTTTGAAAATCCACACTGCACCGAATTTTTCTCCAGCCAAACACTGTGTGCAACAATAATTGAAATGTGAGAGGAGAGTGCAAAATGGCTGCTGTGGGGGCACGGCATATCAGAAGATGGCTGCTGTCGTGGGACATCTTGGGCCAATCATTATCTCTCAGTCTAACCTACCTCAAAGGTAGGAAAAAAGTGGAGAGAGGGAGACACGTATACAGCACCTTGGGCTCCTGGGAGGACAAGTGGGATAGAAATGTAGTAATTCATAAAGCAAAAAACAAAACAGAATAATGGCTTGAATGTAAGAGAGGCTGAGGCTGTAGAAACAGGAATGGCGCACGAAAAGCTCAGTCTCTTTTGCAGGTGCCTTAGGAATTACAGGCAAGCACACTGGTGCCCATGGGCACCACATTGGAGACCCACAATTAGAACTTAGGAACCTGCTTTGTGGATTCAGTTTGCATTTAGTGGCAAAGCCACCTGATTTGCACTTTCTGCAACAAGAAATGAACTGAAGCACAGTCCAGCCACTGAAATTCACACTTCCCCAAATTTTCCAGTGCAGTTCCCCAGACAGGTAAGGTGTGGGGGGAAATACATACGCTAGGGTGCAGCGCACCTGCAAATGCATATATATGGGGAAATATAATTTTAAAATGCCTCAAATTAGAGGAAAATGCATGCAACAATGGACATATTAGGAGAAATTCAAACGGAAATGCTGAGGAAGTTCATGAGGACTCCCCGCCACCCCCGACACACACAAAAAATGCAAACTGATGTGGAAATGTGGAGAAGACCGGGAAAAATGAGAGAAACCCAAACTGAGATCTTCGCCCTCCCTACTGGCAGGGAGCAGCAACTCACCTGCCTGAGACTGTAATTCTCTCTCTCGATGGAGCCCATCATTTCTTCGTGCTTCCTCTCCTCTCTCAAGTTGCTAAACTAAAATAAAAAGGCAAGCATGAGAAAGGGCTCCCTTGAGTATGTTCACGGCTCGGCGGAAATCCCAGCTGGAAGGTACAGCCCGTAAGAAGACAGGAAGCAGCTTCCTGAGACTCAGCCAGAGCACAGCTGCCTTGATGACTGAAACTGCAGAATTCGCTCCCCCAGGAGGTAGCGATGGCTGCCAACCAATGATTTAGGGTTAGACCAATTCATGGAGAAGGCTGTCAATGGATCCTAGCCACAATGGCCATGCTCTGCCTCCGTAGTTGGGAGGCAGGAATGCTACTGGAACACCAGTTGCTGGAAACCACAGGAGGGAAGGAGTGCTCTTGTGGTTTTGGCCCCTGGGAGAACAGGATGCTGGACAAAATGGACCACCGGCCTGATGCAAGAGCAGGGCCCTTGGGACGTCCTTAGGTCTGCTCCCATCTGCCAGCAGCTCTGCAGGATCTCGGGCTGGGGACCTTTCCAGCACTGCCTGGAGATGCTGGGGATTGAACCCAGGAGAATTCTGCTTGCAAAGCGGATGCTCTACCACTAAGCCATGGCAACTTCCTCCAAGTGCCACGTGAACCTCCAGCCAGCCACAGACCTGCCATCTCACCATAAGGCCATGAAGATCTTAGCAGCAAACCTGCTAGAAACATGTAGAGGGAGCAATCCATTCTCTCAGCCCTCTCAGGGACCTAGGAAGTTCTCTTAGGCTGAGTCAGACTACTGGTCCAACTAGCTCAGGATTGGCTGCATGAATGCCAGTGGCTGTCCAGGGTTTCAGAGAGGAGGCTGTTCCAAATCCTTATCTGGAGATAGCGGGGATTGAACTGGATACCTTCTCTTTCTCCAGTTAATTTTTATCTATTTTTACAAATCCATAATGAATTAAACAACTTTAAAACAGTGGTACCTCGGGTTACAGATGCTTCAGGTTACAGACTCTGCTAACTCAGAAATAGTACCTCGGGTTAAGAACTTTGCTTCAGGATAAGAACAGAAATTGCGCAGCAGCAGTGGGAGGCCCCATGAGCTAAAGTGGTACCTCAGGTTAAGAACAGTTTCAGGTTAAGAACCGACCTCCAGAACGAATTAAGTTCATAACCCGAGGTATCACTGTACAACTTTTTAAAAAATAAATAAATAATGGCTTCCCAGATGTACCAATAATTAACCCTTATTGCTGCTTATATTTCATAATTATCTCTAATTCACAATTTCCCCCTTTTGTACTTGTCCATTCATTTGTCAATTCCTGCTTGTACATTAGTTAACATTTCCAATGTTATGAAGTGAGGATTGCTCATTCGTTTATCAATCCACATTAACCCATTAATTATTATTTCTGAAACAAAACCTTCATTTCCCTCCATCTGTGTATATAAAAAACTTAATCATTCCCACTCCGTACTTGTTTTCCATTCGATTCTTAATTTGTAACAAATTCACATCAAATTAATTTGAATTCCCTACATCTTTAAAAGTGTCCTGGAGTGGAGACCTTCCTTACAGAAAGCAGGTGCTCAACCACTGAGAAACGGCCCCCTCCTCACCATCTCATGCATTCAGCTATTTAAGAGCACGCCTTAAAAAATTTAAAGAATTCTCCGCCTTCCCCGCAATCCAAACCCAGCAGAACTGTGTAAACCCCCCAATCAACATACTTTTTTAGACATGGCTTCCAGCTGAGCTCCCCGCTCCCTCAGCTCCTTCTGCAATGATTCTCGTTCTGCGTGAGCTTTCCTGAGCTGGGATGCCTGAAAGGATAGCTGCCTTTGCACGGAAGATATCGCGCCTAGGGAGTCAAAAGAAAAGCCCGTGAATGTGATCGAGGCCACCCAGTATGGATCGCCAGAAACTCTCCACTAGCATGAACCCTCTGAATTAACAAGAGAAGGACCTGCAAACCAATGTTGCTGTTTTGTTTTTGCCTTCTTGCAGGCATGCTCTCGTCCAATGGACAACCAATCCCAATCCCAGGAAACTCCATTCCATTCCCTGTGCCCTGGTTTTCTTTTCTTTTTCCAATGGGCTACCATGCCCAATCCCAGGAAACTCCATTCCATTCCCCATTCCCTGGTTTCCTTTTCTTTTTCCAACCAACACTCAGCAATCCATGGTTGCTGGGCACGCTCAGCTCTCATTGGGCTCTTGAAGAGGTCACCCGCTTAGGATTCCAAAATGATTGTTTTGCACCCATCGGCTGGGTGAGGACTGCAGGGCCTGCTCCCTTCCAGGGCCTTTTCCAACTGGCCCAGGGGGCGTGGCCCAGGCCCTTTCTCCCAGCAATAAAGGGACTCCTGCTGCAGGGAAGCCTCGGACCATCAGCTGGGTGAGGACTGCAGGGCCTGCTCCCTTCCAGGGCCTTTTCCAACTGGCCCAGGGGGCGTGGCCCAGGCCCTTTCTCCCAGCTATAAAGGGACTCCTGCTGCAGGGAAGCCTCGGACCATCGGCTGGGTGAGGACTGCAGGGCCTGCTCCCTTCCAGGGCCTTTTCCAACTGGCCCAGGGGGCGTGGCCCAGGCCCTTTCTCCCAGCTATAAAGGGACTCCTGCTGCAGGGAAGCCTCGGACCATCGGCTGGGTGAGGACTGCAGGGCCTGCTCCCTTCCAGGGCCTTCTCCAACTGGCCCAGGGGGCGTGGCCCAGGCCCTTTCTCCCAGCTATAAAGGGACTCCTGCTGCAGGGAAGCCTCGGACCATCGGCTGGGTGAGGACTGCAGGGCCTGCTCCCTTCCAGGGCCTTCTCCAACTGGCCCAGGGGGCGTGGCCCAGGCCCTTATTTGGAACAAACTTTTGGGGAAGCTGGGAAGTGTTCTGCAATTGCTTCCCTGTTCCAATGTGTTTTAAAATGTCCTCAAGCAGTCGGTGGCAATTTAAATTTGTATTTCTTTTTTTCCTTTTTTCTCTTGTTGGGGGTGGGTGGGTGTTATGAATATTTGGTTGGGGATTAATTTTAGTATAATTGTTCTGTTTTTGTTTTCTGTTGTTTTATTGGTTCTGTATAGTTTGTGTTTTGTTTTTAAGGGGCGGGATCAGGGCTGCCTGGGAGTGAGGCCCCAGCCAACACGATGGCTGGGACAAGTTCCACAGGGGGGGAAGCACTGGGACATCCGATCTCAGTGATCATGGGCAGGAGGCGGAGTTACGCTAAGACCAGACCATGTCATTACCGAGGAGGCAGGTTTAGTCATTGTTTGAAGACTATCCCTGCCTCCAGGTCTGGCCTTGACCAGATGGATACTGGAATCAACAGGGGAAACCCACATAACCTGAAGGTGTTGCTGTGTAATGCCAGGTCAATGATGAATAAAACCACTGCCATCCACGACCTGATTGTGGATGGAGGATTTGACCTGGCTTGTGTGACAGAGACCTGGTTGAATGAGGCAGATGGGCCTGTCCTTGCTGCCGCTAGCCCACCAGGTTTCTCTTACGCACAGCAACCCAGGTCATGTGGGCGGGGAGGGGGGGTTGCAGTGATTTTTAGGAAGTCATTAGTTTGCATCAGGCGTCCTACTGGGAAGACCCAGTTTTCTGAGTGCATGTTCTGGAAGTTGGGCAATAGGGGCAGTACAGGACTCCTTTTGGTGTACCGACCTCCCCGCTGCACCAAGGATTCCCTGTCCGAGCTGCTTCAGGTCGTGGCGGATGTTCTCCTGGAGACACCTAGTTTGGTTGTCCTAGGGGATTTTAACATCCACGCCAACACGACCTTACAAGGGGCCGCTCGGGACTTCGTGGAAAGCATGGCCTCCATGGGGCTGTCCCTGAATAAGTTGGGCCCAACTCATAGTCATGGACATGCCTTAGACCTGGTATACACCTCTAGTGACGTAGGTGATCTGACACTAAGTAAAAGTGAAACCAAAAAAGTGCCATGGTCAGACCACTTCCTGGTGCAACTGGACTTCTCTGCGACCCTTCCCCTCTGCAGGGAGGTGGGACCAATTCGGATGGTCCGCCCCCGCCACTTAATGGATCCAAATGGTTTCCAGAGAGTGGTAGGGGATGCTTTATCCCATGTTGATGGCCTTTCAGCTGACTCCCTGGTGGCCCGCTGGAATGCGGAGTTAACCAGGGCTATCGACTGTCTGGCTCCGAAGCGCCCTCTCCGATTGCATGGAGCCCGGACAGCCCCGTGGTTTTCTTCGGAGCTGAGGGCGATGAAACAATCGCTGAGACGGCTAGAGCGTCGGTGGCAGAAAACTCACTCCGAATCTGACCGGACACAGGTTAGAGCTCAACGTCGAGCCTACCAAGTGGCGATAGCGACGGCGAAGAAGACTTTCTTCACCGCCTCTATTGCATCTGCAGAAAATAGTAGCAGGAGACTCTTTCAGGTGGTCCGCAATTTAACGGAACCACCTTTACCACCGGGGCCTTGTAAAGACCCCAAGATCTCCTGCAACGATTTTGCAAAGTTTTTTGCAGATAAAATCACTCATATTCGGAAGGAGCTAGACACCACCGTGGGAGCAGGGCCGGGGCGGGAGAGTGCTGGAGCTCTGTCTGGTCAAGTTGCATGGAATCAATTTCAATCCGTTACCCCCGAGGATGTGGACAGGCTGCTTGGACGCGTGAAACCAACCACCTGTCTCCTTGATCCTTGCCCATCCTGGCTAATAAAAGCAAGCCGGGAAGGGCTGGGCGATGGGCTCTGCGGGGTGGTGAATGCTTCCCTCTGTGAGGGAACATTCCCAGATCCGCTGAAAGAGGCGGTCATTAAACCGCTTCTTAAAAAACCATCTTTAGACCCGGCCAATATGGCCAATTATCGCCCAGTCTCAAATCTTCCATTCTTGGGCAAGGTGATTGAGCGTGTGGTTGCTGAACAACTCCAGGCACGCCTGGAGGATGCGGACCATTTGGATCCCTTCCAATCAGGGTTCAGGCCTCATCATGGGACTGAAACTGCCTTGGTCGCACTGGTTGATGATCTCCGGCGAGCTAGGGACAAAGGTGAGAGTTGTTTCCTAGTTCTGCTGGATCTCTCAGCGGCCTTTGATACAATCGACCATAACATCCTTCTGGACCGTCTAGAGGGGTTGGGAGCTGGGGGCACTGTTATACAGTGGTTTCGCTCCTTCCTCCTGGGCCGTGTCCAGAAAGTGGTGGTGGGGGATGAGTGTTCAGACCCTTGGGCCCTCACTTGTGGGGTGCCTCAGGGTTCCGTCCTCTCCCCCATGCTTTTTAACATCTATATGAAGCCGCTGGGAGAGATCATCAGGGGGTTTGGACTGGGTGTCCATCAATATGCAGATGATACCCAGCTCTACCTTTCTTTCAAATCAGAACCAGTGAAGGCGGTGAAGGTCCTGTGTGAGTGCCTGGAGGCGGTTGGAGGATGGATGGCGGCTAATGGATTGAAGTTGAATCCTGACAAGACAGAAGTACTGTTTTTGGGGGACAGGGGGCGGGCTGGTGTGGAGGACTCCCTGGTCCTGAATAGGGTAACTGTGCCCCTGAAGGACCAGGTGCGTAGCCTGGGAGTCATTTTGGACTCACAGCTGTCCATGGAGGCGCAGGTCAATTCTGTATCCGGGGCAGCTGTCTACCAACTCCACCTGGTACGCAGGCTGAGACCCTACCTGCCCGCGGACTGTCTGGCCAGAGTGTCGCATGCTCTAGTTATCTCCCGCTTGGACTACTGCAATGCGCTCTACGTGGGGCTACCTTTGAAGGTGACTCGGAAACTACAGCTAATCCAGAATGCGGCAGCTAGACTGGTGACTGGGGGCGGCCGCCGAGACCACATAACACCAGTCTTGAAAGACCTACATTGGCTCCCAGTACGTTTCCGAGCACAATTCAAAGTGCTGGTGTTGACCTTTAAAGCCCTAAACGGCTTCGGCCCAGTATACCTGAAGGAGCGTCTCCACCCCCATCGTTCTGCCCGGACACTGAGGTCCAGCGCCGAGGGCCTTCTGGCGGTTCCCTCATTACGAGAAGCGAAGCTACAGGGAACCAGGCAGAGGGCCTTTTCGGTGGTGGCGCCCGCCTTGTGGAATGCCCTCCCATTGGATGTCAAGGTGATGGACAACTACCTGACATTCAGAAGACATCTTAAGGCGGCCCTATTCAGGGACGCTTTTAATGTATGATATTTTAGTGTTTTTTGGTTTCTGTAGAAGCCGCCCAGAGTGGCTGGGGAAACCCAGCCAGATGGGCGGGGTACAAATTATTATTATTATTATTATTATTATTATTATTATTATTATTATTATTTCAACTAACCTCAGGGTTCCACTGAGCATGCTCACAACTCCCTCTTGTTTCTCAGTGGCCTCACCTTAGTTCCATTTCAATCAGTGCCTACAATGTGAGGTTGCCTCCAGAAGGGGTGACTCTTGGTTCCCCAAGGAAAATATTAGCCAACCCATTTCCATATATATATATATAACCATCTCAGCTTTCCAAAGTTACCTGTGGCCATGTCATAATCGAATTTCACTTTCTGCAGCTCGTCGTACAGCTTGTCGTTCATCCTCTGGAACTCGAGAAGCTTGCTAAAAAGGAGCTCCTCTTCCGATTCTTCCATATTCACTTCTTTGTAAGACCCACTTTCCACACGCATCTCTTCCTCGCCCTCCAAGCGTACCTTTTCCTGTATTTCAGAGTACTGTGCAGAGAGAGCGCAAAGAAAGACTGGGATGCCATAGTAAGGGCATGGGAGAAAGCCAATTTCGTTCGCGTTTTAACAGGAAACTACCCAATCCGTACTTCTCAAAGCAACACGTGAGCTGGAACACAATTAGCCTTTGAAATCTGCACTTCTCCAAATTTTGTACTGCAGCTCTCCAAGCAAGAAAAGCATGCAAAATATGCACACCCTAAGGAGAAGATTTGTATAGAAATGCATACCTTACTGAAAACAGCATTCAAAAATGCATTATAGTAGGGGAAACTGCATCTCCGCTCACAGGCAGAGGTACCTGGCCTCCCCCGAGGCAATTAAGCTGGATACTTGATGACCTCTCCGCTGCGTCTCCCGGCAGGCTAGGTCATAACTCCGGCGATTCTCCTTATCAATCAGACGTGGAGAACACACCCTCCGCTTCTGCTTTTCTCTCCCTCCCTGCATTCTCCCAGGGAGGGGAAATGAGAGACAGGAGTCCTTTCTACATGTTTTATTCCTGTCACTCAACAGTACATAGAAATGTGACTGCACCCTTCAGACTCCATTAGAAGAGTCACACTCCTCCCCTGTACTTTCAGCACAGGTCACATGACACTCTGAGCTAACACCCGGTGCTCAGTACAGAGAATAGGCTCCACCTTTTCTCCAGCAGTACAGTGAGAAACCACAACATCCTGTTTTGCATTCCAGCAATCTGGAGCTGGCTTTTGCCTTGGTGCTTTTTCCCAACATCCTCCCCCAAAAGCAACAATTGGCAAAACATGATCCAGAGAAGAGAACAAACAGTTGTTATACATATAACAGTCCCCTGTTGTTTCAGTTCCACCCTTGGAACTCCCCACCACTGGTTTCACCAGTGTACCTCTCTGGTTGTCTGGCTTCCAAGGAATGAGTGCTTCTGCATTACCTTGGCTTGCTACTCTCTGTTGTGTCTTTGTCTCTGACTTAGACACTGTTTTAACCTGCTTTGAGTTGTTAACAATAGCAACACATGCAACAGCTAAGTTAGCAAACTCTTTTGAGTACCTCTTTGGTGGTACACCCTTTGTGACTCTCTCAGACCTGCGTATGAGGTTCTGATCCTCTGTGCTCACTGGTTCAACCTCTGGACTCTGTTGAGAACCAGTAGCAATCAGTGGTTCTTCCTTCACCTGTGAAGGTCTATCCATTGTGTGAGATCTCCTCTCAATGACTGTTACAACTGAACTCTCTGAGCTATCAGTGTCATCGTCAGTACCACTGTAATCTGTGACATCAGAAAAATCATCATCATCATCATCTGAATTGCCACCTGTGGGAAATGTTTGTTCTACAACCCGCTCTTGCTTCGGAGCACTCTCTAGGAACTTTGTGAGAATCACTTGACCAGATTCAGACAAAATTACTCTGTAGAGACCCTTTTCATATCCCACAAAAATGCCTCTGGCATTCTTTACTCCACCTGGAGCTTCTGTTCTCACATGAGACCCGAAAACCTTAAAATAGGCAACAGAAGGTTTTCTATTGAACAACTTCTCAAAAGGAGAACATCCCAACTCTTTTGAGACCTTTCTCAGCCACACATGAAGATAGGACGCTAGCGATTCGGCCCAATATTCATGTGGCAAATGTGAACTCAGCAATTGCACATTCATCCCCTTTTGCAATTCTTTGTTCACCCTCACACAGACCCCCCTGTTCCACGCTTCTTGCGAGACTGCAACTTTGTGGTCTATTCCTTTTCCATCCAGGAACTTCTGAAACTTCTGTAACAGAAAAACTTGCTTGTCATCTGTGAAAAGACAATCAATGTTAGCATCATGCATACTTTTAACCTTGTCACAAAACTCCTGAAACTTTTCTAAAGTTTCTTGCGGTTTCTCCATCAAATAAACCCAAGAATAATTAGTGAAACAATCCACACACAATAGGTAATATTTTGCATTGCCCCTAGATGGTTCTAGAGGACCAATCACATCAGCATACACCCGCTGAAATGCTCTGTTGACCTTCGGCACCTTCCGGGCGCTCTTGGTCACACCTGCAAGAGAGATTACGTTAGAATCAGAAGAATTACATTTCATGTAATCACTTTGATCAAAAGTCAACAAATACAGTCCATCTTTCTCTTTGGCAGTAAGAAACAGTTCTCCATCTTTGTAGATCTTGCAGCTTTTAGCATCATAGGACAATTTCAGTCCTTTCTTTGCAATCTGCGAGACACTCAGCAGATTAAATTTCAGTTCTGGAACCAGGTAAACATCACTTATAGTCAAGTTCAGACTCTCAAGATACACAGTTCCAATTCCGGTCGCTTCCAACTCTTGACCGTTGGCCTGTTTCACAGTGAAGCTTTGCTTCTTCAACGTCGAAAATAGTCCTTGGTGCGGGCATAAACGCTTTGTACATCCCGTGTCGATTATGAACGCGTTCCCAACATCTGGCGTGGTTCCTTTCGCCATCATAGCCTTTGCAGGTTTCACCTGGTACTTGGTACAGCTTTTGCCTGACGCCTCAGGCTTTGTAGAGCTGCTCTTTGCTCCTTTTGACTGTCGCGGCTTCCTACAGTTTCGCTGTAGATGCCCAGTCTGTCCACAATTGTGGCATCGGACAGCACTCAATGCTACTCCATGCTCTCCAGTAGATTCAGCAGTGAGAAGATTCGAACTCTGTTCTACCCTCCCCCTGTCCTTCACTTCCAGTGCAGCAAGTCTGTCGTGTTCGTTCAGGACCACAGCACACACTCTTTCCGCGGTTAGCTGCGCGGCAGGTAGGGAACCAAGCTGACTGGCAACAACCTTGTAGGTGCGATTAAGGCTGTTTATCATCATGAAGCAAAACACTTCCTCCTGAAGACGGAAATTGCGTTCCACCATCTGTTGACGCAGAAACTTCATCTCTGTCAGGTGCGCTTGAACATCTCCATCAGGCGCAAGTCTCAGATTGGTTAACTTCTCAAAGTACAGCAACGCTGAAGAACCAGCATCTCTCTGATGCGTTGTACGCAGCGTGTCCCAAACCTCTTTCGCATTTTCTAAATGCTGGATATGCACCAACTGATCATCTGAGACACACAGAATTATAGCAGTCCTGGCCCTCACGTTCCGTGACTCCCAACCTCCGGTTGGTGCTGCAGGGATGGGGTTTTCAATTACATCAAAAAGCCTCTGATTCTGCAGCAGGGCCTTCATCTTTACAGACCAAGATGAATAATTGTCATTATTTAGGGGAGGTGGGCAAGGCAAAGCTCCCCCTTTCTTGGCATCCATCTTGAAGCTAAGCCTCTGGCTCACACTGCCAAACAAACTGTAAAATCCAACAGTTGTTTTTTCCTTTCTCTAGCAGGCAAAAACTGCAAGCTGTTTTCGCTCTTTGCACCTGGCAGCAAAACGCTGGCTGCTACGGAAAGTCCCTTTCCAAGAGCACGTAAAGCTTGTAGCCAAAACACTCCATGGCTTAGTTTCGCTTTCCCAGCCTCACAATGCAGCTGCGTAGCCAGTAACTTTCCACTCAAGAGTGCATTCAGGACTTCTTATCTTAAAACCACAGGAATTTGTGGAATGCAGGCTTCAGCTTCCAAGCTGCAGGCCTTTCCTTCCGGAGCTGTATTTTTCCAATGCAGCTCCCCCGTGAACCAGGGAATTAATCAACCTGCGTTCACACTTTTCACCCGAAATGCAGCATCATACCTTGATCTCCGTTGCTCGGAAAACACCTTCCTCTGGGTCTGTTCAGCCTCTGGCTTCTGTCAGACGCTTGCCTTCTCCCTTGGGGCAGAGGAGGACATTCCACCAGCCTCTCATGCAGATGTCCGATGAATCGCAACCATCCGAAGGCTGCCATATGCTAGTATCTCAGCTCACAGGCAGAGGTACCTGGCCTCCCCCGAGGCAATTAAGCTGGATACTTGATGACCTCTCCGCTGCGTCTCCCGGCAGGCTAGGTCATAACTCCGGCGATTCTCCTTATCAATCAGACGTGGAGAACACACCCTCCGCTTCTGCTTTTCTCTCCCTCCCTGCATTCTCCCAGGGAGGGGAAATGAGAGACAGGAGTCCTTTCTACATGTTTTATTCCTGTCACTCAACAGTACATAGAAATGTGACTGCACCCTTCAGACTCCATTAGAAGAGTCACACTCCTCCCCTGTACTTTCAGCACAGGTCACATGACACTCTGAGCTAACACCCGGTGCTCAGTACAGAGAATAGGCTCCACCTTTTCTCCAGCAGTACAGTGAGAAACCACAACATCCTGTTTTGCATTCCAGCAATCTGGAGCTGGCTTTTGCCTTGGTGCTTTTTCACAACATTCCCCCAAAAAGGGTATATTAGGAGAAATCTACACTAAAATACTGGTGAATTCTCATGAGAATTTAGGGGTTGTTGGGGTTTTTTTCCCTTCAAAAGTGCAAATTGCTGTAGAAATGTGCAGAACCAAATTTACAACTGGAAAATGAGGAAACTGGCCTCTGCTAGGTTCCTCTACTCAAACATTTCCCCTTCCTCCTCCATTTTCCCTGCCTGGATTAGACCTTTTACTCACCAACGAGGCAGAACTTTAGGGTACAGGTCCTGGGACCCCACAGAGTGAGCAGATGGGCCCCCGTTAAACGCAGCAGCAGGTCGGACCACATTTGGAAGTAAGCAAAGTGATGAGGATGACTTAGGCACATAAAACCTTTCTTAAACCAAGCCAGAAGCTTGCTCCACTTTGTTCAGCATTGTCTACATGGACTGGCAGCACCTCAAGAGGGTGACCTGGAGACACTGGGGATTGAACCTTCTAAAGGAGTAGGGTCCTTAAGACCAGAGTCTAAAACCACCTAACTTCACCACTGCTGACTCTGACCCTGAGAAGGAGGGTGCCAGCCAGGTCAGTTTGGACACTAGAGAATGAGGTCTTGCTGTGGCCTGGGGGAAAGGCAGGATAGCAAGGGAAAGGGACTCCCAAGGGCCAGGTAGGCAATCGTGGGGGCCACAACTGAACCACAGGTCAAAGGGTGCCCATCTCTAGCTTGGGGAGGGGGCAGGGTTCTGCCCAGCCCCATAGACATTCTGTACTTCTGCAAATCTTTGTGTGTTCCCCATACCTGCAGAAACTTTTCCTCTTTTGTGTGGACGGTGCTGTTTCGGCTCTATGGACACCAGAGCTTGGGAAACGAATTTGCTACAAGTGTAGACAAATTTCTCCCCGACTGGCCTTTGGGCTCACCTCTTTCTCCAGCTGCTCCAGTTCATTCTGATCCTTCAGCGGCGTCTTGCTAAGGCGAGCCATCTTGGAACCCACCTGTTTATCTGGCTGGGCCAGCTCCCATTTCAACCGCTCGAATTCCTGCCGAAATTCTTCCGGGATGCTCTTCTGCTTCATAAGGACCGGCAGAGAGACACCTCGCCTGCGCAGGTTTGGGTCACTCACTTGCACCGTAAGTTTTTCTTCCGGTTCCTTTTAAGGAGAGGGATAAAAGATTCAGAAGGCGATGAAGCTGGAAACTGAGGGCGCAGCCCTCCAGTAACTTGGGGAAATGCTGCTAGAACTTGCAAGGTTATCTCAGAACTGTTGTAGGAAATACTGGGCACAGAGGATGCAAAGCATAGGAAGCATAGGGACTCTGCCTGCCATTGACTCTGGCTGTGCCTGCCACTGGCTTTGGCGCCACCTACTGTTGGCCTCCAGGCCTACCAATCCCTATAGGCACCAGCCACCACTGAGGGCGAATCCACCAAGCATATCTCCAAGCATTTGCCATTAGCACAGAGGCTGTGCATTCACTTGCCCTGCTCTCCCTTTAGTTGGATTGCAAAGTAAGAGCCCCTGGCACATATAGAGGCTTACAGAATTGCACACAGACAGCCAATGTAGTGTCGTGTGGTTCGGGATCCTTCTTTTCATAGAACTGCAGAGTTGCAAGGGACCTCGTGAGTCATCTAGTCCAACCCTCCGCAATGCAGGAATCAGAGAATCATAGAATTGTAGGGTTGGAAGGGACCATGGGGATTATCCAGTCCAACACCCTGCAATGAGGTAGCTGCCAGTGGTCCCCCATGGCTCGTATCCACTAGGAGCCTCTCTGTCTTCAGTGCCTTGGATCCCATTTTTGTGGCGCTCCCTTCCGGTTGAGGTCAGGCAGGCCTGTTGAATGTCCAGTGCTTCCTGAATTTTTTCTTTTCCAAAGATTATCTCAGCAGGTTGTTCAAGTGAACGCTGATTTCATAGTTTTAACTCACATTTAGTCTTACTGTATAGCGGTTAAGCGACATGCAAATTGTTGAAATGAAAATTTAAAAAACAGTGGTTCATGTTCCAAACTAGGACCCGGGAGACCCGGGTTCAGATCCCCACTTGGGTGTGAAGCCTGCTAGTTAACCCTGAGCTAGCCTCAGCCTCTCAGCTTAACCTACCACGCAGGGCTGTTGTGAGAGTAAAATGTGGAGCAGGGGAGAACCACGTATACGCCAATCTCAGCTCCTTAGAGGAAAAGCAGGACAGAAAGGCAGTCAATGAATAAACAAAGAAGAAGGACTGGGCCAACCTTCTGGGCGGGTCTCTCCACTGGGGCGAGCTCACCCCCCTGCTGGGCCTGGTCAGGCAGCTTCTGCCTCACTTCCAGCTCCTCCCGGAGGACTGAGATCACGTCATCCTTGCGGACGAGTTCCGCTTCCATCTCTTGCAAAGTTGTATCCAGGGGTCCTCAAACCATGTCCCGTGGGCCGCCCGCTTAGTCAGTCCCCGTGACGTAAACGCCACTGGCGTGATGGCGGCTCTACTAATGAAAGCCAAGGGGTTTTGCCTGGGGACGGGGAAGTGTTGTCTTTTGGCTTGAAGAGAGGAGTTGAGGTTCCTTGCGTATACTTTAAAGGTGGGAGAAGGAAGTATAGTCCTATTTCTGTGAGTGGCACAGCGATCTTTCCACTCCTGTGGTTTACATGCTCTGAAAGTTGGGATCTGTTTTGATATTTAAATTTTAAAAGGGTGGAGTGGAACCGAATATTGACCATCTTTTTAGCCTGGGGAAGGGGTCAGCATCCTTTTTCAGCCGTGGGCCGGTCCACCGTCCCTCAGACCAAGGAGCGTCTCCACCCCCATCGTCCAGCCTGGACACTGAGGTCCAGCTCCGAGAGCCTTCTGGAGGTTCCCTCATTGCGAGAAGCGAGGTTACAGGGAACCAGGCAGAGGGCCTTCTCGGTAGTGGCGCCCACCCTGTGGAACACCCTCCCTTCAGATGTGAAGGAAATAAGCAGCTATCTTCTCTTTAAAAGACATCTGAAGGCAGCCCTGTTCAAGATTTTAATATTTAACGCTGTCCTGCTTTTAACACTTGACTGGGAGCGGCCCAGAGTGGCTGGGGAAACTCAGCCAGATGTGCAGGGTATAAATTATTATTATTATTATTATTATTATTATTATTATTATTATTATTATTATTATTATTATTATTATTATTATTAGAGCCAGGCTATGGGGGGGGGGGGGAATGAATGAATTCCTATGCCCCACAAATAACCCAGAGAGGCATTTTAAATAAAAGGACACATTCTACTCATGTAAAAACACACTGATTCCCGAATTGTCCGCAGGCCGGATTGAGAAGACGATTGGGCCGCATCCAGCCCCCAGGCCTTAGTTTGCCTACCCCTGGCCTGGGTAGCCATATTCTGATTAAAGTAGGCCAGGACTGGCCCCCAAGGCCTGGGGTGTCCCTCCTCCCCTGCAGTAGGGCTTGGAATCCAGGAGAAAACTCTTGGAATAGCCTTGCCAGGTGCTCTGGGAGGGACTCACCTGTCCCCATGTCCTTCTCTTTGCAGATGTGCTGCGGTTGCACATCCCTCCCCCAAAGGTGAGTATTGGAGAGAACCAGAGCAGGGACTCAGACCTGCCCTCCTTGCCCCCCACTCTGCCCTCTCGGATGTGGAGAAGCCCTCCCTTCGTGAGGAACTGACTTTTGTCTTTCAGCTGCTGGAGGAAGATCAGCTGTACCTGCCGGAGGTGATTCACAACTGCCAGGCAGCTCAGCTCAGGGGGCTCCGAACTCTGAAGTGCTCCAAGCAAGAGACAGCCAAAGCCATCCTGGTGAGTGATGGGTGGTGTGGGGGACCCCCATGGGGAAGTGGGGGAGGGAGGGGCTTTGAGGAAGGGGTTCTCTGTCTGCCAGAGAGGAGGACCCTACTGGCCTAGGTTCACGTATCCCGTTTGAAAGGGGAATCATCTGAGGGACTTCCTGTAAACATCTGGGTCAGGAATGCTGTTCCCGGAATTGACAAACACACAAGACGTAACCGGCTGTGAATTCACATAAACAATACTCTTCTATACATTCTTATCACAATATCAAAGGTTTATCTTGCACTTAAACAACACAAAAATTGCAATAATATAGACGGAAGTCCCCAGTAAATCAGTTCATTCGAAAGGCCAAATGTCTGCTAGTTTCTGTTCCACATACGTTCATAAAGTCCAAATTGGAGCCTATTACAGTTCCACAGTCTTGACAAGGATTTCCGGAATAATGCCTTGTTTCGCTCTCATGGGCTTCATCAGTTGTACATATTCTAAGTAATATAAATGAATATAATGTTGTAATTCAACATATTTTAACAAATTAACAAACCTGTGTATGGATAAAGTTTGTTTTACATTTTTTTTTTATAGGGGTCACTTAAAGAAGAAAACCTTGCAGCTGCAGATTGCTGTCACCTGTAACTAAAATCAATGCTGCGCCTGTCTATATACATTGTAAGACTTGTTGTTCATGGAAGAAACCACTATGCTATAAGTTCTATTATCTTGATACTTCATATATGGTATGTACTTTTATAGCACAATTGTTTTTATAATTTTAATTTGTTAAATGATCTAGTGGTCGATCCACAACTCTGGTCACTGCTCCCTGAGAAAAGCTCAAGAACTCTGGGCGAAGACAATGGGTAGATCACTGGCAGGATTTTTATTACTGGGAGTAGATCTCAGTCTCTTGGAAGTTCTGGCATTGTGGCTAGTTCAAGGTACAAGCACAACTTTAATTGCCATTCATCTTTTGTTGATATTAACTCATTTTCCAGTATTTTGCTATTAACATCCTAGGTGCTGTTGTCGTGTAAAGAAACACACTTTTATTTTCATTTGGTATGCTTATTGTTAGAATATCAATTAGGAAATCTTTGGTTTTCTTTTAAATAAATAGCATTTACTTTATTTTATTTTATTTTACCTTTGGGGACATG
The DNA here is from genome assembly GCF_964188305.1 of Podarcis bocagei. Taxonomy (NCBI): domain Eukaryota; kingdom Metazoa; phylum Chordata; class Lepidosauria; order Squamata; family Lacertidae; genus Podarcis; species Podarcis bocagei. The sequence goes on from NW_027670336.1 coordinate 703,786, forward strand.
TCCACCACATGTGGAATAAGGTTCCCTCATTTTGTCTGCATCTCCAACATTTATTGCTGATATTTATTTATTTTGACTGATTTGGATGGGGTCAGGTACCATCTAAAAATCAGATGGCATAATTTTTCATAATTTCCCCCATTTTCCATCTTCATTGGATAGCCACAATTGTGTGCCCATTTCACCATCACCTCCTTCACCTCCTAGTCCTTAAAGTTCCAGTCCAGTAACAATCTGTGTGGTTTTGATAATATCTTTGTATTATTTAATAATATTATTAAAAAACAACAACAACCCGCTGTTGTTCTGTCAAGTCCATTTATTTTTTGTCTGGAAAAAATTGTTTAGCTGGTAATCTATCTTTTTTACTTTTGTTTTCCTTTTATATTTTTTCTTTTTTGTATTTTTAGCATATAATAACAGTCGTAATTATATGGAAATGTGATAATAATATTGAAATGAATAAAATGCTTAACTCGCCAATATTTTTATTGTTCGCGGCTTCCCAAGAAAACTCCAGGAGATTCTCCCCTTTTTGGCTTTTACCTCTTACCTTTATAACTGTGTCTTTACGTCCCAAAAGTCCTGCCCCACCCTCCCGCTTACAGGATATCTCTTCTACAGATGTCAACGCAGACCCAACGATGGAAAACCTGCAGCCCAATTCCTTGTGACCACAAGACTATTTATTACCTTCAGCAACAACAACAAATGACACCAGAGTGGCCACAGCTATCTCTTTCCAAAGGATATAGACTGACAGGGAGGGGGCTGACAAAGGGGGGGGGGGAGTTGAATTGCAAGCACATTCTCTCACCTTTTAAGCCTCAAGACTCTGGGCCCCAGGATTGAAAAGATATGTAAAAGATCACAATTGCCTCAAGATATGCAACTGAGATTTATGGTAATTAGTATGTTGGGTGTTGGGTGATATTATGTAGGAATGCTAACATGTGTCTGACAGTATGTTATTTCCACAAAGGGGGGACCCATTTTTTGTGTATAATAGCTTTTATGTTCAATATATAGTGTCTTATTGCCTACACCCCAATGGAGGATTCTCATGCATTTTAAGCTTTCTAATAGATCAGGCTATTGCACTGTCCAGTATTTAGATCAATTTATGACCACACATTTCCTTGTTCTGCCTGGCACTCTGCATTGTGCCAAGCTTCTCTATCCATTTTTAAATGGTTTGAAATTCACTTCACCAAGAAAAAGCTTCAGGGTACATTAAACATTAAAAAGGGGGGAATTGTTATAATAATTTTTAGGTCTCATTCATATATATATATATATATATATATATATATATATATATATATGCAGGTTTTGGTGTCTTCGGGTATCTTCCCGTGTAAGAGTTGGGGTGTCTAGGCGACGTTTCGACGAGGTCTCACTCGTCATCTCACATCGCCTAGACACCCCAACTCTTACACGGGAAGATACCCGAAGACACCAAAACCTGCATTCCTGTACCCGTGAAAATCTACGAAAGCATATATATATATATATATATATATATATATATATATATATATATGTTGTTGTTGTTTAGTCGTTTAGTCGTGTCCACCTCTTTGTGACCCCATTGTACCAAGCAAACACATATAGAAATATATAAACCACATGTACAAAACGCAGAGGAAAAGTCCTAAAGTCATGTTGACTCTTTCAGTCACCTCCAATATTTCTCTACAAGGTCGAAGGAAATGCAGAAACCACCCCATTGTCTCTGTCCTTGCAAATCCTGCCATAAGAGCACATTTAAGGTGTGAATAGGGTGAGCCTGTGACCTGGCTCAGGAATTAAGTACTATCATTACAAAAGAATGGCCAGGCTCCCCAGGTAATCCAGTCAAGTGACCTGGCACACAAGGTAAAAACAACACACTCTGATTTCTGTTGTAGACAGCCTTTTCTGTGATGTAGGAATGATGTATCGGGGGGGTGTCCTTGGGCTACACCCCTTCTATGATGTATGTATGATGTTTCTAGGGGAGGTCTTGGACTCCGGGGCGGACAATTTAAAATGTCTATACAGTGGTACCCCGCAAGACGAACGCCTCGCGAGACGAAAAACTCGCAAAACGAAAGGTTTTCTCATTTTCGAGTTGCCTCGCAAGACGAATTTCCCTATGGGCTTGCTTCGCAAAACAAAGCTTGCCCCGGGGACAGCGGGTCTTCTCTTTTGAAGCAAGGGGCTGCGGGGAGATCGCTTCTCCCGGTGCTCCGAAGCCGGGCGGGGGGGGAGGGAACACCTTCTGAAGGCAGGCGGGGGGCGAAAGTCTTTGCTCCCCCCTGCCTGCCTGTCCCGGAGGGCTTTTGAAGGCAGGCGGGGGGAGCAAAGACTTTCGCCCCCTGCCCGCCTTCAGAAGAGGTCCAGGACCTCTTCTGAAGGTTGGCGGGGGGCAAAAGTCTTTGTCCCCCCCTGCCTGCCTTCCCAGGGGCTTTTTAATCGCCCCGGACAGCGGAGAAGTCCTCCGCTGTCCCAGGGTTTTTTTAAATGCTGGGGGTGGGAAGAAAAGCCCTTGTCCCCCCCCCCCAGCCTTCAGAAGAGGTCCGGGGACAGAGTGTCCCCGGACCTGGTCTGAAGGCGGTTTCCCTAGGAACGCATTAATTGATTTTCAATGCATTCCTATGGGAAACCGTGCATCGCAAGACGAAAAAACTGCAAGACGAAGAGACTTGCGGAACGAATTAATTTCGTCTTGCGAGGCACCACTGTATAAGGGCTTGCATGCATGGCTCGGGGTCCTCCTCCTCTCTCCTGCGTGTGGGGGAGCACCCTCTTACAACAGTTAATAAAGATCAGGCTTACTAGCTGCTCTGCTTCTCAATATTCTCTGGTTGGTCTCTGCTATTTTCTTCTACCGATAGAGAACCTACAAAAGGACTCTGTATGGGCTCTTGGGTACCTCATAAGCAAAAAGGGCTTTTTTACTTCTATCACCTAAAATCATGTGTGGTGTGTTAGCAATTCACTCCTCCCATTGCTGGATATGTGGCTAGTATGTCACATGCCCCTGTTTACTTTCCTGGGCTTGGAAAGTGTAAGAACGGAAGTCAGTCTTATCTCTTCTGCTCTGCTGTGCTTTTGCACTGTTCTTTGTCTCCCTGTCTGTTGCTGAAGAAGAGAGAGGACGCCATTATGATCAGTTTGGTGTTGTCTGCAAATGTGATGAGCATCCCCTCAGTTCCTTCATCCATGTCATTTATCAAGACGTTGAACAACAACGGGCCCAGGACAGAACCCTGCAGCACTCCTCTGGTCACTTTTCCCCAGGATGAGGAGGAACCATGAAGGAGTCCTCTTTGGGTTCGGTCAGTCAAATCCACCTAACAGGTACCCCATTCAGCCCACATTTTACCAGCTTCCTCACATAAACATCACAGAGGACTTTGTCAAAAGTCTTACTGAAATTGAGATGCACTACCTCCAAAGCAGTTCCTTATTCAACAAAGTTTGTAACTCCATCCAAAAAAAGAAAAGAATAAAAATGGAGAGATTTCTCTAGCTTGATTTGTTTGTGAGAAAGCCATGCTTTCATCCTGCATGTTTCTTTTGTAAAATTTTCAGAAGAAGTGCAAATAAATTTTAAAAAGAATAAATGAGGATATTGACAAGCTGGAACATGTGCAAAGGAAGGAGATTTATGTATTTTTTTAATTGGGAAACCACTCGACCCAGTGGTGCCGACTCGAATAAAATATTGGTGGGGGGCCAGGTAAGGCCCGCCTTGCACTATCAATCACATGATGCATGCATGCCATTTGAATGGCAATGCCTATAATGGCAGCAATTTTTAAAAAAAGTAATACTTTGAGCCCGTAGTTCACTTTCCCAGCAGCTCCCCTTGCCCCGGAGACACTTCTAGCATTCCATCTCCTCTACCTGTGGCATTGTTCAGCAGTGGGGAAAGTGACCTCTTCACACCGGATGTCCATTTGGTATGGCCCTTTCCAGGTTTTTTCCTGCCTCTTGTGTTTGTCTTTCATTTGTTCTCCTATGTGTGTTCCCAGTAGAAGCCACAATTCTGTGGGTACTCTAGGTGGTGCAGAAAGCACCTAGAAGCTCCCTAGAGGTTGAAGTGCCGATCAAATTTCAGTTTTGCAATCTACAAATTCCAGTTAGCCAACTGAGGGTGTCACAGGACCAGCCTACTTTTCCTTTAAAGCAAACTTGGGTCTCCAGCTGTTTTTGGGCTACAACTCCCATCATCCCTAGCAAGCAGGACCAATGAGGAGGGATGATGGGAACTGTAGTCCGGGAGCTGTTGGGGACCCAGGTTTGGGAAACTTGCTTTAAAGCAACTTTTGTGTTTGTCCTGCAAAGATGGGACCTGTCCACGTTTGTATTTTCTTGTATTTTGTTCTTCTAATGACCTTTGTGCGTTTATTTTTTAATTTTTTAAGAGGGCAAATTGAAAGAGAAATTGTATGGCAAGTTGTGGAAGAATAAAAGGTTGCATTTAAAAAAAAACAACACAAAACCTGGGGGGTGGCCTCCTCAATTTCCCCCCCCCCCAAATTTTTTTTATTGATTTTCCAAATTTCTACGAAGAAATGACATTACACAACACAACACACAACAAAAGAGAACACATTAGAATACAAAAGAAAAACATAGAAACAATTATTAATTTCAAAACCCAATTTACCTTACATTGTTAACTGACTTCATCGAGTCCCCCCAACTGAATTTCATTGTATCACCTTGTAACAGTTCTCCAAAATCATATTTCTGATAAAATTATCTCCTATTTACTACCCTCATCTCTTTTATTAGTATTCTAAAACTTCATATTTTACAACACGTTCATATTTTAGTCCTAAGCCTATTTGTTACTTCCAAGTGACTTCTCATTACCATATATAACAATATTTAGCTAAATATTCTTTAAATTTCTTCCAACCTTCTTGTGTCTCCTCCTCTTTCTGGTCCCGCATTCTTCCAGGCAAAAAAGCAATTGCCTTAAGTGCTTCCTGTTGGGTCCTCTCCACATCAGGGACTCTCAGGGACTTTCCAATTCCGACAATTTTGTCTTGTGACCTGTAACTTCTGCCTTGACTTCTTGAATTTCTTTTTTCAAATATACAAATTCTTGTTTAAGCTCCTGTATGCTCTGTTGGGTTCCTCTTCCATCTGTTTTATTTCAGTCAACATTTGCATCACCAACTCTTCAAAAGTTAGTGCTTTAGAGCCTCTTCTGTCTTTAGGCTTGCTTTTCTCAGGCTTACCTACACCATTAGCCATAACTATTCCACAGTTTCAAGGTCCGCTCACCTAGACTCAGTCCACAGGTTTTTAGTACACAGACAGCAACAGGCAGCTTAGCAGCTCCCCCCTTTCAAAGTCTTATTCTTTTTACTCTTCTTGAAAACCATCCAAAATTGATTTGAACTCTTGTAACCAATTCCAGGAGTGTAAAAGATACACTGTACAATGTTTCAGTGAGTTCAGACAACTGCAGTTACTTTGTAATCCCCAAAGAGGAAAACAAAAGTTGAAAGTATCCTCTCCCTTTGTGACATAATAATGGAGTCTAGCCTTTCCTCACTGGGAGGTCCGCTTCCAGAAAGCAAGAGTCTATTCTCTGTCAAATCTATCTCATGCAGGGTCCCAATTCAGTAAAATTCTCCGCCCTCCCCCCTGCAGAAAGAGGGGCTTGGAAAATTTCCTTGAAAGTTTTTAGCAAGTTTTTTAAAGTTACGGCTTCGGTCAGCGGTAACTGCTTATCCCGCTCGCTCTCAGAGTTCTTACTAGCGCTTACTGGGGAGCAGGGGAGTTGCTAAGGGTACCCGCCGGAACACCAGGTTCTCAGAATGCTCAATCTGAGGTATTTTTCGGGGTTCCGCGACACTCTCACATTCACCCCAATCTTCAAAGCGCCGGGGCTCTTTCAGGCCAAAGAGCTCCCGTCCGCCATAAATCAGGCGGCCAACCGGAGGTTCTCCTCAAATATTTTAGTGGGGGGGGGCAAAGACCCCCAGGCCTTTAATAATTGGCACCTATTCCCTACAGCCACAGGTCTCAGGAATGTTACAACATAAAAACAAAACATAAATACACAAAAAAACCCACATATTAAAAGGGCAGTAGATGTCATTCAGCTAAAGGCCTGGTTATAAAGATGCGGATTTGCCAGGATCCAAAAGCTGTATAATGGTTTTTCTGACTTTTGTATGGATTCTTTTATGAGAAGTGAGACTGTATTTCTGGGACTTCCGGGGTGGCGCCATTGGCAATGGCGGACTCCCTCTGAATCGGAGGGACTAGCTCCGCGCGAAATGGGTCCTTTCTGCTACGGCAAAGCGGGGACCCCTTAAAAATCACAGGCGGATGAAGCCTGTGACCATGGGACTCGGCGGGCACCATTAGCGCCCCCCCAACCCGCAAAGGAACCCACTAACAGGCTCCGAAGCGAAGAGGGGGAAGTGGCGCGGTGCTGAGAGTCAACCGCTCTTTCCGTGGAGCGAAGCCGCATAGCTGTTGCCGGAGAGCACTACCTTCTTCTTGGGACAATTTGGATTCTAAAAATAACCACCGTGAGTACCTAAACTTGGAAAATTGGACTATAATTTAAGGAACTGGGAAAATAAAGGAATTGGACTCAAAAATTTATTACAATTTGGTACTGGTCTAAACAGGAAGTCAGCCTTCTGTTTCCTTGTAGATTGAACAAAGCAAAGACAAAGTAAACTAGAGCCTTGAAAATCACTATTAAAGGAGTGGATTTCATCATCTAAAATAGTACACCCCCCTTCGGCAGCAGGAGGAGAAGGGGGAGCTTTTTTTGGAGGGGACTGTTTTAACCTGCAGAAGTAAGTTTAAAACAAAGTAATTTTCCACCGTCCTGACCCAGGGAGCGGATTGTCAGGACTGACGTTAGAAGCTCATTGACCAGGACAGAAGCTGTTTGACAGATAGTTAAAAGAAGAGAAACATTGTGATTCCACTGCTTCCTTTTGCAGTTTAAAAATAACAACGATTGACAAAGTATCTAAAAGGAAAAAATTTGGGGTTGGATTTGCAACAGAAGTTTTCCCCCAGGGGAAGATGGTGAAACTGTAACTAACTCTAGGGATTTTCCAGCCGCTATAGTTCAACCCATGGGAATTGACTGGTGACCTTGGAGGACAATGCATTCAGAAATGTTGTTATGCGCTTTTTACAAAACAAATGCTCTATTGGAAGAATTACATGAGGGAATGAATTTGATGACTGACTTGGTTGGGAATCTTAAGCAGACAGTGGGAAATTTTGGACAGGCAGTAGAAAAAAGTATGGAGCTTACCCAGGAATCAAACCAGGAGTGTGTCTTGACAGAACAGATGAAAGAAGAGGATTCTGCTGAACTTTGGGAGTCAGAAATGGAGCCAGAGATGGAGGTTGCGGCCCTGCAGGAATATGAGTCTTTGGATTTGGCAACAGATTCTCGAAAAAATCAGACTCGGAAAGATGAAGTTTGGACTGGATTGGAAATGGGGGGTTGGATGGACCCCCCTGAGCAGGGATATATGGACTTTCGAAGTCTGGTAATGGGCCGTGAGAGGTTTGGAGATATGGGGTTCCAAAGTTTGGAGGGATTTTGAAATATGCTTTTAAGTACTACATGGAGCTCAGTCTGGACTGTGGAAAAGGGACTGATTGGTTGAAAAGGGGCAAAAGCACTATTAAATTGGAGATCACACGAGTGAAAAGAAAATATGAAGAAAAATTGTGGAAGGGACATGGAAGAGATTTAAGAGCCTTGGATATAAGATTACCAGGTTAATGTGCCAGTTTAATGGGATAAATGGACTGACAAACCCGGGACCAGGAGGAAGGGACGCTGGATGATGATTTTTTCTTTTTCATTTTGTTACCAGGACTGTTTTACATAAATGATGAATATTAGAAGGATGTTTGAAATGAAATTGCTTGGCTTTGGTATAAAAGTTTAAGGGATTAGGAAAGAATATAACGGTTAAGAGAAGTTACTAAAAATAAAATAAAAAAATTTTCTTCCAGTAGCACCTTAAAGACCAACTAAGTTAGTTCTTGGTATGAGCTTTCGTGTGCATGCTTCTTCAGATACACACGTGCATGCACACGAAAGCTCATACCAAGAACTAACTTAGTTGGTCTTTAAGGTGCTACTGGAAGAATTTTTTTTTATTTTGACTATGGCAGACCAACACGGCTACCTATCTATTACTAAAAATAAGATATAGGTTAAGGTTTTTTATAAGATAATGAGGAAAATAGAGTAAGGTAATGTAATGAAAGATTAGAATAAATAAAGTGGGGAAGGATTTGCTGAAATAACAAACTGAATTGGTATACAGGAAAGGGAGGGGTGAGGAAGTCCGGGAAATAAGCAAATGAAAGTTAAGTAAAGTAAGATGGAATTGTTTTTAACCATTTTTAATTTGTACTTTTCTCTTTTTCTTTTTTTTGTATTTTGTAATATTTTGAAATTTCAATAAATATCTATGGGGGGGGGAGAGAGACTGTATTTCTGATTGAAGTTCTTTCCACATTCCACACACTAATAGGGTTTCTCCCCTGTATGAATTCTTTGATGGAAAGTGAGAGAGGAGCTATCAGTGAAGCTCTTTCCATATTCCGCACACTGAAAGGGTTTCTCCCCTTTGCGAATTCTTTGATGGGAAGTGAGACTCTGGCTGCGACTGAAGCTCTTTCCACATTCCACACACTGTTAGGGTTTCTCCCCTTTGTGAATTCTCTTATGGTAAGTGAGATAGGAGCTCTTACTAAAGCTCTTTCCACATTCAAAGCACTGATATGGTTTCTCACCTGTATGGTTTTTTTTGATGGGAAGTGAGAGAGGAGCTCTGACTGAAGCTCTTTCCACATTCCATGCACTGATAGGGTTTCCCCCCCCCCCATATGAATTCTCTGATGGGAAGTGAGTTTGGAGCTATGAGTGAAGCCGCCTACACCACAGAATTTTGGCTGTTGGCACAGGACTTGTTCTGGAATGACTCCGCCCTTCAGGACCAGTATCTTGAGGGGCTTTCAGATGAGATACTGGACCAGCTGGCCATGATGGATTGCCACGCTGGACACCCTTATTCAACGGAGCCTGCAGATAGACGATCAGTTGGAGGACCGTCGCCAGGCTCAGGGCTTCCAGCACTCCCGGCTCCGGTCCTTCCCAGCAGTTCCACGGCCACAGCCAAGTCACTGGAGGAGCCAATGCAGCTTGGGGCAGCGCGGCCTTGCCTCTCTCCCTCAGAGAAGACTCGGCATCTGGCGGGGAACCTGTGTCTCTACTGTGGCGGGAGTGGACACTATGCCCAATCTTGTCCTGAGAAAACTCCAGCCACAGGAAAATGGCCAACCCCAATAGCCGATGGCCCAGGCTACCTGGGGTCCCAAACATCGCATGATGGGCCCTCACCGTTGGAATTACAACACCTCATAGTTCTGGTGTGTCTATATCCCCCTGGTGGGCCCTGGATTCTCACCCACGCTCTGGTAGATTCAGGGGCAACCTGCTCCTATATGGACTCTGCCTTCGCCGCCCATCATCAGGTGCCACTCCAGGACAAGTCACAACTGGTACATGTGGAGGCAATTGACGGACAGCTCCTGCGCTCAGGGGCCGTTACTCAGGAGACTCAGCCCTTGGTCCTGTGTCACCAGCAGCACCGGGAGGTGCGCACCTTGGACATTGCCACCATGCCCCGGTTTCCCCTGGTGCTCGGGATGGACTGGCTGGAGTCTCACAATCTTCAGATCGACTGGGTCAATCAGACTGTGCGCTTCCCAGACCCGTGTCCCCATGCTCGGTCTGAGATGCTAGTGGCTGCCCCCACGGGGGAAGCTGCGTCAACACTCCCCGCTGTTTACCTGGACTACCAAGAAGTGTTTGAGGAACAGGGGGCAGACCAGCTGCCGCCTCATTGGTTTTTGACTGCGGCATAGACCTCCAGCCCGGAGTGACCCTGCCTGTGAGCCGCCTGTACTGTCTTATGGAGCCAGAGCACTAAGCCTTGCAGGACTTCCGTCGCAAGAACCTGGAGTGCGGGTTCATTCGGCCCTCTACCACGCCCACCGCCGCTCCAGTACTCTTCATTAAGAAGTGTGGGGAGCTTCGTCCCTGCCATGATTACCGGGCCCTAGATAAGATTACCATCCCAGACTTGCCCCTTATTGCAGAGTTGCTGGAGCGGGTGCAAGGGGCGCAGATGTTCACCAAGCTGCACCTTCGGGGAGTCTACAATTTGATTAGGATCCGAGCCGGGGATGAGTGGAAGAGAAACATATTGATTCCATTGTTCCCCTTCGCATCTAAAAGGAACAAAATATTGACAAAATATCTGAAAAAGGAAACTTTGTTGTTAGATCTGCTTTTTTAAAAAAAGAAAGAGAGAGATGGATACAAATAGAAGCTTTTTCCCCTAGAGGGAGCTTGTGAAACTGTTATTAAATCCGAACTGGGGAGCTTTGCAGCTGCAATAGATTAAGATCATGGAATCAGACTCTGACCTTGAACAAGAATGTACTCGGAGGCTCTGGTGCTTGCCTTTTGCAAGACAAGTGCTTTATTGGAACAGTTACATAAGAAGATGGATTTGATGACTGTTGGGATCGGAAATTTTGGACAGGTAGTGGGTACCTATATAGAACCCACTCAGGAATTAATCCAGGAGTGTGCTCTGACAGATCAGATGAGGGAGGAGGTTGTTGCTGGACCTTGTGAGGCAGAGATGGAGGGAACTGTGGCCCAGCAGAAACATGAGTTGTTGGACTTGACAAATGAACCTGGAAAAAGTCAGATTTGGAGAGACAGAGTTTTGTTTGGCTTGGAGATGGGGGGTTGGATAGATCCCCCTATGCAGGGATGTTTTGACCTTTTAAGTCTGGCTTTGGGCCGGGAGGAGATCGGAGTTGTGAGGGCACTTAACTTTGAAGGGACCTTGAAATATGCTTTTAAATACCACATGGAGTTCAGTGTTGACTATGGAAAAGGGGCTGATCTGTCGAGAAGGGACAAAAATATTGTCAAGCTGGAGTCTCCCCGAGTGAAAGGAGCAGAAGACAAAGTAAAGTACAGGTATAAATATGAAGATCTGCGGAAGGGACATGGATGAGATCTAAGGGCCTCGGACATAAGGTTACCAGGTTGATGGACTAGATGGACGGGATAGAAAGGACTGACAAAACCCGAGACCAGGAGGAAGAGACGTTGGATGAAGATTGGAAGAAAGTTTTAAACAATTTATTTAGGAAAATCTTGTAAAAGTAAAGAGTATTAGAAAAATGTTGGAATGAAATTATTTGGCTTTAGCAGAAATGTTAAAAAGAATTATGTAAGAATATGTCATGGTTAAGAGAATTTGGTATAAACAAGATTTAAGTTTTATGTTTTAGGGCTTTTTATGGTAAGATAAGGTTAAAATAGATTAAGGTAATTTAATGACAGAATATTATGAAAGATGGAAAGGATTTGCTGAGATAATTAATAACTAGAATACAAAAAAGGGAGGTATGAGAAGGTCGATGAAATAAGGTAATGACAGTTAATGATTTGTGAATATTGGATCTGTTTTTAAATTTTTTGTTTATTTTTTATTTTTTATTTTGATGTATTATGTGTTTTGTTTTCTTTTTGACTTTGATTTTTTTATGCATTTGTATTGTTTAAATGTTACTTGTCTTTTCCTTCTTGTTTTCTTTGTTTCTTTCTAATCTTAAAATTTTTAATAAATATCATTTAAAAAAAATAGATGACATTCTGATTTACTCCCACGACCCAACTTGCCACGAGGGTCATGTCCGGTCCATGTTGCAGCGCTTGCGAGAGCAATGCCTGTATGCTAAGCTCAGCAAGTGAAAGTTCCACCAGGGGTCGGTGGACTTCCTCGGTCACCAACTCTCCCCCTGATGGGGTGCAGATGGATCCCGGGAAGGTGGCAGCAGTTCAGGAGTGGGCGGCACCCCAGAAGCACAAGGACCTACAGCGGTTCCTGGGGTTTGCCAACTATAACTGGACCTTCATTGTGGACTATGCTCACCGCGCCACCCCGCTGACCCGACTGCTGTGCCCCAAGACACCATTCTCCTGGGACAAGGAGGCAGAAGTGGCGTTTCAGGGGTTGAAAGCCTGTCTCCAGAGGGCGCCGCTTTTACAGCATCCTAATCCCTCTTGTCCCTTCGTGGTGGAGACCGACACCTCCAGTACGGCTCTTGGTGCCGTCTTGTCCCAGCAGCACGGTCCTGATGCACTGCTGTTACTCTGCGCCTACTATTCCTGCCAGCTTCTTCTGGCAGAGTGTAACTATACCGTGTGGGAGCGGGAACTACTGGCCATCAAGGTGGCCTTTGAGGTCTGGGGCAATCATCTTGAGGGGGCAAGACACCTGGTGGATGTGAGAACCGACCACCGGAACCTGGAGTACCTCCAGACTGGGTCGACCACTTGGCATTGGAGGAATTCGCTTACAACAACGCGGTGAACGCCTCCACCGAGCAGATCCTGTTTCAGGCCATGTACGGTTATCATCCGCATTTGTTCCCGGACGTGCTGCCAGCATCTGCAGTCCTGAGGGTGACAGATTGGCTCCAGGAGCTCCAGTCTCAGCACCAACTATTGACGGAGCAACTGCACCAGGCCAAGGATGCGTACAAGGCCCAGGCCGACCGCCGCCACCAAATGGGACCGGAACTCCACATCGGCGAGCCATGGGGCTATATAAATTTTAATTGGACTCCGTTGGAATTGGGCAAGTGTATCCAGGCTGCAATTAGCTTTTTGGTCCCATAGGAACAACTGAGCAACTTCCGTAGAGTGGAAGACCAGAGCCTATTATAATAAAAATCCCATAGAAAGGCCAAGGCAAAGACATCTCTCTCAAGAAATGTCCAAACCTGTGCCACTACAAGGTGACATGGTCAATATGAAAGCCCTACAGGGATTCACCAGGGATTGTTGCTGCTGTAATATGATGGAGGTGTGAAACCAGACGAGAGCTAGCTTTGACACCTGGGAACACACAAAAAAGGCAGAAACAAAACAAACTGCATGTTTCACTCATTATTTGACCTTCTCGCTAAGTGTAAAGCATAGACCACTATTGACCCACATAGACCCAGCTGGGGGATTTTTCCATTCTTGACTCTGGGGATTTTCCACGTTAAGAATTGACCGTGGGATCAACCTTGAATCATAGACAAAAGTGTGATCACTGATAGGACAACAAGATCGGGCAAGGCTAGAGTGCAGCAGCCCAGCGCAGTTTCCCAGCAACGTAGATCATCTGTTCCCGGCCCTCCTGACACAGGGGGAAGACTTTGCACAAGCTGGGTCAAAAGGAATGGCTTCAGAAGGGGATTTTACTTCTGTGTTAAATAAAATTTATGAAAAATTGGAAGGCCTAAGCAAACAAGTTACTGAACAATCAACTAAAATAGACCGGAATACTGCCAGCATTAATAATCTGGGACAGAAAGTGAATTCCAATACAGAATCTATTGAAAAAATGCTGGAAGAATCTGCGTCTAATCGAAAAATAGCTGAGGAAGCAAAAGAAAAAGCAGTGGCTGTAGAGGAAGAAATAAAACCGATTGGGGTTCACCAGTGACTTCTGTCTATGATTGAACTGAGGGAGAAACAGACCAATCTGAGGATCAGGGCAGTACCGGAACTTGAAAAAGATAACTTAAGTGACTACCTTACGCAGGAATTTGGAAAATTTTGGAATTTGGAGGTGGAGCAAGACTTTTAAGATAGTAAGTGCGTTCAGACTTGGAAGAGGAGGGAGAAAAAACAGGGTGAGAGACTGTTTGGTTACCCTTCAAACGAAAGAAGAGAGAGACAAAATACTGAGTGCGCACTTCCAGAAGAATTTGGAAATTAACGAATCGAGAGTGGAGATTTTTAAGGATATTCCGAAACATCTATTGGATCTTAGAACCAACTATGGAGATCTGGTGGCCGTACTGAGAAGAAACGGAATTGTTTTTAGGTGGGAATTCCCCCAGGGACTATCTTTTACCTTTAAAGGGAAAAAGTTCAAAATAAGATCAGTGGAAGACAAGGGAAGATTTTTGAGAGACCACGAAGAAGACCTGCAAAAAGAAGTTCTAGAAGAGTTAAGAGCCTTAAGATCAGGAGCATTAGACATAGTACCACCATTTTTGGGATTGGACAAACAAAAAAAGTGATACCACCGTCAGAAAAAGAAGAACTTTTGGGAGCAGTTGGAGGAGAATAGAATAACCACACCATGTCTCTGCAATTATTAAGTTGGAACATTCATGGATTTAATTCCCCGGAGAAGAGGAAGAAAATCTTTCATTTATTGAAAAAGGAACAATTGGACTTAATTTGTTTACAGAAAACACATGTGGTAAGGCTACACAGGAAAGTATTGATTAATAAAAGATTGGGCCAAGAGTTTATCTCATCAGACAAGGTTAAAAAGAGAGATGTTATTTATGCCAAAGAGAGCCTATCACCGAAATTTGTTTTTAAAGATGAACAAGGAAGATTTGTGGCCATTGAGATTCAATCACAAGGAGGAAAATTTTTGATTGTAGGAGTTTATGCACCAAATGAGGGGAAATCTGAATTCTTCAAGAAATTGCATGAGACATTGTTAGACTATATGGACTACAACATTATTATGATGGGAGATATGAATGGAGTGGTATCTACAAATATGGACAAGTCGCAGAGACAGGTTGTAACTAAAGATGGCAGACTACCAAAAACGTTTTTTGAATTGACTGACAATATGGACTTGATTGACATCTGGAGAACTAAGAACCCCCTTGGAAGAGAGGGAACATTCTTCTCTGAAGCCAAAATGACATGGACAAGAATTGACCAAATATGGATAACTAGAGGATTGGCACCTAAGACTCGAAAAGTGGAAATTTGCCCAAAAACTTCCTCCGAACATAATGCGGTGAAGATGGAGTTGAAACTAACACCAATCGGTTCCTTCAGATGGAGGATGAATGGCACCTTATTTAGAGAAAAAGAGGTTACTAAGAAGGCCCAAAAAATCTTGAGAGACTATTTTGAGATAAATTTGAATACTACAGTTAAAAAAAGAGTAATCTGGGATGCAAGCAAATCGGTCATGAGAGGGTTTCTGATTCAACAGAACGCAATAAAGAAGAGAAGTCAAAATGAGAAAAAAGATAAAATCCTGGAAAAAATAAAAGGAGAGAAGAAATTAAGAGCGAAACCAAAGTCGCAAGAGATTCTGAGAGAAATAAAGTTATATCAAGTACAATATATGAAAATGATAAATCAGGAAGTAGAATGGAAAATTAAGCAGATGAGACAAAAGACATTTGAATTGGCTAATAAATGCAGGAAACTGCTAGCTTGGCAGATGAAAAAAAGACAAAAACTAAACACTATCACAAATTTGGATGTGGAAGGAAAGAACATACAGAATCCACTGGAGATCAGAAAGTGCTTCCAGAGATATTTTAAACAACTATATACACAAGGGTCACAGAAAGAGACTGAATTAGAACAATTTTTAAGAATAAATGGATTACAAAAAATCTCTCAAGAAAATAAGATAATGTTGAACCACAAAATTACAGAACAGGAGGTTGAAGGTGCCATTCAGAATATGCAGTTGGGTAAATCTCCAGGGCCGGATGGTTTAACCTCCAAATACTATAGATCTTTGAACGATTGGTTAATTCAGCCACTAAAGGAGGTCTGTAATGAAATTTTGGAGGGGAAAAAGGCACCAGAGTCGTGGAAGGAAGCTTACACCACACTTATACCGAAAACTGAGTCTGAAAAGAACACAACTCAAGAACTACCGCCCCATATCCCTGCTTAATGTGGATTACAATTTTTTTGCTGATATTTTGGCTAACAGATTAAAAAAGGTATTAGTTGAAGAGATACATAAAGACCAAGCTGGCTTTCTCCCAGGTAGACATTTGTCTGACAATACGAGGAATATAATTAACATTTTGGAGAAGCTGCAAGTGAACATCAATACCAAAGCAGTTCTAATTTTTATAGATGCGGAAAAAGCCTTTGATAATATTTCTTGGAATTTTATGAAGAAAAATCTTCAGGGAATGGGGGTAGGCCAAGGGTTTGAAAATGGTATAAGTGCAATTTACTCAGAACAAAAGGCTAAGTTAATAGTTAACAATGTGATGACAGAGGAATTTAAGATAGAGAAAGGGACACGACAAGGCTGCCCGATTTCCCCATTGCTTTTTATTTCGGTCCTGGAGGTTTTGTTGAATATGATTAGAAGGGACCGTCTGATTAAAGGTATTCAGGTCGGAGCCAAACAATACAAACGGAAAGCTTTTGCAGATGAACTAGTTTTGACGTTACAGGAGCCAGAATCTAGTAAGAAAAGAGTATTAGAATTGATTCAAGAATTTGGTCATGTGGCAGGATTTAAGTTGAACAAGTCAAAAACTAAAGTGCTTGAGAAAAATTTTACACCAATTGAGAAAGAGAGGTTTCAGAAGGAGACAGGTTTAACATTAGTTAAGAAAGTAAAATATCTGGGGGTTAATATGACTGCTATGAATTTAAATTTATTTAAAGACAACTATGAGAAATGTTGGGCAGAAGTGAAAAAAGATTTGGAAATATGGTCAAATTTGAAGCTTTCCTTGTTGGGTCGAATTGCAGCTATAAAGATGAATGTATTGCCAAAAATGTTATTTTTGTTTCAGTCATTGCAAATCTTGGACAGGATGGACTGTTTCAAGAAGTGGCAGAAAGATATTTCTAGATTTGTCTGGCAGGGCAAGAAGCCCAGAATAAAATTTAAAATACTAACTGATGCAAAGGAAAGAGGTGGATTTGCCCTGCCAGACCTTAAACTTTACTTTTTTAAAAAAAATAAAAAAATATTCATTTTTCATTGCCAGACGATGACAGGGGAAAAACAAACAAACAAACAAACAAACAAACAACAACATAAAAAGAAAGAATGAGGTAACAGTCACACATCAAAAACAAACAAGACCATCAACCAAATCACAACCCCCAAACCAACCAACACACAAACATTACAAACAATTAACAATTGACTTCCCTCCATCTCGGTTTTGGGTTATATGTATATTAAATTCAATCTGCAGTTTTTCATTATAAAATATCTACGCGTCGCAAGAGTTATATTACACCTACTGTGATTTTTATATGTCTAGAATTTGTTTCTATATATGTTATAAATCTAGACCATTCATCAATAAACTTTCTCCCTTTTTGCTGTCTAATGTTCTGCGTCATTTTTGCCAACTCCATATACTCAAATAATTTGATTTGCCAATCCTTCACAGTCGGGATATTTGGGGTTTTCCAGTTTTGTGCTAATAAAATCCTGGCAGCTACAGTTGCATATTGAAATATTACATAGTCCTCCTTTTTAATCTCCTCTCCTATCATTCCTAAAAGGAAAGCTTCGGGCTTTTTGACAAAGGTGTACAGTGGTACCTCGCAAGACGAATGCCTCGCAAGACAAAAAACTCGCTAGACGAAAGGTTTTTCCGTTTTCGATTTGCCTCGCAAGACAAATTTCCCTATGGGCTTTTTTCGCAAGACGAAAACGTCTCGCGACTTTGTTTCCTTTGTCTAAAAACAAAGACATGTTTTGTTTATAAAGTTAATTTATTTTCCCTTCAATTTTTGAACTGCTCTTTACAGTATGTGTGACTTTAAAGAGCAGTTAATAAACTGTTGTTCTACCAAATTTGGCTTTGTTTGGACTTTTTTTGACCATAGGAACGCATTAATTGATTTTCAATGCATTCCTATGGGATTTCGTGATTCGCAAGACGAAAAATTCGCTAGATGACAAAACTTGCGGAACGAATAAATTTCGTCTTGCGGGGCACCACTGTATTTAAATATTTTCTTTAATTCATTATAAATGGAATCCCAAAATTTCTTAACTTCTTCACATTTCCACCACATGTGATAGAAGCTTCCCTCTTTAGATTTACATTTCCAACACCTACTGTCCCCGTTCTTGTACATTTTTTGTAGTTTCACGGGAGTAATGTACCAACGATACATCATCTTTTCCATATTTTCTCTAAGGGTTTACAGGCTGTAAATTTCATTCCTTTAGTCCACAACTTCGTCCATTTTTCAAAATCCAAATTATATCCAATATCTATGGCCCACTTTACCATAACTTCTTTGACCTCTTCATCCTTGGTGTCCCAATCTAACAGTTGAGTATACATTTTAGATAGCAGTTTAGTTTTACTTTCTATTATTTCTACCTGGAATTTAGATTTTTTCTCATTCATTCCAATCTTTCTGTCTTCCTTCCATAGTGCATTAATTTGGTGGTACTGCAACCAACCTGTCAGTCTACTCTTCAACTCTTCATAGGGTCTAATTTTCCATCCTCTTTCTGATCTTTCCAGTAAATCTTCATAGGTCAGTCTCTCACCTTCTATATTTATTTTTTTAACAGTTAATATATCGATAGGCGATAGCCACCAGGGGGTGTTTTTTTCCAGTAGTCTTTTGTTCTTTCCCCACACCTCTAAAAGTGCTCCTCTGATGATGTGGCTTGAGAAGCCTTTATGCACCTTTTCCTTATTCTGCCAAAGATAAGCATGCCATCCAAATCTTAAATCGAAGCCCTCTAGGTCTAACAGATCTGTGTTTTTTAAGGTGACCCATTCTTTGAGCCAACAAAGGCACGAGGCTTCATAATACAGTCTTAGATTTGGGACCGAGAAACCTCCTCTATCTTTTCTATCCGTTAATAATTTAAATCTAATTCTTGGTCTTTTACCTTGCCATATAAATTTGGATAAGATTTTTTGCCAATTTTTAAATATTTCACTTCCTCTAATCACTGGGACATTTTGGAATAAAAATAAGAGTTTCGGTAGTATGCACATCTTAATCGCAGCCATTCTGCCTGACCAGGAGAGTTTAATCCTGTTCCAAATGTCTAGTTCCTTTTGTATTTCCTTCCAGGTATTAGTGTAGTTATCAGCCATTAAGTTTATACTTTTCATCGTCAGCCATACTCCTAGATATTTTATTTTTTACTTCTTTAATTCCCGATTGATGTTCTAACTGTCTCCTTAGATCTTCTCCCATGTTCTTAACCATCATTTTAGTTTTGTTTCTATTTAACTTAAAGCCCGCCACTTTCAAAAATTCCTCTAGAATTGTCAGAACTTTGTCCATGCTCTGTATGGGATCCTCAACTGAAATTACCGGGTCGTCTGCGTATGCTTTCAGTTTAAATTCTTTTACCCCAATTCTGATTCCTCTTATCTCTGATGTATCTCTTATCTTGTTTGCAATTACTTCTAATATCATTATAAATAGGAGTGGTGACAAAGGGCAGCCTTGTCTCGTGCCCTTGGAAATTTCGAATGTGTCAGATAGGTTGTTATTAATAATCAGTTTAGCTCTTTGCTTTGAATAAATTGCTTTGATTCCTTCCAAAAAAGCACCTTCAATTCATGCAGTCTCCATACACTTTAATAAGAAACACTTTAATAAGAAAGATACGTTATCAAATGCTTTTTCTGCATTGATGAAAATTAATGCTGCCGGGATTTCATTCTTCTTTTCCAGATATTCGATGATGTTTATTATATGCCTAACATTGTCTTTTAGATATCTATTGGGAAGGAATCCAGCTTGATCCATGTTTATTGCCCTTTTTAAATAACTTTTAAATCTATTCGCCGTTATCTCAGCAAAAATTTTATAGTCGTTGTTAAGAAGTGATATCGGTCTGTAATTTTTTACATTTAATTTGTCTGAGTCCGCTTTAGGTATCAGTGTTATGTGAGCATCCTTCCAGGAGTCTGGGATCTTCCCTCCTTGTAGAATATTATTCATTACCTCACATAGTACTGGGGCTAAGTCTTCCTCGAGGACTTTGCAATATTTGGCCGATAGACCATCTGGGCCCGGTGCCTTCCCTAATTTCATTTTCTTTATTGCTTCCTGAACTTCCTCTACTGTTATGCAATTATTCAATTGTGTTTTCTCTTCCTCCGTTATAGTTGTTATTCTGCTATTTTCTAAATATTTTCCTATTTCTATTGTGTCTTCCTCTTCTTTCTGATAAAGTTTTTCAAAAAAAGCTAGAAAATTTTTCTTTATTTCATTTGGATCTTCTACAAACCTTTCTTCAACTTTTATCTTGTTAATCACACTTTGTTTTTTCCTTTTTCGTAGTTGCCAGGCCAGGAATTTCCCCGTTTTATTTGCTGATTCAAAGAGTTTTTGCCTCATTAATTTAATTCTCCATTCAACTTCTTGATTAATTAGCATTGAGTATTGTGATTGTAGAAATTTGGATGTTTGAATTATCTGCTCATCATTAGGGTTTATTAATTTTTTCTCACATTCTCTTAGTTTGATCAGAATTTCATCTTTCTTTTGTTCTCTTATCTTTTTTCTATAACTATTTTGTTGGATTAGAAAACCTCTTAGCACCGCCTTACTAGCGTCCCATACTATGTCGATATTTGTTTCTTTATTAAGGTTTAAGTCAAAAAAATCTTTTAAAGTTTTTTTTGCTTTCTCAATTACTTCCTCATTTCCAAATAGATATTCATTCATTCTCCATCTATACACGCTCTGGACTCCAGAATTAATTTCCAGGAAAATTGAGTTGTGATCAGAAAGAGTTCTGGGGTGTATGTCACATTTTTCAACTCTTGCTACTAATTCCCTTGATAACCAAATCTGATCTATTCTACCCCAACTCTGATGCGGCTCTGAAAAGTATGTAAATTGTTTTGTCAGTGGGTTTTTATGTCTCCAGATGTCTGTCAAATCTAAATTTTCTTCAATATTTTTGAATGTTTTTGGTAATTTTCCTTGGTTCAATTTTTTCTTTTTTGCACTTCTGTCTAACTCTGGTATTGGCACACCATTTAAATCACCTAATAGGATCAGTTTATGAGGCTCTAAATCCAATAAAATTTGTTCTAGTTTTTTAAAAAATTCTGCCTTATTCGTATTTGGGGCATAAACATTTACCACATTTAGTTTTTCTCCCTGATGATTGATCTGTATTCCCACAATTCTCTCTTCCTCAACTTTGCATATTAATTTGGGCTCCCCTTTTTCTTTTGCAAATATCACCACTCCTCTTTTTTTGTCTACATCTGAATTAATAAATTCCACCCCAACTTCTTATTTATCAGGATATGTTTGTGTTTTTTAGCCACATGTGTTTCCTGACAGCATATCACATCAACATTCTTTTTCGTCAGGACCTTGAAGATTTTATTCCTTTTAGATTTATCATTTAGACCGTTAACTTTCCAAGATAAGACTTTAAGAGTCATGACCATATATGTTTATTTTTTCTTCGTGTTGCACTTATGAGTCAACTTATGATCTAATTTTCCTGTTCTTTGTAGTTTCTCATTTTCTTCCTCTCCTTCTCCTCCCAAAGCTACCTCCTCTTCTTCTTCCACTTCCTCCTCTTCTTTCCCTCTCTCTCCCCTCTCCTTCCCCTCTCTTTCCTTCTCTTCCTTTCCCTTTCCTCTGTAAGTCTCTCTCCCTCTTCTGCCCTTTCTTCTATCCTCCCAAGTTCTTTCTCATATCTTCTCAGGAATTTATCAGCTTCTTGGGTGCTCATCAGTTTGAATCTCTTATCCTTGTAATAGAAGGTGACCCCCTCTGGGAATTCCCATCTATAAGATATGGCATTCCTTCTCAAGACACTTGCTATTTGTCTGTATCCATCCCTTTTGCGTAGAAGCCTGATTGGAATTTCTTTATAAATAACAATAGGTCTTCCTTCAATTATTAGTTTTTTTTATAGCTCAATTTTAGAATCATATTTTTCATCTCAATTGAATTGAAGACCACTAAACAGTCACCAGCCAGTTTTTTTGATTTTGCTTGCTGCATTTTCCCTCTAATTCTGAATGCCTTATCTATCCTATCGGCCACTTCCTCTTCTTCTACGTCTAACCATTTCGAGAGTTCTCTAATCATTTTTCCTCTCACATTTTCATTTGCCTCTTCGGGAACTCCTTTAAATTTTAAATTAAGCTGTTTCTGCCGCAATTCTACCATGGCTAGACTATCTGACAGTTGGTCTTGTCTATTGTTCCATTCTCTTATTTCCTCCTTTATTTTTTCTGTCTCTTTCTTTTGTTCCCTCAGTTCCTTTTGAGTTTTCCTATTTGTTTCTTCCATTGATTTTGACCTCATTGTCAAATCTTGAATTTTACTTGAGAGCTCTCCTACAGCCCCTTCTATTTTCTTATCTATCCTCTCCTGTACCTCTCCTAACTTATTTTCCATGTGTTCTTCCCTTTGTTTAAATTCCTCTTTTATCTTTAACCACAAGATATCTAAATCTTTGATTTCCTCCTGCCTGGATACTTTCCTTTCCCCAGGGGTCCCTGCTACCTTTTTCCCATTTTCCCCCAACATTTTAAGTTATTTTCTCAAAATTCTCGATTTTGTTCCCTACTCTCTCCCTTAAAGGGCGCACAGTCTTTCCCTCCTACTCCTTTTAGGTCCTGTACCTTTCAATGTAGTTCCCCAGTGTTTCAACCTTCCAATGCAGTCCCCCAGTATTTCAACCTGAGAAAGGGTCTTTGTCCCCAAGAATTGGGTCCAGACTTATCAATTCTAACTAGTAAACATCATATATCTATAAACTGTATCTAAATTTCTTCTATGGGTCCACAAAGTGGTTGCTGTCACTGGAATTTCCAAATATACATAAATGAAAGGAGAAAGAAGGAAAGAGAAACAGAGGACGGGGGGGGGGAGGGTAATGTTCTTAACTAGAGGACATGGTTATCAAATGCTCCTGTGGAAGAAGAAGTGTTAAGTAGTTCTGTACGATCCAAAACAGTTCTAAGCAGTTCTGGTGTTTTCTGCTACTTGCTAGCTCAATTCCACTAAATGCTTCCACAATGATTATGCCCCCAAGAGGTAAAGTCGTAATTTAGTTTATAAGAAAAATCAAATTATTTAAAAGTCATCCCAATTAAAGTTCCTTAGTTAAGTTCAAAGGCCTTGTATGGCTCCAAAGTCCATGCCCCTTTGCCAACTTCAAAAAACAACAACAAACAACAACAACAACAAAACCAACCACAACAGCAACAAAAAACACTTAGAAGAGGGAAATTATTAAGTTGTGGTAAGAAAGGTGAATTCAAAGTGTTAAAGCTTAAAGCAAAAGGCTAATGTAGTATTCACTCTTCTCCACTGGGGACAGAATCTAGAATCTTCTCTCTCCTTCCAGACTCAATCTACGTCAGGATATCCCTTGCAGAACCAGTCTCTATCATTTCAGCAATTATGAAGAGATCCTCCGAGGAACAAACTATAGCAAAATATATAGCAAACTATAGCAAAATAGCATGAACAAAGAGCGAGTATGATTTAAATCAGTGTTTCCCAACCGGTGTTCCGCGGCACACTAGTGTGCCGTGAGACACCGGCTGGTGTGCCGTGGGAGGGAGGCGGGCGAGAGGCGGCGGCGAGAGGCGGCGGCGGCGAGGATCCGCGTCGAGCCGGGGCGGCTCCGCGGTGGTCGTGCCGAGCGGCGGGGCAGCGCGCGCAAAAGGGAGGAGCGCGAGACAGCGGAGGAGGAGGAGGCCGGCATGTCCGGGCAGCAGCAGCAACAGCAGCAGCAGCAACTCCCGGCGACGGCTCCTCCTCCGCCCGCTATCGCAGCCGCCGCCGCCTCAGCTGCCGCCGCCGCCTCAGCTGCCCTCGCTCTGCTGCCTCCTCCCACCCCGGCAAGGGGGAGGGAAAAAACGTTCACTTTTGTGCGTCCCTCCCGGCGTGACGCTGCGCGCTGACGTCACGGGGCGGGGCTTTAATGGTGGTGTGCCGCGAGATTTTTTTCCGGTAAGCAGGTGTGCCGTTGCCCAAAAACGTTTGGGAAACACTGATTTAAATAGTCCCCATGTCCTTTAATCTACTCGGTTGCTCTATTCAGTTAGAGAGGGTTAAATGAGGTTTCCAAATACAAAGCAGCTGATACGTGAGGAGACGAAAGAATGGTCACTTCTTCGCTTAATATGCCGAGGTGGAAGTAGAGGAGTAATGCTGGTTTTAGTTTGAATGTTTCTTGGATATCTCCTTCCTTACTCCCTTGCCACTCCTCCACGTATCTTGTACCAGCCCCTTCTAAAAATACACTCTTGCAATCAACCGAAAAGAAAGGGGGTGAGGTTTTCATACAATCGTCCTTTTCAGTCCCCTTAAAGCCTTATCAAGTCTTTTTACAGCTCTTTTTACAGCCTTCTGGCTGCTAATCACCATAAATGACTGAGTGCAGTTACTCTTTAACTTTTAACTTTCTAGCCCCAGGGTATTCAAAGTCTCTACTCAGTTCTTTGTAGGTTACTTTGTACTTTGCATTTTAATCTGCCACAGCGAGAAAAGAAAAGCTGTGGGCTTTAATTGTTTTGTACTCACTCAAATAGGTGCTAAGTTACTTCCTTTCTCTTTCTTGCAACTTTGTTTCCTGCGCCATTTTCCCATCAACTGGGATGAAGTCCCTATTTTCAATCTTAAAGCATCCAAGAACCGCTTGGTCCAAACTTCCAGGTATTAAAGGATAAATCTTCCTCTTCACCAAGGGTTCTATTCTTATCTTTCTGGAGATCCATCACGCTTCTTAGGGGAAGCTGCAGGCATTGCAACACAGGGTCGGTGCTCTCCCGCTTGTGTTTGCAGTCTCGCCGTCCTCAAGCTCTTCCAAGAAAGAAACCCGAGAAAACCACGAAACCGCACCTCCGCTGCCGGGTTGCCTATCCCTCAAGGGTTCCCCCCCCTGAGATTTCTGGGGGTGCACTGTGCCTGGTGGCTCCCCCAAGCCCCTGTGCTGCAGGAAAACCCCTGACGAGGTTTTCCGTGCTTCCTCACTTTCCGCGGGTCAAACCGGAAGCCCAGACCTTAAACTTTACTATGAATCAGCAGCATTCTGCTGGTTGAAAGATTGGCTGCTTCTTGAGAACACAGACATTTTGGACTTAGAAGGTTTCAGCAATGTTTTTGGGTGGCATGCATATTTGTGGTACGACAAGGTTAAAGCACATAAAGCATTTAAAAACCATATTGTCAGGAAAGCATTGTTTAATGTCTGGATAAGATATAAAGACCTATTGGAAATTAAAACCCCAAGGTGGTTGTCACCAATGGAAGCAAAGGCTCAGAAAAAGCTCAATATGGAGGCCAATTGGCCGAAATATTGGGAAATTTTGGAACAAGATGGAGATAAATTGAAATTGCAGAGTTTTGAGAAATTAAAAGATAAAGTGCGAGACTGGCTACATTATTATCAAATAAGAGAGGCCTACAATTTGGATAAAAAAATTGGCTTCCAGGTGGAAAAACCAAAATTGGAAACAGAACTGTTAGATCCCAAAACTAAGATACTTTCAAGAATGTATAACTTGCTGTTAAAATGGAATACGCAGGATGAAACGGTTAAATCTGCTGTGATTAAATGGGCACAAGACGTTGGACATAACATTATGTTTGCTGACTGGGAACAGTTGGGGACCACCGGTATGAAATTTACGGCATGTAATGCCTTAAGAGAGAATATTATGAAAATGATATATAGGTGGTACATGACACCAGTCAAGCTTGCAAAAATATATCATTTGCCCGATAACAAATGTTGGAAATGTAAAGAAAATGAAGGTACATTCTTTCACCTTTGGTGGACGTGCCCAAAGATTAAGGCTTTCTGGGAGATGATATATAATGAAATGAAAAAGGTATTTAAATATACCTTCCTGAAGAAACCAGAGGCCTTTCTCCTGGGCATAGTCGGCCAATTGGTGACAAAGAAGTACAGAACTTTATGTACGCAACAACAGCAGCAAGAATACTTATTGCAAAGTACTGGAAGACACAAGATCTACCCACCCTGGAAGAATGGCAGATGAAGGTGAAGGACTACATGGAATTGGCGGAAATGACTGGCAGAATCCGAGACCTGGGAGAAGAGTTGGTGGAAGAAGATTGGAAGAAATTTAAAGACTATCTGCAGAAACACTGTAAAATTAATGAATGTTAAAATGATGTTGGATTGAAAATAAGTGGTATTAGCAACAAAGTTAATAAGACTATGCAAAAATGAATTGATAATGGATGAAAACAGAGTTATAAAATGTTAAGATATAGAGTTAAGGTAAATGAAAGAGGGTAAGGATTTGCTGACCTGATTATGTAAATGGGAATACAAAAAGGGGAGGTGTGAGGAGGTCAAAGAAACAAGCAAAGGAGTTTAAAGTTATGAAAAACGGATTTTTTAACTTTTTCTTATTTTTTCTTTGTCTTTTGTATGTTGTATTTTTTATTTTTATTTTTTTTCTTTTCATGTATTTTTTGTTTTTTATGTATTTTCCTTTTCCATGTGTTTTTGTATTCATGCTTTAAAACTTTAATAAATTTTTCTTTAAAAAAAAAAGAGAATGTTTCTCCCAAACTGCAAGTATGCCACAAGTAATGTAGTACAAAATGCAATGTGTTATTTTTTATGTGATATCCTATGTCCAGCTATGTGCACTGCTACACTTGCAAATAGCCTTAAGAGGCCTGACATGCAAGTCTCTTAAGATTTACACGAAGGCATATAAATGTACCAAGCAAACACATATATTTTATGGGGGGCAAAGACCCCTAGGAATTTAAGAGTGGCTGTATTCCCTACACCCACAAGTCTCAGAATGCTTAGAACATAAAAACACAACATAAAAACACAAAACATCACGTGTTAAAATAGCATTAGATGTCAATAAGAAAAAGGCCTGGTTAAAAAGGTGCGGATTTGCCTGGCTCCTAAAGCTGTATAATGACTTTTACGACCTTTGTATGGATTATTTGGTGGGAGGTGAGTTTAGAACTATCAGTGAAGCTTTTTCCACATTCCACACACTGATAGGGTTTCTCCCCTGTATGAATTCTTTGATGGGAAGTGAGACAGGAGCTCCGACTGAAGCGCTTTCCACATTCCACACACTGATAGGGTTTCTCCCCTGTATGAATTCTTCGATGGGAAGTGAGAGAGGAGCTCTGAATGAAGCTCTTTCCACATTCTACACACTGATAGGGCTTCTCCCCTGTATGAATTCTCTGATGCTGAGTGAGATTGGAGCTGTTCCTGAAGCTCTTTCCACATTCCACACACTGATAGGGTTTCTCCCCTGTATGAATCCTTTGATGGGAAGTGAGAGAGTAGCTATCAGTGAAGCTCTTTCCACATTCCACACACTGATAGGGTTTCTCTCCTGTATGAATTCTTCGATGGGAAGTGAGATGGAAGCTCTGACTGAAACTTGTTCCACATTCCACACACTGATAGGGTTTCTCTCCTGTATGAATTCTTTGATGGGAAGTGAGATTGGAGCTCCGACTGAAGCGCTTTCCACATTCCACACACTGATAGGGTTTCTCTCCTGTATGAATTCTTTGATGGGAAGTGAGAGAGGAGCTATCAGTGAAGCTCTTTCCACATTCCACACACTGATAGGGTTTCTCCCCTGTATGAATTCTTTGATGGGAAGTGAGATCGGAGCTCTGACTGAAGCTCTTTCCACATTCCATACACTGGTAGGGTTTCTCCCCTGTATGAATTCTTTGATGGGAAGTGAGAGTGGAGCTCTGAGTGAAGCTCTTTCCACATTCCACACACTGATAGGGTTTCTCCCCTGTATGAATTCTTTGATGTGAAGTGAGATTGTGGCTGTGACTGAAGCTCTTTCCGCATTCCTCACACTGATAGGGTTTCTCCCCTGCATGAATTCTTTGATGGGAAGTGAGAGAGGAGCTATGAGTGAAGCTCTTACCACATCCCATGCACTGATAGAGTTTCTTTTCAATGAGATTTTGTTGATGGGAAGTGGAATTGGAGCTCTGACTGCAGCTTTCTCCATACTCCAAATTTTTTTGTGGCTTCTCCTCTCTGGGGATTTTTTCGTGGTCACCTTTGTTCTCGATTTCCAATTCATCACAATCTGCATTGGGGACAAAAAGGGATTTGAGCCTCAGGAACAAATGGAGAAGAACTGAAGGGAGTTGCGTGTGTGTTCATTACCTGTGTTGTTTGTTTAATATGAGATTCGGATGAGTTGTTGAATGTTGCTTTGTTTATATAAAGCAGTGGTCAAAATTGTGAAAGACTTTTGGAAAAAAGTGTATTTCAGAGTTTTTATGGCTTATAACACCACTTCATTTGGAATACTGTCATAAAATTATATATCAATGGAAAGATAATTCGATCAAGAATGCAATCAAGAATGCAATCCAAGAAAGTTTGTTCAATTACCCGTATTCTATCAAACGTTATAGCCAAATAACCAGAAAAAGGAAGCACAACTTGCTTTGGTTGACTTTTGTCAGTGTGTTATGTGATTGCTATCAAGTTGGTTGGTTTTTTGTGTTCTTTCATTTAGTGAGGGTGTAAGACATAATAAAATTATAGAAATGGCACAAGGAGTTGAGTGGTCCCCAGAAAGTGATGTAAGATTGTACTATTAAGTGAGCAAGGCTACAGTTATGAAGAAATTAGAAGAGAGATTGGGGAAAACTTAACCAAAGTTGGCATTTCTATATTTTTGAAGAGGTATAAGGAGACTCAGTCACTACAAAAGTGACGATGGACGAGTGGAGAGACTGTGCCTACATGACAGAAGAAAATCATCTGGGTGTATACAAGATGACATGGTGCAATGTAATGGGAAGTTGAGTGCAAGGACTGGTCTAAATTAGAATTCTAAGAAAAAGCCATTGTTATCTCTCAAGCAAAGGTTGAAAAGATGAAACCCATGTTAACTGGACAGTGGAACAATGGGGCGGTGTTATTTGGAGCGATGAGACCCAAATCTCCTTGCTTGGTAGTGATGGCATGAAATACCCGAGGAGAAGAATCAGATAACATTTACATCCTACTTGCATTACACTGACCGTGAAACACCCAGACAGTGTGATGATCTGGGGTTGCACGGCAGCAAAAGGTGTGGGCAGAATTTGCGTCATTAATGGGAATATAAATGTGGAAAAATGCATAAACGAAATATATGAGCCCAAACTGAAGTGTTCCGCAGGTGATCATTTCCCAGATACCGAAGCATTTTTATATTTTCAACAGGATTCAGCTCTATGTCATGTTGCTGCTGTGTGCCAAAGGAGCATTATCATTCAAGATAATCCTATTCCACTGCTGGAATGGCCTGGGAATAGCCCACACTTTAACCCAATCAGAAATCTTTGGAGCCGACTAAAGAAACTTGTTAATAAGAGGCAACCCAGCAATAAAGCCCAATTAACATAGGCAATAATTCAGTCTTGGTTTCACATTATTACAGCTGCAGAACTAAAAACTTGGTTCACTTCATGGGAAGGCGTTGTAAGGCCGTAATTAAAGCTAAAGGTTACCAATGGTTACCAAAGGTTTCACGTTTTTTCTTTATGAGTGCTGTTCTAATAAATACTCCTTCATAAAAGTCATCGCATTACATTCTTCATTAAATTATCTTTCCATTGCTATATAATTTTATGGTATTACTCCACACAAAAGTAGTGTTATGAGCCATCAAACCTCAGAAATATACTTTTCACAAAAGGTTTCCACAATTTCGGCCACTAGGAGAAGTTGTTCATTTTAAAGTTAATGTTCTTTTATATGGAATCAGATTATTATTATTTATGTTTCATGTTTATATGTGTGTTGGAAGCTGCCCAGAGTGGCTGGGGCAACCCAGCCAGATGGGCAGGGTATAAATATAAATTATTATTATTACTACAGTGGTACCTTGATTTAAGTATAGTCCTGTTCCGGAAAGTTTGTAAACCGAGGTACCACTGTATCATCATCATCATCATCACCACTGCTACTTTTCCTGAGATTCAATAAGTCTAGCTCTTCTCTGGAATGAATTTTGTTTGGCCGAGTCATGGCATCCCCTCCATCTCCAATGTCAGTCGTCTCTTTGGTCAACCCAAGATTGACAGCAGCAAAAACAAAAGCAGAAAACCTGAAGCTACTTATCTTTCCTAAGAATTCTGAAGCTGACATTTAAGATGGCCTGGGCAGTTGAGACCAGCCCAATCGTGGTAGAAAAAGCAATAATTTGAGGAAGATTGTTCAAAGAAAAAACTGTAAGTTACTCTTTCTTGTGGGGGTGTTAGGTTCCCAGGTGTTATAGGGGTCATTATTGAGCTCTGTGAAAATATATGAGGTTGGTCCATAGAGGTATTTTTTGAATTTCCAGGCAGATATGACGATCCCACAGGGAGCCTTACCAAGAGAGGCCACGATCCCACAATTCTCCTCCATGACGTCCTTATGCAGAGCTCTCTGGTCAGGATCCAGCAACGCCCACTCCTCGTCCGTGAAACGAACAGCGACATCTTCAAAGCACACTGGACCCTAAAAGAAAAAGGGAAATGTCCTCCTGAGACAGCAGAAATATGATCTGCTACACAATGCTCTGTGGTTTCCTTCCTGTAAATTGCGGTGTTGTTTCAATAGGATTGCTTTGCTGCACATTTTATTTATGGATGCTTATTTTATTCTGCATTTTAATTATGGGTGTTCATCTTTGTGCAAATAGGTGGTACTCCACCTTGTGTTTTCCAAGTCATTCTGCCTAGGCTAGCA
This sequence comes from Podarcis bocagei, assembly GCF_964188305.1. Classification (NCBI taxonomy): domain Eukaryota; kingdom Metazoa; phylum Chordata; class Lepidosauria; order Squamata; family Lacertidae; genus Podarcis; species Podarcis bocagei. The sequence goes on from NW_027670336.1 coordinate 734,400, forward strand.
TTCCAGTTTCCCCAATGGAAGGATCCACATTCTCTTCTCCTCGTGAGCTGTTCTGGGGAGTTCCCTCCCAATGTCCTAGAGCCAAATTCCAGGGGTCCATAGGGGCATGGAGAGGGGGAGGAATGGGAGGCAGGCCCCATATTGCAGCCAATGGGGCTGGTTAGGTGAATCCAGGCCACTATTTGTTCTCATTTGTCCACTGCTTAAAAAACAATTTTAGCATTCAGTGATCAATCTAGAAATAAAATAAGCCTATTTTGGATGGCCATCCTTCTTGGATGACCTAGCAGAGATTCCTGCATTGCAGGGGGTCTCCTGGCTCTGAGAGACAAGCAGGGAGGGTGGCTTCTGGCAAAAGGAGAGGGCGCCACCGGTGGCTCTTCCTTCTCCTGACTCACCTCTGCCTCCCGACCTTCCTCTCCCACTCGCCTCCTTCCTCTTCTGCCTCTGATTCTGCACTGCATTCTGCCACAGAGTCTCCCAGCTCACTAAGCCCTGTAAACCCTTCAGCTTCTGACACCTCCTCTTCCCAGGCTTCTCTCTCTTCTCCCTCTGACCGCTCATCCTTCTTCTACCTCCACTCCTTCGGCTCTGAGCCGTCTTCCCTTCCTGGTTCCCCAGCTGCTTCCTCCCACCATTCCTCTGTGCCCAACCAGTCCATGACATTGCTCCATCCCTTGGCCTCTGTCCCCACAAGGCAGCTTCCCCTGACCTGATCTGGTTCCACAGTTGCTGCTTCCCTTCTGCCCCCATGAAAAGACGGATCAGGAAGTCTTGCCAGCATCATTCTGTCACCTGCAAGAGAAAAAAGGTGATCAGGACGCCTGGAGTGCCTGCTTCTCTCACAGGTGAAACAGGGCATCTCTTACTACAGATGGGCCTTTGAGAAAGCCTTACCTGCTGAGAGTATTTGGACGTTTGTGCCCATTTTATATGTTTGTTGTGCAGAAATACATCTCCCCTCCTCTGGACCCTTCTTCCAACCATCTATCCCCAAAACAAGATGAAAAAACCCTCAGATGAGTTGGAAAACCAACAGAATGAGACCAATGGAGAAAAACCACCTTCCTCCTTACCCAGTGGCCTCTCTCTGGTGTCCAACGGAGGCCTCTCTGCCTCACAGGAATCCAGTTCCATTTCTGCAAAGAGATCCTTTCCCTGAAAAAAACCACAATGATTCAAACCAGAGAATGGTGAGAAATATTAGAAAGAGAATGACAAAGACTTGAAGGGCGTGAGATCTCATTCCATGGATGCTTTCCCAGAAAACGGATGGGCCATCAGCAGACCATTATGGCATGTTCTCTGTTTCTCTGTCCTGTTTGGAGCCCCTTGGGAGTATCCAGAGGAAAGTCTCTCTCACCTGCTTTCTCTCCTCTGCCTGACTCAGGAGGAAACCTTCGGCCAGGGCCACCGCCTGGGAACTGGTCTCCGCTCCGCATTCCCTCACCCAGCTCTCCATCTCCAGGGGAAGGACAGCCAGGAACTGCTCCAAGATCACCAGGTCCAGCATCTCAGCTTTCGTGTGCCTTTCTGGCTTCAGCCACTGATGGTCAAGGTGGCAGAGTCGTCTGCAAACCTCTCGGGGTCCTTTGGCCTCCTGGCAGCAGAACTGCCTCAACCTCTGGCTCTGCACCTCTGAGTGGAGGGTGTCCTCCTCACCCAGGATCTTCTGCACTGGGTTTTCCCAGAATCCCCCACTGCTCCCAGTTTGGCTGGCATGGCCTCTTCCTGCTTCAGGGCCAGCTGAGTCTCGCTCATCCATCTGTGCTCTCAGGAAGCCTCTGAGAGATCGGAAGGAACCCTTTGGTCTTCTGACGAGTTCTGCCCGTCTAAATGAGAAGCTCTAGCAAATCCTACAAAGCAAATACATTGTTCTGTTACAGAATTTGTAGGACAGGTGGGGATATGGTTCCCTGAGCAAGCATGGATGAGTCTTGCTGGGAACCAGGGCAGGATTGCACCGCACCCCAGACCGTGAGCTATCTTTTTGAAAAGAAAGAGGAGGAAGAGGAGAAGAAATAAGTCTCTCGCCTTCTAGCCACGCAAAATGTGGAGGCAACTGAAGGGATTTCTGGGAGATTAATCAACCTGGTTTCTGCAGCCTTCCAGTCAATACATGAAGTCAGAACCAACAGACAAGAGAATCATTTGTATCTTGTGAAAAATGGATGCTTGGCTCCAGCGGGGGTCCACACCCGGGGGTCCTCAGGAGTTCCTCCCCCACCCCCACTCTCCTGCTTCTGTCTCCTTTTCTTGCACTTGGACTCTCTGCCGCTCTCCAGAGAGACTCCTGGGGTGGGGTCCCTTTTTCTTTGCTCCGAGGGCCAGGTATGTATCTGATCAACCCCTGAGGGGTTACCCCCTTGATATTTAGGTGGGTAATTATTATTATTATTATTATTATTATTATTATTATTATTATTCTGTTAGATAGCTTAACACACACACAGCCATTCATGCCAAGGTCCCTGGAGGCTTGGTGAGTAACAGCGCCCATTTCCGGCTGCTTTGCCATCAACAATCCCTTTGGGACAGAGAGGATGTGGTCCTGGGATGCCATGCTCTGGGTGCGAGGGGATTGCTGCAGTGCCCTCCGTGGGGAGCTGCCCTTGGAGATGACTGGGGAAACTGGTCTGCAATGCAGCAGCCAGACTATGGACTGGGATCCCTCTCATTCTTCCTGGCCTTTCTCTCCCACCTTAACTTCCTTCCTGCACGTGGGGTTTTCTTTTGGGGGGGAGGGGCTAGTCCACCTCCTCGTCCAGGTTTGGAAAACCATTTGCACATGTTTCCTCTGTCGTGCAATGAGGCTGAGCGATGTCACACAGAGTTAAAGTCCCAGGGACTTCTTTGTTTTAAAAAGGGAGATTTTTTCTGAAAGGGGGGGGGGCGGAGGGCCAAGTGAGTTTGGGATCCTCTGATCTGCAGGAGGGAGAGCGTGGCAGACCTGGCCCCTCCCGGATCAGGCCCCCCAGGCATCCTCCCCTGCTGCAGCCCTGGGACCCCCCCCCCCGTCTCCCCACTGCACCCTCGGGGGAGAGAGAGAGGAGACTCACCAGATCCCAGGAGGGGACAGCGAGGCAGCCCTTGCAGGAGAGACCCCAAAGCAAGGAAAGGACTGGGAAGGGAGGGGCCTTGGCTCTGGAGGACCTGGCCCCTCTTGCTTCCTGGCCTCTCTAGGAAGGCAGCTCACTTCCCTTTAACCCTTGCCAAGCCGAGTCCCTCCAGCTCAGCCCTTTCTCGCTTGGCAGAACCTCAGATTCTTATTATTTTTTATGGATTAAGGGGGGCAGCTGCCCCCCTGGCTACGCCAATGCCCAGATATCCTTTTGGGGGTGAGGCTCTTGGCTGGACTCTGAGCATCTCCCTCCCTTGGGCGGAAGCCAGAGGAAGAGCTTGCAGGGAAAAGGGCTTTGCAGGAGGCAAGGAAGCTCCTCCTAGAATTCAGGAGTGGAGAGATAGGAGGGGATCCCAGGGTCATCTAGTCCAACCCCCAGCAATGCAGAAATCTCCGCTAAAGCATCCATGGCAGATGGCCGTGCGATCTCTGCTGAGAAACCTCCAAGGAAGGAGAGTCCACCACCTCCCAAGGGAGACCTTTCCCCTGCCCAACTGCTCTTAGGTGTCCCTCAAGGCAGCGGGTCCTGAGTTCTAGCCCTGCTGAAACAATCGCACTGGCTGCCAAGGAGGAACCCAGCAAAGTTCAAAATAAATAAATCCTATTCTCATCATAAATGAGTAATACTTTCTCATGCATGCTTTTTATGCTAATATACAAAAGTATGCCATTTCCCTTTCCAGAAATGATTAATTGCTAATTCAATGGACTGAAAATGGATTGTTGTTATTTTTATGTCTAGGGAAGCTTTTAATATTTGATGGACTATTGTATTTTAATATTTTGTTGGAAGTCGCCCGGAGTGGCAGGCGAAACCCAGCCAGATGAGAGGGGTATAAATATGTTGTTGTTGTTGTTGTTGTTAATTGATCAGGTGAGTGTTCTCCTTTCGAAAGAGGCAGGTGGAATCTCCACGGTGGCTAATAGCATAACATTGAAAGGTTAGTGAAGTATGGGGAGCCCTAGAGCATCTGCTTGGCATGCAGAATGTCCCAGTCAGTGTAGACCAGGGGTCCTCAAACCATGTCCCGTGGGCCAAATCCAGCCTTCCAGGGTCCTGAATCTGGCCTGCACGGCCATTTCAGAACCCGCCAAGTGTCCGAGGCTGAAAGCATCTCGCCGCCCACTCAGTCAGTCCTTGCGTCGCGCTGAGGTAAACGCCACTGGCGTGATGGCGGCTCTACCAATGAAAGCCCAGGGGTTTTGCCCGGGGACGGGGAAGTGTTGTCTTTTGGCTTGAAGAGTGAAGTTGAGGTTCCTTATGTGTACTTTAAAGGTGGGAGAAGGAAGTATAGTCCTATTTCTGTGAGTGGCACAGCGGTCTCTCCACTCCTGTGGTTTACATGCTCTGAAAGTTGGGATCTGTTTTGATATTTAAATTTCAAAAGGGTGGAGTGGAACCGGATATTGACCATTTCGTTAGTGTGGGGAGCCACATTCTGGTTGAAGGAGGCCAGGATTACCCGCCCCCCAAGGCCTGGTTTCTCCCTCCCCTGTAGTAGGACTTGGAATCCAGGAGGAAACTCTTGGAATAGCCTTGCCAGGTGCTCAGGGATGGACTCACCTGTCCCCACGTCCTTCTCTTTGCAGATGTGCAGCGGTTGCACATCTCTCCCCTAGAGGTGAGTATTGGAGAGAACCAGAGCAGGGACTCAGACCTGCCCTCCTTGCCCCCCACTCTGCACTCTCGGATGTGGAGAAGCCCTCCCTTCATGAGGAACTGACTTTTGTCTTTCAGCTGCTGGAGGAAGATCAGCTGTACCTGCCGGAGGTGATTCAGAACTGCCAGGCACCTCAGCTCAGGGGGCTCCCAACTCTGAAGTGCCTCAAGCATGAGATGGCCAAAGCCATCCTGGTGAGTGGTGGGAGGTGTGGGGGACCCCCATGGGGAAGTGGGGGAGGAAGGGGCTTTGAGGAAGCGGTTGTCCGTCTGACAGAGGAGGAGGACCATGTTGGTCTAGGTTCACATATCCTGTTTGAAAGGGGAATCATCTGAGGGACTTCCTGTAAACATCTGGGTCAGGAATGCTGTTCCCGGAATTGACAAACACACAAGACGTAACCGGCTGTGCATTCACATAAACAATACTCTTCTATACATTCTTATCACAATATCAAAGGTTTATCTTGCACATAAACAACACATAAAGTGCAATAATATAGACGGAAGTCCCCAGTAAATCAGTTCATTCGAAAGACCAAATGTCTGCTAGTTTCTGTTCCACATACGTTCATAAAGTCCAAATTGGAGCCTATTACAGTTCCACAGTGTTGACCAGGATTTCCGGAATAATGCCTTGTTTCGCTCTCATGGGCTTCATCAGTTGTACATATTCTAAGTAATATAAATGAATATAATGTCGTAATTCAACATATTTTAACAAATTAACAAACCTGTGTATGGATAAAGTTTGCTTTACATTTGTTTTTTTATAGGGGTCACTTAAAGAAGAAAACCTTACAGCTGCAGATTTCTGTCACCTGTAGCTTAAATCAATGCTGCGCCTGTCTATATACATTGTAAGACTTGTTGTTCACTGCAGAAACCACTGTGTTATAAGTTCCATTATCTGGATACTTCATATATGGTATGTACTTTTATAGCACAATTGTTTATATAATTTTAATTTGTTAAATGATCTACTGGTCGATCCACAACTCTGGTCACTGCTCCCTGAGAAAAGCTCAAGAACTCTGGGCGAAGACAATGGGTAGATCACTGGCAGGATTTTTATTACTGGGAGTAGATCTCAGTCTCTTGGAAGTTCTGGCATTGTGGCTAGTTCAAGGTACCAGCACAACTTTAATTGCCACTCATCTTTTGTTGATATTAACTCATTTTCCAGTATTTTGCTATTAACATCCTAGCTGCTGTTGTCGTGTAAAGAAACACTCTTTTATTTTCATTTGGTATGCTTATTGTTAGAATATCAAATAGGAAAGCTTTGGTTTTCTTTAAAATAAGTAGCATTTACTTTATTTTATTTTATTTTATTTTATTTTACCTTTGGGGACATGTCCACCACATGTGGAATAAGGTTCCCTCATTTTGTCTGCATCTCCAACATTTCATAGAATCATAGAATCATAGAATCATAGAGTTGGAAGAGACCACAAGGGCCATCGAGTCCAACCCCCTGCCAAGCAGGAAACACCATCAGAGCACTCCTGACATATGGTTGTCAAGCCTCTGCTTAAAGACCTCCAAAGTAGGAGACTCCACCACACTCCTTGGCAGCAAATTCCACTGTCAAACAGCTCTTACTGTCAGGAAGTTCTTCCTAATGTTTAGGTGTGTGGGAAAATGATTGCTTGTACATGAGAGCATGAGCAAAGTTCTTATTGTTGCAGGGTGATTTCATAGCTAGAAGCATCCTTGGAGCATGAACAGCGCGTGAACAGCTCGTGCTGTCCTATATGATTGGCTAACGTAGCATGGCCTGATGCTCGCATAGTCTAGTGCAAATGTCCTTATCTGCTGGCTTCTCCCAGTGGTTTCTCCCAGCGGTCCGCTTGCGTAACAAAAGGGAAGTACAATCACCTATTTCTCAATATACAGGAACAGCCATCTCTAGGTCTCTTCTGCCTTCTTTAGGTGCAGCCATGAATTACCGTGATTTGCATAAATTGGCAAACTGGACAGAAAATTTGTTCAATTCCACCATCTTGGCTTTAAAAATGATTAACAAAGAAATGTCAGAAATAAGAAATGTAGTTCTTCAACATCGTTATGCTTTAGATGTGATCCTTGCTTCTAAAGGTGGAATTTGTGCCTTAATTCATTCTCATTGCTGTATGTATATAACCGATCAATCGACCAATATCTCTGCTACTATTGATTATATGGAACAAATGATAGCTCATAATCCTTTGAATCCACCTGAAGGTTTTGATCCATGGGAGTGGTTGTCTTCTTGGTTGCCTAATGGATTATGGTTAAGAAAAATATTATTGATTGTAATTGCATGTATTGTTGGCTTCATTATGGTGTGTTGTTGCATTCAATGCATACCCTCTTTGATTTCCCTATGCACTGCATGGTGGTACCGACCACGGCCCACCACAGGGGTTACAAGAGGAATTTATGTTGCAAAGTGTAGACGCTTAGGCAATGAAGTGTACGATTTGGACTAATGGTCCCTCTTTTCCTCTAATAATATAAACAAGAAAAGGGGACATGTGGGAAAATGATTGCTTGTACATGAGAGCATGAGCAAAGTTCTTATTGTTGCAGGGTGATTTCATAGCTAGAAGCATCCTTGGAGCATGAACAGCACGTGAACAGCTCGTGCTGTCCTATATGATTGGCTAACGTAGCATGGCCTGATGCTCGCATAGTCTAGTGCGAATGTCCTTATCTGCTGGCTAGAACAAATTGCTTGGCTTGTATATTGTATCTTTCTGATTTCACACAATAAAAGCTGTGCTGCATTAGCCCTAGGAGCGGCCATATTTCGGAACCTATCATGGTGTGAGACTGATTTTTCTTTGGATGCCGAGCTGCAACTCGACATAGGTGGAATCTTCTTTCTTGTAGTTTGGATCCATTGCTCCGTGTCCGCTTCTCTGGAGCAGCAGAAAACAACCTTTCTCCCTCCTCTATGTGACATCCTTTTATATATTTGAACATGGCTATCATATCACCCCTTAACCTCCTCTTCTCCAGGCTAAACATGCCCAGCTCCCTTAACCGTTCCTCATAAGGCATCGTTTCCAGGCCTTTGACCATTTTGGTTGCCCTCCTCTGGACACGTTCCAGTTTGTCAGTGTCCTTCTTGAATTGTGGTGCCCAGAACTGGACACAGTACTCCAGGTGAGGTCTGACCAGAGCAGAATACAGTGGCACTATTACTTCCCTTGATCTAGATGCTATACTCCTATTGATGCAGCCCAGAATTGCATTGGCTTTTTTAGCTGCCGCGTCACACTGTTGGCTCATGTCAAGTTTGTGGTCAACCAAGACTCCTAGATCCTTTTCACATGTACTGCTCTCAAGCCAGGTGTCACCCATCTTGTATTTGTGCCTCTCATTTTTTTGCCCAAGTGCAATACTTTACATTTCTCCCTGTTAAAATTCATCTTGTTTGTTTTGGCCCAGTTCTCTAATCTGTCAAGGTCGTTTTGAAGTGTGATCCTGTCCTCTGGGGTGTTAGCCACCCCTCCCAGTTTGGTGTCATCTGCAAATTTGATCAGGATGCCCTTGAGTCCATCATCCAAGTCGTTGATAAAGATGTTGAATAAGACCGGGCCCAAGACAGAACCCTGTGGCACCCCACTAGTCACTCTTCTCCAGGATGAAGAGGAACCATTGATGAGCACTCTTTGGGTTCGGTCAGTCATTTATTGCTGATATTTATTTATTTTGACTGATTTGGATGGGGTCAGGTACCATCTAAAAATCAGATGGCATGTGGTGAATTTTAAGTCTTTTTTCATAATTTCCCCCATTTTTCATCTTCATTGGATAGCCACAATCGTGTGCCCATTTCACCATCACCTCCTAGTCCTTAAGGTTCCAGTCCAGTAACAATCTGTGTGGTTTTGATATCTTTGTATTATTTAATAATATTATTATATATATATTTTAAAAAAACGCTGTTGTTCTGTCAAGTCCATTTATTTTTTGTCTGGAAAAAATTGATTAGCTGGTAATCTATCTTTTTTACTTTTGTTTTCCTTTTATATTTTTTCTTTTTTGTATTTTTAGCATATAATAACAGTTGTAATTATATGGAAATGTGATAATAATATTGAAATGAATAAAATGCTTAACTCGCCAATATTTTTATTGTTTGCGGCTTCCCAAGAAAACTCAAGGAGATTCTCCCCTTTTTGGCTTTTACCTCTTACCTTTATAACTGTGTCTTTACATCCCAAAAGTCATAGAATCATAGAATCATAGAGTTGGAAGAGACCACAAGGGCCATCGAGTCCAACCCCCTGCCAAGCAGGAAACACCATCAGAGCACTCCTGACATATGGTTGTCAAGCCTCTGCTTAAAGACCTCCAAAGAAGGAGACGCCACCACACTCCTTGGCAGCAAATTCCACTGTCAAACAGCTCTTACTGTCAGGAAGTTCTTCCTAATGTTTAGGTGGAATCTTCTTTCTTGTAGTTTGGGTCCATTGCTCCGTGTCCGCTTCTCTGGAGCAGCAGAAAACAACCTTTCTCCCTCCTCTATGTGACATCCTTTTATATATTTGAACATGGCTATCATATCACCCCTTAACCTCCTCTTCTCCAGGCTAAACATGCCCGGCTCCCTTAGCTGCCCCACCCTCCCACTTACAGGATATCCTTTCTACAGATGTCAACGCAGACCCAACGATGGAAAACCCTCAGCCCAATTCCTCGTGACCACAAGACTATTTATTACCTGCAGCAACAACAACAAAAGACACCAGAGTGGCCACAGCTATCTCTTTCCAAAGGATATAGACTGACAGGGAGGGGGCTGACAAAGGGGGGAAAGTTGAATTGCAAGCACATTCTCTCACCTTTTAAGCCTCAAGACTCTGGGCCCCAGGATTGAAAAGATATGTAAAAGATCATGGTTGCCTCAAGATAGGCAACTGATATTTAATTAGTATGTGGTGTATTGTGTGATATTATGTAGGAATGCTAACATGTGTCTGACAATATGTTATTTCCACAAAGGGGGGGGGGGACCCAATTTTTGTGTATAATTGCTTTTATCTTCAATGTATAATGTCTTATTGCCTACACCCCAATGGAGGCTTCTTATGCATTTTAAGCTTTCTAATACATCAGGCTATTGCGTAGACCAGTATTTAGATTAGATCAATTTATGTGGTTAAAATGAATGTTCTGCCAAAAATGTGATTCCTCTTTCAATCAGTCCCAATAATTGTGAAAGATTAATGTTTCAAAAAATGGCAGAAAGAAATTTCCAAGTTTATCGGGGGTGGGGGTGGCAAAAGGCCAAGGATAAACCACAAGATACTTACAGGCATAAAAGACAGAGGTGGTTTTGCCCTCCCAGACCTTTCATTATATTATGAAGCTGAATGCCTGGTATGGATTAGGGACTGGGTGAAGTTGGAAAGGCAAGAAGCATTAGAATTGGAAGCACATGACAATAGATTTGGCTGGCACGCATATTTATGGCATGGGAAAGGGAAGGTACATAAAAGTTTTTATAACCATATAATTAGGAAATCACTAATGAGCATATGGGAGAGATACAGTGGTGCCCCAGGTTAAGTACTTAAATCGTTCCAGAGGTCCGTTCTTAACCTGAAACTGTTCTTAACCTGAAGCACCACTTCAGCTAATGGGGCCTCCTGCTGCTGCTGCGCCGCTAGGGCCTGATTTCTGTTCTTATCCTGAAGCAAAGTTCTTAACCTGAAGCACTATTTCTGGGTTAGCGGAGTGTGTAACCTGAAGCGTATGTAACCTGAAGCGTATGTAACCCGAGGTACCACTGTATAAAGATATGTTAGAACAGAAGACCCCTTAGTGGCTTTCAACACATGAAGTTTTACTGCTCAAAACGCTTGGAAAGAAAGGGAAGTGGCTTACATATGATGACTTTTTAAAGGATCAAGAAGGAAAATGGAAACGAAGAGATTACAAGGAAATAAAAGACCACTTTCAGAGTTAGTTACGCTATCGGCAACTACATGAAATATACAAAGAAGACAATAAGAAAGGATTTAGCTACACGACATCTAGATTTCAAAAGGAAGTCATAGAAGGGAAAGGGAAGTTGCTGAAAGGTGCATATAGTATTTGGCTAGAATGGGAAACAAAAGATGAAGAGGTGAAATCAGTCATGATTAAATGGGCACAAGATATAGGTCATAATATAATGTCTGAAGATTGGGGAAGATTGTGGAAAACTGATTTAAAATTTAAAGACTGCTCTTTGCTGAAGGAAAATTACATGAAAATGATGTATAGATGGTATATATCACCAGTGCAGATAGGAAGAATATATAAAACCGGGTCAAATATATGTTGGAAATGTAGGGAAAAACAAGGGACTTTTTACCATATGTGGTGGGATTGTAATAAAATAAAAAAAATCTGGGAAATGATATACAATGAGTTGAAGAAAATGTTCCAATTAACTTTTGTAAAAAAGCCTGAAGCATTATTGTTAGGGATTGTAGGGAAAAAAGGAGAAGAAATGCACCTTGGGCTTCTTGCCGTGCAGCAGAAAATAGGGCGTGTCCCCTACTACAGAACTGTAAGAACGGTTCAGAGTGAAGGACGCAGATTTCCACGCTTCCACCCAAAACTGCTGGGGCAACCCTGTGTCAAAGAGCATGGCTTTGGTTGCCTCCTGCAGCATTCTCTACCTGCATTCTGCAACTCCATTCTCCTGAGGAGAATTTGCTACAGTCAACCTGTGGCGTATGCCTTTTTGGCAGAAGAAGTTCTGCAACGCAGACCTGGTGAACTCTCCACCGCGATCTGTTTGAAAGCTCTTGACCTGCAGTGAGAACTGTAGTTCTACTGCCATTATCCAGTCTTTCACCAAAGCAGCGGCCTCTCACTTGTACTTTAGAGAGAAAATCCACCCATTTTTGGAATAATCATCCACCAGAGATAGCACAAATTTGGCCCCACCCAGACTGGCAACTGACATAGGGCCGCAAAGGTCTGCATGGACTAGCTCAAAAGGTTTTAGAATGTTTACAATCGGGGGGGGGATTGACTTCCTTTTTAGATCGCCCCCGCTCGTGCCAAATCCGAAAAAAATTTCTTTTTTTCTCCTTTTGTACCTGGTTTCCCAATTACTCACAGGTTGTTGTTCATAGTCCAAATTTAAAATGGAAGAAGCCAGCGCTCTCCGTTGAATGGCATGCGGCTGCGCTCGGCAGGGGAAGCGATAGACCCAAAGCACCACGCCACTCCCCGGCACCCGATCCGTAGCCTTTAAAAAGGCTCCTTCACGAGTCGGGAGGGCGCTAGCGGTGCCAGCCGGGTCCCCATGTCCACGGGCTCCGTGCCCATGGTTTTTGAGGGTCCCCGCGTCGCCGGCGCGGTAGGACCCAGCCCCTGCCGAGCAGACTCCCTCCGGAGCTCGGAGGGAGTCCGCCATTCGGCGATGGCGCCAACCCGGAAGTCCCACACGACTAACAATTTTTTTAAAAAATTAAGAGACATAAAAGAAAAGGAATGATTAGATATAGATAGAAAGAAAAACAAACATAAAAAGTTTAAAGTTTAAAATTAATTCCATCCTTCAATCTCCTTTATCTCATCACCTTAGTTCTTTGACCCCCTCACACCTCCCCTTTTGTATTCCCATTTAAAAAGTCCTTTCAGCAAATCCTTACCCTCTGTCATTTTTCATAACTCTGCGTCATCACCTATTGTAAATATATATTTCTAAGTATTAACAATCTATACTTGCATATACTTTAAAAAACATTTAACCAATACCACTTATTTTCCATCCAGCATCACTTTAACTTTCCTTAATTTTGCAGTGTTTCTCCAAATAATCTTTAAATTTCTTCCAATCTTCTTCCACCGACTCTTCTCCCTGGTCACGGATTCTGCCAGTCATTTCTGCCAGTTCCATATAGTCCATCACCTTTTGCCATTCTTCCAGAGTGGGTAGATCTTGTGTCTTCCAATACTTTGCGATGAGTATTCTTGCTGCTGTTGTTGCATACATAAAAAAAGTTCTGTCCTTCTTTAACACCAACTGGCCGACAATGCCCAGGAGAAAGGCCTCTGGTTTCTTCAGGAAGGTATATTTAAATACCTTTTTCAATTCATTATATATCATTTCCCAGAAGGCTTTAATCTTTGGGCACGTCCACCAATGGTGAAAGAATGTACCTTCAGTTTCTTTACATTTCCAGCATTTATTATCGGGCAAATGGTAGATTTTTGCAAGCTTGACTGGTGTAATGTACCACCTGTATACCATTTTCATAATATTCTCTCTTAAGGCATTACATGCCGTAAATTTAATACCTGTGGTCCATAACTATTCCCAGTCAGCAAACATAATATTATGTCCAATGTCCTGTGCCCATTTAATCATAGCAGATTTAACAGTCTCGTCTTGAGTATTCCATTTTAACAGCAAGTTATACATTCTTGAAAGTATCTTAGTTTTGGGATCTAACAGTTCTGTTTCCAACTTTGATTTTTCCACCTGGAAGCCAATTTTTTTATCCAAATTGTAAACCTCTCTTATTTGATAATAATGAAGCCAATCTCGCACTCTGTCTTTTAATTTCTCAAAACTCTGCAATTTCAATTTGTCTCCTTCTTGCTCCAAAATCTCCCAATATTTTGGCCACCTGGCCTCCATATTGAGTTTTTTTTTGAGCTTTTGCCTCCATCGGTGACGACCACCTCGGGGTTTTATTTTCAAGTAAGTCTTTATATCGTGTCCAGACATTAAACAGTGCTTTCCTGACAATATGATTTTTAAATGCCTTATGAGCTTTAACCTTGTCGTACCACAAGTATGCATGCCATCCAAAAACATTATTAAAACCTTCTAGGTCCAAAATGTCTGTGTTCTCAAGAAGCAGCCAGTCCTTTAACCAGCAGAAAGCTGCTGATTCATAATAGAGTTTAAGGTCTGGCAGGGCAAATCCCCCTCTTTCTTTAGCATCAGTTAATATTTTAAACTTTATTCTGGGTTTCTTGCCCTGCCAGACGAATTTAGAAATGTCACTCTGCCACCTCTTGAAACACTCCATCTTGTCTATTATCTGTAACGATTGAAACAGAAATAACATTCTTGGCAATACATTCATCTTAATAACTGCAATTCGACCCAACAAGGAAAGCTTCAAATTTGACCATATTTCTAGATCCCTTTTAACGTCTGACCAACACTTTTCATAATTGTCCTTAAATAAGTTCCCATTTTTAGCTGTCATATTGATCCCCAGGTATTTCACCTTCTTGACCACTGTTAAACCTGTCTCATTCTGAAACCTCTCACTTTCGTTCATTGTTAAGTTTCTCTCAAGCACTTTAGTTTTTAGCTTATTCAACTTAAATCCTGCCACCTGACCAAACTCTTGGATCAGTTCTAATACTCTTTTGGTACTAGATTCTGGCTCCTGTAATGTCAAAACTAGATCATCTGCAAAAGCTTTCAGTTTGTATTGTTTAGCTCCGACCATTATACCTTTAATCAGATGGTCCCTCCTAATCATGTTTAACAGAACCTCCAGGACGGAGATAAAAAGCAAAGGGGAAATTGGGCAGCCTTGTCGTGTCCCTTTCTCTATCTTAAATTCCTCTGTTGCCACATTGTTAACTATTAATTTAGCCTTTTGCTCTGAATAAATTGCACTTATACCATTTTCGAACCCTTGACCAACCCCCATACCTGAAGGTTTTTCTTCATAAAACTCCAAGAAATATTATCAAAGGCTTTCTCGGCATCCACAAAAATTAAAACTGCTTTTGTGTTGATTTCCTCTTGCAACTTCTCCAATATGTTAATTATATTCCTCGTGTTGTCAGACAAATGTCTGCCTGGGAGAAAGCCAGCTTGATCCTTGTGTATCACTTCCTTTAAGACTTTTTTTAACCTCTTGGCCAAAATGTCAGCAAAAATTTTGTAATCCACATTTAAGAGAGATATGGGTTGGTAGTTCTTAAGTTGTGTCTTTTCAGACTCAATTTTTGGTATAAGTGTAATGAATGCTTCTTTCCACGACTCTGGCGCTTTTCCCCCCTCCAAAATTTCATTACAAACCTCCTTTAGTGGTTGAATTAACCAATCCTTCAAAGTTCTATAGTATTTTGAGGTTAAACCGTCCGGCCCTGGAGATTTCCCCAACTGCATATTCTGAATTGCGTCTTCTACCTCCTGTTCTGTGACTCTGTAGTTCAACATTGTCTTGTTTTCTTGTGAGATTTTTTGAAGTCCATTTGTTCTCAAGAACTGGTCTATATCAAACTCTTTCTGTGGCCCTTGTGTATATAATTGTTTAAAGTACCTCTGGAAGCATTTTCTAATTTCCGCTGGATTCTGGATATTTTTTCTCTCCACTTCCAAATTGGTAATGGTATTAAGTTTTTGTCTTTTCTTCATCTGCTAAGCTAGCAGTTTCCCACATTTGTTTGCCGATTCAAAAGTCTTTTCTGTCTTGCCCACAAAGATGGGACCTGTCCAAGTTTGTATTTGCTTATATTTTGTTTTCCTCATGACCTTTCTGCATTTTTTATTTTTTAAGAGGGCAAATTGAAAGAGAAATTGTATGGCAGGTAGTGGAAGAATAAAAGGGTACGTTTGGGGGGAAACAAAACTAAAACCTGGGGGTGGCCTCCTCAAATATTTTTGGGGGGGCCCAAGAGCCCCAGGCCTTTAAGAGTTGGCAGCTATTCCCTACACCCACAGGTCCCAGGATGGTTACAACATTTAAAAAACAAAATAAAAACACAAAACACCACATTTTAAAAGGGCATTGTCAATCAGCCAAAGGCCTGGTTTAAAAAGTGTGGATTTGCCTGGCTCCTAAATCTGTATAATGGTTTTTCAAACCTTTGTATGAATTCTTTGATGGGAAGTGAAATGGGAGCTCTGACTGAAGCTCTTTCCACATTCCACACACTGATAGGGTTTCTCCCCTGTATGAATTCTTTGATGGAAAGTGAGAGAGGAACACTGACTGAAGCTCTTTCCACATTCAAAGCACTGATATGGTTTCTCTCCTGTATGAATTCTTTGATGGGGAGTGAGAGAGGAGCTCCGACGGAAGCTCTTTCCACATTCCACACACTGATACGGTTTCTCTCCTGTATGGATTCTTTGATGGGAAGTGAGAGAGAAGCTCTGACTGAAGCTCTTTCCACATTCAAAGCATTGATAGGGTTTCTCCCCTGTATGAATTCTTTGATGGGAATTGAGATTGGCCCTCTGACTGAAGCTCTTTCCACATTCCACACACTGATATGGTTTCTCCCTTGTGTGAATTCTTTGATGGAAACTGAGAGAGGAGCTCTGACTGAAGCTCTTTCCACATTCCATGCACTGAAAGAGTTTCTCCCCTGTATGAATTCTTTGATGGGAAGTGAGAGAGGAGCTCCGACTGAAGCTCTTTCCACATTCCACACACTGATAGGGTTTCTCTCCTGTATGAACTCTTTGATGGGAAGCGAGACAGGAGCTATGAGTGAAGCTCTTTCCACATTCCACACACTGATAGCGTTTCTCCCCTGTATGAATTCTTTCATGGGAAGTGAGAGAGGAGCTGTCAGTGAAGCTCTTTCCACATTCCACACACTGGTAGGGTTTTTCCCCTTTATGAATTCTTTGATGGGAAGTGAGAGAGGAGCTATGAGTGAAGCTCTTTCCACATTCCACACACTGATAGGGTTTCTCCCCCGTATGAATTCTTTGATGGGAAGTGAGAGAGGAGCTCCGATTGAAGCTCTTTCCACATTCCACACACTTATATGGTTTCTCTCCTGTATGAATTCTCTGATGGGAAGTGAGATTGGATTTATTATTGAAGCTCTTTCCGCATACTACGCACTGATAGGGTTTCTCCCCTGTATGAGTTCTTTGATGGGAAGTGAGAGAGGAGCTCTGACTGAAGCTTTTTCCACATTCTATGCCCTGATATAGTTTCTTTCCCATGAGATTTTGTTGATGGGGAGTGGAACAGGAGTTCTGACTACAGCTTTCTCCACACTCCAAATTTTTACGTGGCTTCTCCTCTCTGGGGATTTTGTCGTGGTCACCTTTGTTCTCAATTTCCAATTCATCACAATCTGCAATGGAAACAAAAGGGATTAGAGCCTCAGGAACAAATGGAGAAGAACTGAAGGGAGTTGGGTGTGTGTTCATTACCTGTGTTGTTTGTCATTAACCAACATATTAATTATGAGATTCTGATGTGTTGTTGAATGTTGGTTTGTTTGATATACAGTAGTGGTCAAAATTATGGAAGAATTATGGAAAAATGGGTATTTCAGAGGTTTGATGGCTCAAACACTACTTCTTTGGGAGTAATATCATAAAATTATATATCAATGGGAAGATAATTTAATCAAGAATGCAAATCAACATCGTTCATTTAATTATCTGTATTCTATCAAATGTTATAGCCAAATAACCAGAAAAAGGAAGCACAATTTGCTTAATTTGTAAAACATAATAAAATTATAGAAATGGCACAAAACGCTGATTGGTCACCCAGAAAGAGATATAAAAATGTACTATTAAGTGAGTTATGAAGAAATTAGATGAAAGATTGGGAAAAACAACCAAAGATGGCCTTTCTATACTTTTGAAGAGGTATAAGGAAACTCAATCACTACAAAATCAGACTGGTAAAGGCAGGAAAAGGTGCACAAAGGCAGATAACGATCGAAGAATGGAGAGACTGTCTCTACATGACAGAAGAATATCATCTGGCTGTATACTAGATGACATGGCGCAATGTACTGTGAAGTTGAGTGCAAGGACTGGTCTAAGGAAAAAGCCATTGTTATCTCTCAAGCAAAGATTGAAAATATTAAACCCTTGTTAACTGGACAGCGGAACAATGGGACAGTGTTATTTGGAGCATTGAGACCCAAATCCCCTTGCTTGGTAGTGACGGCATGAAATACGCAAGGAGAAAAATCAGAGAAGATTTACATCCTACTTGCATTACACCGACCGTAAAACACCCAGATAGGTGTGATGATCTGGGGTTGGATGGCAGCAAAAGGTGTGGGCAGAATTTGCGTCATTTGGGGAATATAAATGCCCCAAAATACATAAATGAAATACTTTAGCCCAAACTGAAGCATTCCGCAGGTGATCCTTACCCAGATACTGAAGCATTTATATTTGTTTGTTTGTTTGTTTGTTTTCTATTTCAACAGGATTGAGTTCCATGTCATTTTGCTGCTTTGTGCAAAAGGTGCTTTCAAGATACAGTGGTACCCCGCAGGACGAATGCCTCGGAAGTCGAAAAACTCGCTAGACGAAGGAGTTTTTCGTTTTCTTAGCCGCTTCACAAGATGCATTTCCCTATGGGCTTGATTCGCAAAACGAACCTTGCCCCGCAAGCTCCGGGGATAGCGGGGAAGTGCAGCGCGTCTTCCCCGCTGTCCCCGGACCTCTTTTGAAGCAAGGGGCGACGGGGAGAAGATCGCTTCTCCCCGTTGCCAGCCCCGCAATCTGCGGGGACAGAGGGGAAGGCGCGCTCCCCGCTGCCCCTTCCCTTCCTTTAAAACAGGTCCGGGGACAGAGATTGCGGGGCAGGCAACGGGGAGAAGATTATTAGATTATTAGAGGGATTAGATTATTATTATTTATGTTTCATGATTATATATGTGTTGGAAGCCGCTCAGAGTGGCTGGGGCAACCCAGCCAAATGGGCAGGATAGGGGAAAAAATTACTATTATTACCACAGTGGTACCTCGATATAAGAACAGTCCTGTTCCGGAAAGGATTAAGTTTGTAAACTGAGGTACCACTGTATTACTATTACTATCATCATCCTCATCCTCATCACTGCTACTACTACCTGAGATTCCATAAGCCCAGTTCTTCTCTGGGATGAATTTTGTTTGGCCCAGTCATGGCATCCCCTCCATCTCCAATGTCAGTTGTCTCTTTGGTCAACCCAAGACTGACAGGAGCAAAAACAAAACCAGAAAACCTAAAGCTACTTATCTTTCCTAACAATTCTGAAGCTGACATTTAATATGGCCTGGGGAGTTCAGACCAGCCCAATCCTGGTAGAAAAAGGAATAATTTGAGGAAGATTGTTCAAAGGAAAAACTGTAATTTACTCTTTATTGTGGGGGTGTTAGGTTCCCAGGTGTTATAGGGGGTGCTGTTGAGCTCTGTAAAAATAGATGACGTTGGTCCCATAATTTTTTGAATTTCCAGGCAGATATGACGATCCCACAGGGAGCCTTACCAAGAGAGGCCACGATTCCACGATTCTCCTCCATGACGTCCTTATGCAGAGCTCTCTGGTCAGGATCCAGCAACGCCCACTCCTCGTCCGTGAAACGAACAGCGACATCTTCAAAGCACACTGGACCCTAAAAGAAAAAAAGAAATGTCCTCCTCTGAGACAGCAGAAATTTGATCTGCTACACAATGCTCTGTTGTTTCATTCCTGTTAATTGCAGTGTTGTTTCAATAGGGTTGCTTTGCTGCACATTTTAAATATGGATGCTTACTTTATTCTGGATTTTAATTCTGGGTATTCGTCTTTGTGCAAATGCGTGGTTCTCCACATTGTGTTTTCCAAGTCATAAGATGGAAAGATCCACTTTCTCCTTTCCTCATGAGCTGTTCTCGGGAGTTCCCTCCCAATGCCCTAGAGCCAAATTCAAGGGGTTCATGGGGGCATGGAGGGGGGAGCAATGGGGGGCAGGCCCCATTTTGTAGTGGATGGGGCTGGTTAGGTGAATCCAGGCCACTATTTGTTCACATTTGTCCACCCCTTAGAAACCAATTTTAGCATTCATTGATCAATCTTGTATAAGGTTACCAATTTTTTTTCAATGAATCCGGGGACACTAAGTATAAATAAATAAATAAATATTACTACATGTGTGGGACGTTGATGATGCAGCGATGGGGGTGGCAGAGGGGCGGCCAACACCTTGACCTCAACCGCGTTTCCCCTTCCTCCAAGGCTTCTATCTCCTCTCTCCATGAGCCTGGGTAGCCCATGAGTTGTTGGTTCATCGGTGGTGGTGATGGGGAAGCGCTGTGCGGTGGGTCAGGCATGGAAGGCGAAGAAGGAAGGCCAAGAGCAGCCGCAAGGCTCGGGCAGCGTGATGCCTCCCTTCTCATCAGAGCAGCCCCAATTCCATTCCTACTTGCATGCTAGCAGGAGGGAGCGTAAATCCCTTAGCTGCAAAGCGAGGCTTTACACTGCCTTTCGGAGCAGCCTCATCCCAACTGCTGCTTGCGTGCGTGCAAGCAGTAGGGGGCAGGGATCTCTCAGGCAGCTCTGGGCTGCTGAGTCTGCCACTGCTGCATTTCCCGGGGACATTAGGTGAAATCTGGGGACATTCCAGGGATGGTATTTGTCCGCAGAATTATTGACAAATCTGAGAACTGTCCCTGGGAAAAGGGGGCGTCTGGTAACCGAAGTCAAGAAATAAAATAAGACTGTTTTGAATGGCCATCTGACTCTCGCATGATCTAGCAGAGATTCCTGCAATGTACAGGGTCTCCTGGCTCTGAGAGACAAGCAGGGAGGGTGGCTTCTGGCAAAAGGAGAGGGATCCACCGGTGGCTCTTCCTTATCCTGACTCACCTCTGCCTCCCGACCTTCCTCTCCCACTCGCCTCCTTCCTCTTCTGCCTCTGATTCTGCACTGCATTCTGCCACAGAGTCTCCCAGCTCACTAAGCCCTGTAACCCCTTCAGCTTCTGACACCTCCTCTTCCCAGTCTTCTCCCTCTTCTCCCTCTGACCGCTCATCCTTCTTCTACCTCCACTCCTTCGGCTCTGAGCCGTCTTCCCTTCCTGGTTCCCCAGCTGCTTCCTCCCACCATTCCTCTGTCCCCAACCAGTGCATGACATTGCTCCATCCCTCGGCCTCTGTCGCCACAAGGCAGCTTCCCCTGACCTTATCTGGTTCCACAGCCGCTGCTTCCCTTCTGCCCCCATGAAAAGACGGATCAGGAAGTCTTGCTGGCATCATTCTGTCACCTGCAAGAGAAAAACGGTGATCAGGACGCCTGGAGTGCCTGCGTCTCTCACAGGTGAAACAGGGCATCTCTTACTACAGATGGGCCTTTGAGAAAGACTTACCTACTGAGAGCAGTTGGACGTTTGTGCCCATTTCATATGTTTGTGGTGCAGAAATAAATCTCCCCTCCTCTGGACCCTTGTTCCCAACTGTCTCCCCACAAAACAAGATGATAACAACTCACAGATGAGTTGGAAAACCAACAGAATGAGACCAAATGGGGGAAAACCACCTTCCTCCTTACCCAGTGGCCTCTCTCTGGTGTCCAACGGAGGCCTCTCTGCCTCACAGGAATCCAGGTCCATTTCTGCAAAGAGATCCTTTCCCTGAAAAAGAAACAAGGATTCAAAACAGAATGGTGAGAAATATTAGAAAGAGAATGGCAAAATGTTGAAGGGTGTGAGGTCTCATTCCATAGATGCTTTCCTAGAAAATGGATGTGTCATCAGCAGATCATTATGGGATGTTCTCTGTCCTGTTTGGAGCCCCTTGGGAGTATCCAGACGAAAGTCTCTCTCACCTGCTTTCTCTCCTCTGCCTGACTCAGGAGGAAACCTTCGGCCAGGGCCACCGCCTGGGAACTGGTCTCTGCCCCGCATTCCCTCACCCAGCTCTCCATCTCCAGGGGAAGGACAGCCAGGAACTGCTCCAAGATCACCAGGTCCAGCATCTCAGCTTTCGTGTGCCTTTCTGGCTTCAGCCACTGATGGTCAAGGTGGTAGAGTCGGCTGCAAACCTCTCGGGGTCCTTTGGCCTCCTGGCAGCAGAACTGCCTCAACTGCTGGCTCTGCACCTCTGAGCGGAGGGTGTCCTCCTCACCCAGGATCTTCTGCACTGGGTTTTCCCAAAATCCCCCACTGCTCCCAGTTTGGCTGGCATGGCCTCTTCCTGTTCCAGGGCCAGCTGAGTTTCGCGCATCCATCTGTGCTCTCAGGAAGCCTCTGAGAGATCGGAAGGAACCCTTTGGTCTTCTGACAAGTTCTGTCCGTCTTAATGAGAAGCTCTAGCAAATCCTACAAAGCAAATACATTGTTCTGTTAGAGAATTTGCAGGACAGGGGGGGAAATGGTTCCCTGAGCAAGCATGGATGAGTCTTGCTGGGAACCAGGGCTGGACTGCACCGCATCCTAGACCATGAGCTATATTTTTGAAAAGAAAGAGGAGGAAGAGGAGAAGAAATAAATCTCTAGCCTTCTAGCCACGCAAAATGTGGAGGCAACTGAAGGGATTTCTGGGAGATTAATCAACCAGGTTTCTGCAGCCTTCCTGTCAATGCATGAAGTCAGAACCAACTGACAAGGGAGTCATTTGTATTTTGTGAAAAACGGATGCTTGGCTCTAGTGGGGGTCCTCACCCGGGGGTCCTCAGGAGTTGCTCCCCCCCACTCCCCTGTTTCTGTCTCCTTTTCTTGCACTTGGACTCTCTGCTGCTCTCCAGACAGACTCCTGGGGTGGGGTCCCTTTTTCTTTGCTCTGAGGGCCAGGTATGTATCTGATCAACCCCCTGAGGGCCAAGTGAGCAGGCCAAAGACATCTACCTTGATAATTAGCCGGGTAATTTATTATTATTATTATTATTATTATTATTATTATTATTATTATTCTGTTAGATAGCTTAACACACACACAGCGATTGATGCCAAGGCCCTTGGAGGCTCAGTGAGCAGCAGCGCCCATTTCCGGCTGCTTTGCCAGTAACAATCCCTTTGGGACAGAGAGGATGTGGTCCTGGGATGCCATGCTCTGGGTGCGAGGGGATTGCTGCAGTGGCCTCCGTGGGGAGCTTTCCTAGGAGACGACTGGGAAACTGGTTTGCAATGCAGCAGCCAGACTAGGGGCTGGGATAGCTCTCTTTGTTCCTGGCCTTTCTCTCCCACCTTTCCTTCCTTCCTCCACGTGGGGTTTTCTTTGGGGGGGGGGCTAGTCCACCTCCTCCTCCAAACCATTTGCACATGTTTCCTCTGTCGTGCAATGAGGCTGAGCGATGTCACACAGAGTTAAAGTCCCAGGGACTCCTTTCTTTAAAGAAGGGAGATCTTTTCAGAAAGTGG
Source organism: Podarcis bocagei (assembly GCF_964188305.1). NCBI lineage: Eukaryota > Metazoa > Chordata > Lepidosauria > Squamata > Lacertidae > Podarcis > Podarcis bocagei. Next base: position 757,248 of record NW_027670336.1, read on the forward strand.
GGGGCGGAGGGCCAAATGAGTTTGGGATCCTCTGATCTCCAGGCAGGAGAGCGTGGCAGACCTGGCCCCTCCCGGATCAGGCCCCCCAGGCATCCTCCCCTGCTGCAGCCCTGGGACCCCCACCGTCTCCCCACTGCACCCTCTGGGGGGAGAGAGAGGAGACTCACCAGATCCCGGGAGGGGACAGCGAGGCAGCCCTTGCAGGAGAGACCCCAAAGCAAGGAAAGGACTGGGGAGGGAGGGGCCTTGGCTCTGGAGGACCTGGCCCCCTCTTGCTTCCTGGCCTCTCTAGGAAGGCAGCTCACTTCCCTTTAACCCTTGCCAAGACAAGTCCCTCCAGCTCAGCCCTCTCTCGCTTGGCAGAACCTCAGATTCTTCTTATTTTTTATGGATTAAGAGGGGCAGCTGCCCCCCTGGCTACGCCAATGCCCAGATATCCTTTGGGGGGTGAGGCTCTTGGCTGGACTCTGAGCATCTCCCTCCCTTGGGCGGAAGCCAGAGGAAGAGCTTGCAGGGAAAAGGGCTTTGCAGGAGGCAAGGAAGCTCCTCCTAGAATTCAGGAGAGGAGAGATAGGAGGGGATCCCAGGGTCATCTAGTCCAACCCCCAGCATTGCAAGAATCTCAGCTAAAGCATCCATGGCAGATGGCCGTCCGATCTCTGCTTAGAAACCTCCAAGGAAGAAGAGTCCACCACCTCCCAAGGGAGACCTTTCCCCTGCCCAACTGCTCTTAGATGTCCCTCAAGGCAGCGGGTCCTGAGTTCTAGCCCTGCTGAAACAATCGCACTGGCTGCCAAGGAGGAACCAAGCGAGGTTCAAAAGAAATAAATCCTATTCTCATCATAAATGAGTAATACTTTCCTATGCATGCTTTTTATGCTAATATACAAAAGTATGCCATTTCCCTTTCTAGAAATGCTTAATTGCCAATTCAATGAACTGAAAATGGATGGTTGTTATGTTTGGGGAAGCTTTTAATATTTGATGGACTATTGTATTTTAATATTTTGTTGTAAGCCACCCAGAGTGGTTTGGGAACCCAGCCAGATGGGCGGGGTAACATTATTATTATTATTATTATTATTATTATTATTATTATTATTATTATTGAAATTGCCCAGTTGAGTGTTCTCCTTTTGAAAGAGGCAGGTGGAATCTCCATGGGTGCTAATAGCATAACGTTGAAAGTGCAGGGAAATATGGGGAGCCCTAGAGCATCTGCTTGGCATGCAGAATGTCCCAGGGTCAACCCCTGACATCTCCTACAAGGGCTGGTGCTGGGAAGTTTTTGCCTCTGCACATGAGTCTGAGAATGTTCTGATCAGTTCCCATTGAGTTCATGAAACAGTATACCCTGACCTGTTCTTAATGCATTGCTGACCACATCTACGGAACGTGATTGTTGTATTCTTTCATGTTATGTTCTTTCAAGTCATGCAATATCAATCATTAGTAACCATGTGTTCCCTTTCCCAACCTTCATGATTAATGCCCTTACATTGTATTCCTGTTAACCAATCAGCAACAAGCGCACCTGTGGCAATGTTTGTAATATTCAATAAAAGAGAGTTCTCGGGGCTTGCTCCAGGAGACGCCTCTCACATGACACCTGCTACTCGTCTGTCGTAATTTCATTCCAACAGGCTGGACGAAATCCCTTCCTGAAACTCTGGGGAGCAGCTGCCAGTCAGTGTAGGCCAGGGGTCCTTAAAATATGTCCCGTGGGCCGAATCCAGCCTGTCAGGGTCATGAATCTGGCCTGCACAGCCATTTCAGAACCCGCCAAGTGTCCGAGGCTGAAAGCATCTTGCCGCCTGCTCAGTCAGTCCCCGTGAGGTAAATGCCAGAGGCGTGGTGGCAGCTCTACCAATGGAAGGCCAGCGGGTTTTGCCCGGGGACGGCGAAGTGTTGTCTTTTGGCTTGAAGAGCGAAGTTGAGGTTCCTTACGTATATTTTAAAGGTGGGAGAAGGAAGTATAGTTCTATTTCTGTGAGTGGCACAGCGGTTTTTCTACTCTTGTGATTTACATGCTCTGAAAGTTGGGATCTGTTTTGATATTTAAATTTCAAAAGGGTGGAGTGGAACCGGATATTGACCATTTCGTTAGTGTGGGGAGCCACATTCTGGTTGAAGGAGGCCAGGATTTGCTCCCAAGGCCTGGGGTGTCCCTCCTCCCCTGCAGTAGGACTTGGAATCCAGGAGGAAACTCTTGGAATAGCCTTGCCAGGTGCTCAGGGACGGACTCACCTGTCCCCATGTCCTTCTCTTTGCAGATGTGCTGCAAACTGTGTTAAAATGTGACATCAAGCCATAGCTGTCAACTTACAGATTTGAAAATAAGGGACCAGCAGCCTTGAAAATAAGGGACCAGCAGCCAGAATAAGGAATTTTAGTCAACCAGCTGAAATATGAAGTTAAAAGGGACCAGATAATTTTGGAGAGCAGCCCCAGTTTTTAGCCCTTTGTTTCCAGAGGTTGCTGCTCAAGACACCAGCCGATGAAACACTGCAATTAAATAACTACAAGCAGCAACCACCTTTCGCGCAAAACAAAGTCCAAGCTACTCATCCTCTGCAGTTGATAACAGACCTAACTGAAAAGAACGGCTTCCTCTTCTGGTGACACCTAAGAATTCTAGAAGACATTCACCCTTTCCATAGCATTATGGATGCACGATTCCCACAGACAAGTTTCTTGGCAAGACAAGGGCCTTTCCTGGCCATAGAGTGTCCTCCTCGGCATCCCCAACGAAGGAGCTGGGTTGCAAGAGCTGCAGCTAATGAGGGGGCTGTCCTCCCCCCTCCCATCTCACCTGGCTGCTAGGTAGGAAAGCAAGACCCAGAGAGAGTTGTGGGAAACCCTGAAACCAGCTTGCTCTGTGCCGGATCCAAAGCTGCGACTAATAGAGAAGCAAGATGGGTGTTGATGCTGTGAGCCCCTCCGTCCTTCACTCCGGTTGTGTATGTGAGTAAATAAAACTAGATATCATAAAGACGCCACAGTCTCCGCTGCCTTTCGTTCCAAGGAAACCGAAGGTGGGAAAGCGCCTGGGACCCCTGGAATCTCACTGCTCAGAGACTGGGGTAGTTTGCAAATACAAACACACACACAATAATTTGTGCCTGTGTTCCTAATAGTTAACTAAGTGTGAAGAGCATGTCATGTGCTTTAGCAACAGCCCTCCTGGAAATAAGGAAATGCAACCCCCATTGCTGGTTGACTCAAAAAAGCAACAAGGGAATCTGCTCTGGTGTCCCATGAGGTCTGTGGGGCCCTTAAGTAAGAGGAGCCACTTTTAATAACTGAATTAAAGAAATTTTAACATAATCAAACATTCAAATTACATTTTACAATTTCAATTAACACCCCCCGCCCCGCCATGCGAATTCCCCCAACTTCCCTTCCTGGTTTATAACACCTCTGTTTCTTTTGCTTATAGATTTGTATTCCTTATATATTAAAATGAAGGTTATAACATTTGTCTCTTCTTCTCATTTTTACCTCATAATTGTATTTTCTGTTTGTATTTGTCCATTGTAAGTGTATCACTCAAATCCTGCCAGTGAGTTCATTTCTATGCATTGTTTCTGTATGTACATCTTAAAAGGTTCACAATCTTTTTTAAAGTCATTATTGTCCTTCTCTTTAAGTCTCTCAGTTAGCTTCACCATTTCAGCCTATTCCATCAACTTTTCTTGCCAGTGTTCTTTCGCTGGTATTTCGTCGCTTTCCCATCTTTGAGCTAGTAAAATTCTGTTGTCACATACATGAAGGGAATTTCCTTATCTTTTGGTAAATTCTTCCCTAAAGTACCTAATAAAAATGCTTCTGATCTTTTAACAAAGGTTATCTTAAAACATTTTTTTCATTTCATTATAGATTATCTCCCAATAGGTGGAGCCAGGTGGGCCCAGGTCCAGGTGAGGGGGGGTTGCCATGGTGACAAGGACCACAGACTTGCAGGCGGCCATTTTGGGTTAGTAGTGAGGCGAGTGGAGGAGAGAGCAGTTGGTGGCAGTTGACGGAGGACAAGGCGAGGCAAACAGTGGATTCTTATTTTCTCAGTTTCTTATTTCGCTTCTTATTTCATTTATTACTTATTTTTTTATTTTTTTATTTATTTCATTTGTTGTCCTCTGTGTGTTGCCAGTAGAAGCCACAATTCTGTGGGTACTCTAGGTGGCGCAGAAAGCACCTAGAAGCTCCCTAGAGGTTGAAGTGCCGATCAAATTTCTGTTTTGCGCTCTATTAATTCCAATTAGCAGTACTGGGGGTGGTTCACATTCAGGGGCAGTGCTTTTGTCCAGCAGAGGGTGTCACACAGCCAGCCTACTTTCCCTTTAAAGCAAACTTGGGTCTCCAGCTGGTTTTGGACTACGGCTCCCATCATCCCTAGCTAGCAGGACCAATAGGGAGGGATGATGGGAGCTGTAGTCCGAGAGCTACTGGGGACCCAAGTTTGGGAAAGCCTCTTTTAAAGAAACTTTTGCGTTTTGCCCGGAAAGATGGGACCTGTCCACGTTTGTATTTTCTTGTATTTTGTTTTCTTCGTGACCTTTGTGAGTTTATTTTTTTATTTTTTAAGAGGGCAAATTGAAAGAGAAATTGTATGGCAAGTTGCAGAAGAATAAAAGGTTGCGTTTGGAAAAAAACCAAAATAACCTGGGAGGAGGCCTTGTGGCGACCACATAGGGTCCCCAGACATTTGACAGTCTATTGATCCCTGTGCCACCACTGTGATCGCTTCCCCGCTGCCACCAACCCATTTCTCTTGGGTACACACTGAGTCCAGACAGTTGTTAACATTAAACCAAATAAACAAGTTTATCTTATAAGTATTAACAAGTTTATGGTTTCAGATAATTAACCTTAGTTTCTTTACTGGCCTATACCTTCCTAATACCTTCTAACTGATTATCCCAGCTGTTTAACTGACTCCTCTTCACAGATTCTCTCCCTCTCTCATATCAGACTAGCCCAACCCACAGACTTATCCTCCTCTCCCTTCTCTAACTCCAGACTCACTTCCTAACAACTCTAAGTCCTCCCCTTGGGTTCCTATTGGTTAATCATTTTACACTTAGTTAACCCTTTCCTTATGACCCAGTATGATGTCACACGCCTAGGAGGGCAAACCCCACAGGCCTCCTTAAATATTTTATGGGGGGAAGACGCCTAGGTCTTTAAGCATTGGTGCCTATTCCTACACCTACAGGTCTCAGGATGGTTACAACATACAAACACAAAACACCACATGTTAAAAAGGCATTAGATGTTAATCAGTCAAAGACCAGGTAATAAAGGTGCGGATTTCTTGGCTCCTAAAGCTGTATAATGGTTTTCCCGACCTTTGTATGGATTCTTTTATGGGAAGTGAGTTGGTCCTTCTTCCTGAAGCTCTTTCCACATTCCACACACTGATAGGGTTTCTCCCCTGTATGAACACTTTGATGGGAAGTGAGATGGGAGCTCTTCCTGAAGCTCTTTCCACATTCCACACACTGATAGGGTTTCTCCCCTGTATGAATTCTTTGATGGCAAGTGAGATTGTTGCTGTGACTGAAGCTCTTTCCACATTCCATGCACTGATAGCGTTTCTCCCCTGTATGAATTATTTGATGGGAAGTGAGATTGGAGCTCTTCCTGAAGCTCTTTCCACATTCCACACATTCATAGGGTTTCTCCCCTGTATGAACTGTGTGATGGGAACTGAGACTCTGGCTGTGACTAAAGCTCTTTCCACATTCCATGCACTGATAGCGTTTCTCCCCTGTATGAATTATTTGATGGGAAGTGAGATGGGATCTCTTCCTGAAACTCTTTCCACATTCCACACACTGATAGGGTTTCTCCCCTGTATGCATTATTTGATGGCAAGTGAGTTGGTTCTTCTTCCTGAAGCTCTTTCCACATTCCATGCACTGATAGCGTTTCTCCCCTGTATGAATTCTTTGATGGCAAGTGAGTTGGTCCTTCTTCCTGAAGCTCTTTCCACATTCCACACACTGATAGGGTTTCTCCCCTGTATGGATTCTTTGATGGGAAGTGAGAGAGGAGCTATCAGTGAAGCTCTTTCCACATTCCACACACTGATAGGGTTTCTCCCCTGTATGAATTCTTTGATGGCAAGTGAGATGGGAGCTCTTCCTGAAGCTCTTTCCACATTCCATGCACTGATAGTGTTTCTCCCCTGTATGAATTATTTGATGGGAAGTGAGATTGGAGCTCTTCCTGAAGCTCTTTCCACATTCCACACATTCATAGGGTTTCTCCCCTGTATGAAGTCTGTGATGGGAAGTGAGACTGTGGCTGTGACTGAAGCTCTTTCCACATTCCACACACTGATAGGGTTTCTCCCCTGTATGAATTCTTTGATGGCAAGTGAGATGGGAGCTCTTCCTGAAGCTCTTTCCACATTCCATACACTGATAGGGTTTCTCCCCTGTATGCATTATTTGATGGAAAGTGAGATGGGAGCTCTGACTGAAGCTCTTTCCACATTCCATACACTGATAGGGTTTCTCCCCTGTATGCATTATTTGATGAGAAGTGAGACTATGGCTGTGATTGAAGCTTTTTCCACATTCTACACACTGATAGGGTTTCTCCCCTGTATGAATTCGCTTATGGGAAGTGAGGCTGGAGCTGTGACTGAAGCTCTTTCCACATTCCACACACTGATAGGGTTTCTCCCCTGTATGAATTCGCTTATGGGAAGTGAGACTGAAGCTGTGACTGAAGCTCTTTCCACATTCCACACACTGATAGGGTTTCTCCCCGGTATGAATTCTTTGATGAAATGTGAGAATGTCCTTCCTCCTGAAGCTCTTTCCACATTCCATACACTGATAGGGTTTCTCCCCTGTATGAATTCTTTGATGGGAAGTAAGACTGTCCTTCTTACTGAAGCTCTTTCCACATTCCACACACTGATATGGTTTCTTTCCAATGAGATTTTGTTGATGGGAAGTGGAATGGGAGCTCTGACTGCAGCTTTCTCCACACTCTAAATTTTTACGTGGCTTCTCCTCTCTGGGGATTTTATCTTGGTCACCTTTGTTCTCGATTTCCGATTCATCAGAATCTGCAATGGAGACAAAAAGCGGTTAGACACTCATGAACAAATGGAGAAGAACTGAAGGGAGCTGAGGGGGGGTGTTCATTACCTGTGTTGCTTGTTATTAACCAACATATTTATTATGAGATTCTGATGTGTTGTTGAATGTTGCTTTGTTTGATATACAGTAGTGGTCAAAATTGCGGAAGCCTTTTGGAGAAAAGTGTATGTCAGAGGTTTGATGGCTCAAAACTCTGCTTCTTTTGGAGTAATATTATAAAATTATATATCAATGGAAAGATAATTTAATCAAAAATGCAATTCAACAAAGTTTGTTTAATTATCCATATTCTATGAAACATTATAGCCAAATAACCAGAAAAAGGAAGCACAACTTGCTTAGGTTGACTTTTGTCAGTGTGTTATGTGATTGCTAACAAGATGGTTGGTTTTCTGTCTTCTTTCATTTAGTGAGGTTGAAAAACATAATAAAATTATAGAAATGGCACAAAGAGTTGACTGGTCACCCAGAAAGCGATGTAAAATTGTACTATTACCTGAATAGGGCTACAGTTATGAAGAAATTAGAAGATTGGGGAAAACTTAACCAAAGCTGGCATTTCTATATTTTGGAAGAGGTATAAGGAGACTCAAAATCAGACCAGTAAAGGCAGGAAAAGGTGCACAAAGGCAAGTGACGGTCGAAGAATGGAGAGACTTTCCCTACATGACAGAAGAATATTATCTAGGTGTATACAAGATGACATGGCACAATGTAATGTGAAGTTGAGTGCAATGACTGGTCTAAATGTTAGAGTTCTAACGAAAAAGCCATTGCTATCTCTCAAGCAAAGCTTGAAAAGATAGAAGGAGGAGGAGGAGGAGGAGGAGAGTATGGATTTGATATCCCACCTTTCACTCCCTTTAAGGAGTCTCAAAGCGGCTAACATTCTCCTTTCCCTTCCTCCCCCACAACAAACACTCTGTGAGGTGAGTGGGGCTGAGAGACTTCAGAGAAGTGTGACTGGCCCAAGGTCACTCAGCAGCTGCATGTGGAGGAGTGGAGACGCGAACCCGGTTCACCAGATTACGAGTCTACGGCTCTTAACCACTACACCACGCCATGACTAAACCCTTGTTAACTGGACAGTGGAACAATGAGCATTACACCGACTGTGAAACACCCAGATAGTGTGATGATCTGGGGTTGTATGGCAGCAAAAGGCGTGGGCAAAATTTGTGTCATTAATGGGAATGTAAATGCCCCAGAATACATAAATGAAATAGTTTAGCCCAAACTGAAGTGTTCCGCAGGTGATCTTTCAGAGATACTGAAGCATATCTATTTATTTATTTTTCTATTTCAACAAGATTCAGCTCCATGTCATTGTTGCTGCTGTGTGCAAACGGTGCTTTCAAGATAATCCTATTCCACTGCCGTAAGGGCCTGGGAATAGCCCAAACATTAACCCAATCAGAAATCTATGGAGCCGACTAAAGAAAATTCTTTGTTAGAAGCAATCCAGCAATAAAGCCCAATTAACAGAGGCAATAACTCAGTCTTGGTTTCACATTCTTACAGGTGCAGAACTAAAAATTTGGTTCACTTCATGGGAAGGCGTTGTGAGGCCGTAATTAAAGCTAAAGGTTACCAATGGTTACCAAAGGTTTCACATTTTTTCTTTATGACTGCTGTTCCAATAAATACTCCTTCATAAAAGTCATTACATTGCATTCTTCATTAAATTATCTTTCCATTGATATATAATTTTATGGTATTAGTCCACACAAAAGTGGTGTTATGAGCCATCAAACCTCAGAAATACACTTTTCACAAAAGGTTTCCACAATTTTGGCCACCAGTATAAGTTGTTCATTTTAAGTTAATGTTCTTTTTATATGGCATCAGAATATTATTATTCATGTTTCATGTTTATATATGTATTGGAAGCTGCCCAGAGTGGCTGGGGCAATCCAGTCAGATGGGCAGGGTAGAAATAAAAATGTCAGCTTTGTTCCGGAGCTGACAGAGGCTGGAATGTATGAAAGCAGGCAAAGAGAGATAAGGACACTGGAATGTGAGCCGGAATGTGAGAGGGAGGAGGGGAAGCCGAGTGGCAGAGCTTCAGAGAACAGAGAGCAGGCAGCAGATAGCAAAGATCCACAAAATACCAATCTTAGCTCAGAAGGGGAGAGGCCAGGAATAGCTAGCCCAAAAACTCGAAGGCGCGGAAAGGTCAGTGAGAGGAGGGGGAAAGAGCGGAAGCGAAAGGGTTTTTCCCCCTCTTGGAAGAAGAGGAAGAGGCGGAGTTTAGACTTGGCAACTGCAAACTTGGAAGTCAGACATGGAGTGAAGGAGCTCCGGAGTGATTTATGTGTTTGAGCAATAAACCCGAGATAATTACTGCCGGTGTCTCGCTTCTGTAGGAAAGCCAAGCCATTACAAAAAATTATTATTATTACTACAGTGGTACCTGTTCTGGAAAAAAATAAGTTTGTAAACGGAGGTACCACTTTATCATCCTCATCCTCATCACTGCTACTGCTACCTGAGATTCCATAAGCCTAGCTCTTCTCTGGGATGGATTTTGTTTGGCCCAGTCATGGCATCCCCTCCATCTCCAATGTCAGTCCTTGTTATGGCTTGGTCTCTCCCACAAACGTGAGACGACTCTGGCTGTTAATAATTTCAGATTTATTGCTAAAACAACAAACTTGGACGGAGCTCCTCTACTCTTCGTCCTCCCCACAAGATGGAGTTGCCCAGACTGAGCTCCTCCCCCTTCCCCAGCACGGAAGCCCCCACCTTCTCTTCCAATATCTTTAGAGCATCTCGACCACTTTTCAGATCCTACGAGATTTGGCAGAGAATGCTTCCTGCATTCCAGTGTCTGACTCACTCCTGTAGCTCTCACACAGCTGTCTGTCACTCTGTCTCTCTTTTTCTTCTCCCCTTTGTTCAGAGCTCAGATGACAGTTGATCTCCCCCTCCTCTCTGCCTTCCGCTGCTACCTCTCCTCTCCCTAGGCCTGCTTCTTCTCTGGCTGGCAGCACCTGAGCTTCGCTGCCAGTCGGCTCTTTGGTCAACCCAAGACTAAAAGGAGCAAAAACAAAAACCTGAAGCTACTTATCTTTCCTAACAATTCTGAAGCTGACATTGAAGATGGCCTGGGAAGTTCAGACCAGCCCAATCCTGGTAGAAAAAGGAATAATTTCAGGAAGGTTGTTCAAAGGAAAAACTGGGGGTGGGGGTGTTAGGTTCCCAGGTGTTATGGGGACGCTGTTGAGCTTTGTAAAAATAGATGAGGTTGGTCCCATAGAGGTATTTTTTGAATTTCCAGGCAGATATGACGATACTAGAGGGAGCCTTACCAAGGGAGGCCAGGATCCCACAATTCTCCTCCATGACATCCTTATGCAGAGCTCTCTGGTCAGGATCCAGCAATGCCCACTCCTCGTCCGTGAAACGAACAGCAACATCTTCAAAGCAAACTGGACCCTAAATAAAAAAGGGATATGTCCCCCTCTGAGACAGCAGAAATATGATCTGCTACACAATTCTCTGTTGTTTCCTTCCTGTACATTGCGATGTTGTTTCAATAGGATTGCTTTGCTGCACATTTTAAATATGGATGCTTATTTTAAGTTTTAATAATGGGTATTTGTCTTTCAGCAATAGGTGGTACTCCACATTCTGTTTTTCAAGTCACTCTGCCTACGCAAGCATTCCAGTTTCCCCAATGGAAGGATTGACTTTTCCCTCTCCTCCTGAGCTGTTCTGGGGAGTTCCCTCCCAATGCCCTAGAGCCAAATTCAAGGGATTCATGGGGGCATGGAGAGGGGGAGAAATGGGGGGCAGGTCCCATTTTGCAGCCGATGGGGCTGGTTAGGTGAATCCAGGCCACTATTCGTTCTGATTTGTTCACTACGTAGAAACCGATTTTAGCATTCAATGATCAATCTAGAAATATAATAAGCCTGTTTTGGATGGCCATCTGTCTTGGATGATCTAGCAGAGATTTCTGCATTGCAGGGGGTCTCCTGGCTCTGAGAGACAAGCAGGGAGGGTGGCTTCTGGCAAAAGGAGAGGGAGCCACATGTGGCTCCTCCTCCTCCTCACTCACCTCTGCCTCCCAACCTTCCTCTCCCACGTGCCTCCTTCCTCTTCTGCCTCTGATTCTGCACTGCATTCTGCCACAGAGTTTTCCAGCTCACTAAGTCCTGATAGCCTTTCAGCTTCTGACACCTCCTCTCCCCAGCCTTCTCCCTTTCCCCCCTCTAACCACCCATCCTTCTTCTACCTCCACTTCTTGGGCTCTGAGCCATCTTCCCTTCCTGGTTCCCCGGCTGCTTCCTCCCACCATTCCTCTGTCCCCAACCAGTACATGACTTTGCTCCATCCCTCAGCCTCTGTCCCCACAAGGCAGCTTCCCCTGACCTGATCTGGTTCCACAGTTGCTGCTTCCCTTCTGTCCCCATGAAAAGACAGATCAGGAGGTCTTGCCGGCATCATTCTGTCACCTGCAAGAGACAAAAGGTAAACAGGACACCAGGAGTGTCTGCTTCTCTCACAGGTGAAACAGGGCATCTCTAACTACACATGGGCCTTTGAGAAAGCCTTACCTGCCGAGAGCATTTGGACGTTTGTGCCCATTTCATATGTTTGTTGTGCAGAAATACATCTCCCCTCCTCTGGACCCTTGTTCCCAACTGTCTCCCCCCAAAACAAGATGAAAAGAACCCTCTGATGAGTTGGAAAACCAACAGAATGAGACCAAATGGAGAAAACCACCTTCCTTCTTACACAGTGGCCTCTCTCTGGTGTCCAACGGAGGCCTCTCTGCCTCACAGGAATCCAGGTCCATTTCTGCAAAGAGATCCTTTGCCTGAAAAAGAAACACGGATTAAAAACACAGAAAGGTGAGAAATATTAGAAAGAGAATGGCAAAAAGTTGAAGGGTGTGAGGTCTCATTCCATAGATGCTTTCCTAGAAAATGGATGGGTCATCAGCAGATCATTATGGGATGTTCTCTGTCCTGTTTGGAGCCCCTTGAGAGTATCCAGAGGAAAGTCTCTCTCACCTGCTTTCTCTCCTCTGCCTGACTCAGGAGGAAACCTTCGGCCAGGGCCACCGCCTGGGAACTGGTCTCCGCTCTGCATTCCCTCACCCAGCTCTCCATCTCCAGGGGAAGGACAGCCAGGAACTGCTCCAAAATCACCAGGTCCAGCATCTCAGCTTTCGTGTGCCTTTCTGGCTTCAGCCACTGATGGTCAAGGTGGTAGAGTCGTCTGCAAGCCTCTCGGGGGCCTTTGGCCTCCTGGCAGCAGAACTGCCTCAACTGCTGGCTCTGCACCTCTGAGCATAGAGTGTCCTCCTCACCCAGGATCTTCTGCACTGGGTTTTCCCAGAATCCCCCACTCCTCCCAGTTTGACTGGCATGGCCTCTTCCTGCTTCGGGGAGAGCTGAGTCTCGCTCATCCATTTGTGCGCTCAGGAAGCCTCTGAAAGATCAGAAGGAACCCTTTGGTCTTCTGCCAATTTCTGCCCTTCTAAATGAGAAGCTGTAGCAAATCCTACGAAGCAAATACATCGTTCTGTTACAGAATTTGTGTGTGGGGAGGGGGAATGGTTCCCTGAGCAAGCATGGATGAGTCTTGCTGGGAACCAGGGCTGGACTGCACCGCATCCCAGACCATGAGCTATCTTTTTGAAAAGAAAGAGGAGGAAGAGGAGGAGAAATAAATCTCTAGCCTTCTAGCCACGCAAAATGTGGAGGCAACTGAAGGGATTTCTGGGAGATTAATCAACCTGGTTTCTGCAGCCTTCCAGTCAATGCATGAAGTCAGAACCGACTGAGAAGGGAGTCATTTGTATTTTGTGAAAACGGATGCTTGGCTCTAGTGGGGGTCCTCACCCGGGGGTCCTCAGGAGTTGCTCCCCCCCCCCACTCTCCTGCTTCTGTCTCCTTTTCTTGTACTTGGACTCTCTGCCACTCTCCTGGGGTGGGGTCCCCTTTGCTCTGAGGGCCAGGTATGTATCTGACCAACCCCCTGAGAGCCAAGTGGGCAAAGCCAAAGACATCTCCTTTGAAATTTAGGTGGGTAATTTTTTATTTTAATATTATTATTCCTATTCCTATTATTATTCTGTTAGATAGCTTAACACGCACACAGCCATTGATGCCAAGGTCCCTTGAGGCTCGGTGAATAGCAGTGCCCATTTCCGGCTGCTTTGCCAGCAACAATCCCTTTGGGACAGAGAGGATGTGGTCCTGGGATGCCCTGCTCTGGGTGCGAGGGGATTGCTGCAGTGGCCTCCCTGGGGAGCTGCCCTGGGAGACGACTGGGAAACTGGTCTGCAATGCAGCAGCCAGACTATGGGCTGGGATCCCTCTCTTTGTTCCTGGCCTTTCTCTCCCACCTTTCCTTCCTTCCTCCACGTGGGGTTTTCTTTGGGGGGGGGGGCTAGTCCACCTCCTCCTCCAAACCATTTGCACATGTTTCCTCTGTCGTGCAATGAGGCTGAGCGATGTCACACAGAGTTAAAGTCCCAGGGACTCCTTTGTTTAAAGAAGGGAGATCTTTTCTGAAGGGGGGGCGGAGGGCCAAGTGAGTTTGGGATCCTCTGATCTCCAGGAAGGAGAGCGTGGCAGACCTGGCCCCTCCCGGATCAGGCCCCCCAGGCATCCTCCCCTGCTGCAGCCCTGGGACCCCCCCCCCGTCTCCCCACTGCACCCTCTGGGGGGAGAGAGAGGAGACTCACCAGATCCCAAGAGGGACAGCGAGGCAGCCCTTGCAGGAGAGACCCCAAAGCAGGAAAGGACTGGGGAGGGAGGGGCCTTGGCTCTGGAGGACCTGGCCCCCTATTGCTTCCTGGCCTCTCTAGGAAGGCAGCTCACTTCCCTTTAACCCTTGCCAAGCCGAGTCCCTCCAGCTCAGCCCTCTCTCGCTTGGCAGAACCTCAGATTCTTATTATTTTTTATGCATTTAGGGGGGCATCTGCCAATGCCCAGATATCCTTTTGGGGGTGAGGCTCTTGGCTGGACTCTGAGCATCTCCCTCCCTTGGGTGGAAGCCAGAGGAAGAGCTTGCAGGGAAAAGGGCTTTGCAGGAGGCAAGGAAGCTCCTCCTAGAATTCAGGAGTGGAGAGATAGGAGGGGATCCCAGGGTCATCTAGTCCAACCCCCAGCAATGCAGGAATCTCAGCTAAAGCATCCATGGCAGATGGCCGTCCGATCTCTGCTTAGAAACCTCCAAGGAAGGAGAGTCCACCACCTCCCAAGGGACACCTTTCCCTGCCCAACTGCTCTTAGATGTCCCTCAAGGCAGCGGGTCCTGAGTTCTAGCCCTGCTGAAACAATCGCACTGGCTGCCAAGGAGGAACCCAGCGAGGTTCAAAAGAAATAAATCCTAGTCTCATCATAAATGAATAATACTTTATTATGCATGCTTTTTATACTAATATACAAAAGTATGCCATTCCCTTTTCCAGAAATGCTTAATTGCTAATTCAAAGGACTGAAAATGGATGGTTGTTGTTATTATGTTTAGAGAAGCTTTTAATATTTGATGGAGTATTGTATTTTAATATTTTGTTGGAAGTCGCCCAGAGTGGTTTGGGATCCCAGCCAGATGGGCGGGGTATAAATATTATTATTATTATTATTATTATTATTATTATTATTATTATTATTATTATTATTATTAATATTGATCAGGTGAGTGTTCTCCTTTCGAAATAGCGTTTTCGAAATCGCTAATAGCGTAAGGTTGCTAATAGCGTTTCGTTAGCGGGGGGGGGGAGCCACATTCTGGTAGAAGGAGGCCAGGATTTGCCCCCAAGGCCTGGGATGTCCCTCCTCCCCTGCAGTAGGACTTGGAATCCAGGAGAAAACTCTTGGAATAGCCTTGCCAGGTGTTCAGGGATGGACTCACCTGTCCCCATGTCCTTCTCTTTGCAGATGTGCTGCAAACTGTGTTGGAATGTGAAATCAAGCTTTATTTACAGTGGAAAATAACAAAGAAACATGGCGTGAGCTGTCTTCCACAACCATCTCCTCCTCGGTCAGAGTAAAAGAGAACAAAGGATGAAAGCGATTTACAGACTGACTTCCATTCTTACACAGACAGTACAGAAGGTGTAAACATGGATATCATGTTACACTAGCAATGGGAGAATGAAATACTGACAGTTTGGCCCCCAATTTGGTCCACAACCAAAGTTAGCAACCCTCATGGTCCAGGAGTGCCAGGGACTCCGTGGTGAGGGCAGTGGGGGCCACTTTGGCCCAGACTGGCCCCTGACTCTGAGGCATCTTTCCTCCCGCAGGACCTCTGATGTTACGCCCTCTGTGACAATGGGGAAGAGCGGAAACTAGTGGCCAACAGCATCCCTTCTCTGCTGGCCTTTGCCCGAAGGTTCCCCCATCTCAGAGCAAGTAGCTCTCCCTCATGGATTCAGTCCTTTCATCACTTCCATCTCCCCAAGAGGCTCCCAAGGCTACTCATCCTCTGCAGTTGAGAACAGACCTGACTGAAAAGAACGGCTTCCTCTTCTGGTGACACCAGAGAATTCTAGAAGACATTCACCCTTTCCATAACATTATGGATGCACGATTCCCACAGACAAGTTTCTTGGCAAGACAAGGGCCTTCGCTGGCCATAGAGTGTCCTCCTCAGCATTCCCAACGAAGGAGCTGGGTTGCAAGAGCTGCAGCTAATGGGGGGGCTGTCCTCCCCCTCCCATCTCACCTGGCTGCTAGGTAGGAAAGCAAGACCCAGAGAGAGTTGTGGGAAACCCCGAAACCAGCTTGCTCTGTGCCGGATCCAAAGCTGCGACTAATAGAGAAGCAAGATGGGTGTTGATGCTGTGAGCCCCTCCGTCCTACACTCCGGTTGTGTATGTGAGTAAATAAAACTAGATATCATAATGACAACACAGTCTCCGCTGACTTTCGTTCCAAGGAAACCGAAGATGGGGAAACGCCTGGGACCCCTGGAATCTCACTGCTCAGATTGGGGTAGTTTGCAAATACAAACACACACACAATAATTTGTGCCTGTGTTCCTAATAGATAACTAAGTGTGAAGAGCATGCAGTGGCGTAGCGTGGGTTGTCAGCACCCGGGGCAAGGCAAGTAATTTGCGCCCCCTAACCCGTGGATTTTAGCACTCGAGTCTCTTCCACTAGATTAGCGCCCCCCCCTCAGATGTTGCGCCCGCTGAGGCCGGCCCCCGATGCACCCCCCACGCTACGCCACTGAGAGCATGTCATGTGCTTCAGCAACAGCCCTCCTGTAAAATAGGAAATGCACCCCCCATTGCTGGTCGACTCAAAAAAGCAATAAGGGAATCTGCACTGGTGTCCCATGAGGTCTGTGGGGCCCTTAAGTAAGAGGAGCCACTTTTAATAACTGAATTAAAGAAATTTTAACATAATCAAACATTTAAATTATATATATTAGAATGAAGGTTATAACATTTGTCTCTTCCTTCTCATTTTTACCTCATAACTGCATTTTCTGTTTGTATTTGTCCATTACTCAAATCCTGCCAGTGAGTTCATTTCTATGCATTGTTTCTGTATATACATCTTAAAAGGTTCACAATCTTTTTAAAAGTCATTATTGTCCTTCTCTTTAAGTCTCTCAGTTAGCTTCACCATTTCAGCCTATTCCATCAACTTTTCTTGCCAGTGTTCTTTCGCTGGTATTTCGTCGCTTTCCCATCTTTGAGCTAGTAAAATTCTGGCTGCTGTTGTCACATACATGAATGGATTTCTCTTATCTTTTTAGTAAATCATGCCCTAAAATACCTACTAAAAACCCTTCTGGTCTTTTAACAAAGATTATCTTAAACATTTTTTTCATTTCATTATAGATCATCTCCCAATAGGTGGAGCCAGGTGGGCCCAGGTCCAGGTGAGGGGGGGTTGCCATGGTGACAAGGACCACAGACTTGCAGGCGGCCATTTTGGGTTAGCAGTGAGGCGAGTGGAGGAGAGAGCAGTTGGTGGCAGTTGACGGAGGACAAGGCGACGCAATCAGTGGATTCTTATTTTCTCAGTTTCTTATTTCATTTATTACTTGTTTTTCTCTTCTTGAAGATGTGCCACAGGCTTTCTTCATCCAGCAATGGTGAGTATTGGAGGAAACAAGAGTAGGGAGAGAATAGCTGTCAACATTTCCCTTTTTTAATGGAAATTCCCTTATTCCGAATAGGATTCCTCGCAAGAAAAGGGAAAAGTTGACAGCTATGAGGGAGAGGATCCCTCAGACCTGGTCCCCCCTGCCAGGACTCTCAGTTGAGAGGAACTGACAGCCTGACTTTTGCTGGAGCCAGAACAAGATTTCTTACTCCAGGTGATGCAGAGCTGCCAGGCAGCTGCCCTAAGAAGACTCCATGCCCTTCAGGTGTCCAAGCATCGGACAGCGGAGTCCGTTCTGGGGCCGCCGGAGAGGAGGACCCTGCTGGCTTATGTTCAGGTATCCTGTCTGAAAGGGGAATCAACTTAGGGACTTCCTGTGAAATTCTGCGTCAGGGATGCTGTTCCTAGAATGGAGGTACGTGCAACAGGTCAGTCGCGATCTACTGGTGGATCCACCACTCTGGTCACTGCTCCCTGAGAAAAGCTCAACAACTCTGGGCAAAGACAATGGGGAGATTACTGGCAGGTTTTTTATTACTGGGAGTTAGTAACGTCTCTTGGAAGTTGGACGTCCCTGCTATAGTGCTTAGGTATATACACACAAAACAAAACCTGATAAAATTCATAAAAATCCATTAAAAAAACAACTACTGAAATTTACCTGTGGAAAGAATCTTGCATGTTATTTTTGTACCTTGGCAACCTTTGGGGCAACCAACCATTTTACACAAACACACAAAAGGGGTACTTCTCACTGCAGTTCCCTTAATGGCTCCCAATTTTACAAAAAGAAATTTGAATCAAGTTTCATGTGCAGAGCATAGCTTTGTCACCTCTTGGTTTAAACCTACTTTTTCTTTTCTTTTCTTCTTTTTTTAAACTAATGTAGCCACTGTACATGTACAGGGTTCATGATTCAGCAATCTATTATACCATTTGAAGTGTTGCATCACCTGACTAAATTACCATTTGAATAAAGCCATGATTGGCTTGTCCTACCAAGGACTCAAGGAAGGCGAAGGGGCAGATTTAAGATTTAAGAGACCAAATTCCCAAGGGCATAAAACCTTTTCAGTTAGTTTAAAATCCACTTTCCCAGTCTGATGTCCTAAGACATTTCTGATATGTATGCTTTCCTGTTTCTTTTTGCTTAACAAGCAGGCTTATAGATCTGAAACTTTAATAGATCAGAACTTCAACATTCAGACAACCCAACAACTCAACTTTCCCACCAAAAGCCAGTAATAAAAGTTTGGTCAAGGCACATTCCACCTAATTATGAATTTGTATGTGCTTTAAACTTTGGCTGGACTTTAGCCTATTTGAAGTCTGATTTGAATAACAGACAAAGTGATGAAAATCCCCAGATAATCACTCAAATGCTTGATATCACCAGCTCTGCTCCAAAACATCACCGCTTTCACCTCCCACTTCTTAACACTCTATTCCAAACTCTGAAAACCAATCCTTCCATCTTTTTCTACCAAAGAACAAAGCTTGGCTGAATTTCAGCCCATCACCCCACCCCACCCCACCCCACCCCACCCCACCCCACCCCACCATAACTTAAAATTCACTCTCCAGTGCTTGCAGACATATCCCTTCTCCTTCGGTGATGCCCAGAATTGAACACATTGTGACGACTTTAAAGATTTGCCACCCCATGTCATTTCTGTAACACCTGCAATCATGTGTGTTGTGTTAGCAATTCACTCCTCCCGTTGCTGGATAAGTGGCTAGTATGTCACATGTCTCTCTTTACTTTCTTTTAAAAAGAATAAATGAATATTTATTAAATTTTATAACAAATAAAAATACAGATCTCAATCATCATGTTATTTATCATTGTTTTCCCTCCCTTCCTCTGGACTTCCCTCAACTTCCCCTCTGCTGAGTTATTTAGCTTTATTTGTTGTATCTTGCTTTTCTTATATAAAAGCAATTTCCCAAATCATTTCTCTAAAGCATCTGTTACTGAAATAAAGTTGTGAACGTTTATTCAAACCCTGCCAGTGAATCCAGTCCATTTTGTTGTTTCTGCAAATAGACTGTAAATGGTTCCCAGACTCTTTTGAAGTCCTTTTTGTCCTTCTCTCATAGTTTATCTGTTAGCTTAGCCAACTCTGCATAGTTCATCAGTTTTTCTTGCCATTATTCCTTTGATGGTATGTCTTCTGTCTTCCAATATTGTGCAATCAAGATTCTGGCCGCTGTTGTAGCATACATAAATAATATCCATTTTTCTTTTGGCAGCGCTTGGTTTGGGATACCTAATAAAAAGGGTGTTTAAGAAAGTTCATTTTCAACATGAACCTGTTTACTTTCCTAAGCTTGGAAAGTGTAAGAACGGAAGTCAGTCATCTCTTCTGCTCTGCTGTGCTTTGCACTGTTCTTTGTCTCCCTGTCTGTTGCTGAAGAAGAGAGAGGACGCCATTATGATCTGTTTGGTGTCCTGTGCAAATGTGATGAGCATCCCCTCATTTCCTTCATCCATGTCATTTATCAAGACCTGGCAGCACCCCTCTTGTCACTTTTCCCCAGGATGAGGAGGACCCATGAAGGAGTCTTCTTTGGGTTCGGTCAGTCAAATCCACCTAACAGTTACCTCATTCAGCCCACATTTTACCACCTTCCTCACATAAATATCACAGAGGACTTTGTCAAAAGCCTTACTGAAATCGAGATGCACTACTTCCAAAGCAGTTCCCTGATCAACAAAGTTTGTAACTCCATCCAAAAAAAGAAAAGAAAAGGAGAGATTTCTTTGGCTTCACTTGTTTTTGAGAAAGCCATGCTTTCATCCTGTATGTTTATATTGTAAAATCTTGACTTCCGGAGGCGGCGTGAAACAGCAATGGCGGTCCTCTTCGCGCTGTGAAGAGGAGCTCCGCAGAAAAGGGCCGTCCGCTGCGGCAAAGCGGAGACCCATCAAGAAAAACCACAGGCAGAGTGAGCCTGTGGCCGTGGGACTCGGCGGGCACCAGAAGCCCCCCCAGAAATGAAGAAGGAACCCCGTTAGGGGCTCCGGAACGTGGAAGGGGGAGCGGTGCTGTGAGTTCATTGCTCTTTCTGCGGAAGCGAAGCCGCGCGGCTGCTGCTGATGAGCGCTGACCTTTCTTCTTGGAACATCAGACTCTAAACTACAAACCCGTGAGTAGGGAATTTAAAATTTTCGGGACTAAAGTGATTAAATTCGGCTGAAAACGGGAGACGCAACCAGGAAGTCCGTCTCCCGATAGTGCTTAAGAGATCAAAGCAAAGATTTTGACAAGCGGGAAGCGCTTTAAAAAGGACTGTAAAAAGTTTGGATTATCGTGTAATAACTGAACTTGTTTCTAAGAAAGTAAAAGAGACAATTCTGTTTTATTTTTATTGGATTTTGATCGGACTTTCCCTCTCCCTTGTGGACTTATAAATGATTAAGAAACCCAAAGCCTCGGACTGCCAGGCTAAAAAAGAACTGTCAAATTGCTGAAACTGTATTCAACATTGAAAGTGCTACATGCGAGCGTTACAGTTTGGATACAAACAGGGAAACTGTTTCTTGCACCTCTTTTGAGATTTTGCTTTAACTTGGGGAAAAGCTCTACATGCCAAAAGGAAGTTGAAGGTTCCTTTCTAATCTGTTTTTGACTGCGGGGATTTTAATGGCGGAAAAATCCTTTTATTTCTTCTGAAGTACAGTTGTACTCCCCCTAGAGGACTTTGGATTTATAATTGTCTGGGAACTGCACTTTGTTTTGATTCTTTGCTGCCTTGTTGTTTACACTCTGGAACTGCCTTTCCCATGGGACTGCATATAGTCTGACCTTGGCACGTAGACAGGATTGGTATGAGTGGCACAGGGAAAGCTAGATTGGCTAAAATGAAAGCTAAACAACTGGTATAAACAACTTTGACTTCTCAGTCACGCAGATCATCTGTCCCAGCTGTTTTAGGGATACAAGAAGGGGAAGTTGAGCAGATACCACCAGAGGATATGGCTGCAGGAGGATCTGAAACAGCCTTAAATCAAATTTTGGAACAACTGGCAATTTTAAACAAAAAGGCGGATGAGCATTCGTCTAAAATTGACCAAGCTACAGCCTCTATTAGCAAATTGACTGATCAAGTTGCTCAACATACACAAGCAATTGGGAATCTACAGGAAGCAACTGCAGAAAACCGTAAATTGGCTGAGGAAGCCAATCAAAAAGCAGTGGAAGCCAATCTGAAGGCCAAGGCAATAAAGGTGGAGGTAAAGCCGTTGCATAAACAGATTAGTGAACAGCAGGCTTACCTGTCTATGATTGAACTGAGAAATAGGGAAAATAATCTTAGATTGAGAGCTATCCCAGAACTTGAACAGGGAGACTTGATTGGCTTTTTGACATCAGAATTTTCAAAGTTCTGGGGTATAGAAGAAGATAAGGACTTTAAAATTGTAAGTGCTTTTAGATTAGGAAGAGTGGTGAGGAAGGACAGATCCAGAGACTGTTTGATCATTTTAAGATCCAAGCTAGAGAGAGATAAAATATTAGGCCTTCATTTTGAAAAATCACTTGATATCCAAGGCAACAGAGCAGAAATTTACAGAGACATTCCGAAACAACTTTTGGACCTTAGAGCTACATACACAGAACTAGCAAGACTACTGAGAGGCAACTCAATTCCTTATAGGTGGGAGTTTCCTCAAGGATTATCCTTCAACTTCAAAGGAAAGAAAGTTAAAATTAGAACAGCAGAAGATCAACAAAAGTTTTTGAACGACCACGAAGAGGACCTTCAGAAGGGAGCAGTAGGATCTTGGCCACCACCTCCGCCTGTACCTGTACCGACACCTGTACCCTCGGGACCAGAGGATCAAAAGAAAGAGACGCCACCACAGGACTAACAGATTGATCCAGGATGTCTCTGCAGCTTCTTAGTTGGAACATTAATGGCGGGAATTCCCCGGAAAAAAGAAGAAGAATCTTTCATATATTGAAAAAAGAACAATTGGACATT
The DNA here is from genome assembly GCF_964188305.1 of Podarcis bocagei. NCBI lineage: Eukaryota > Metazoa > Chordata > Lepidosauria > Squamata > Lacertidae > Podarcis > Podarcis bocagei. The sequence continues at coordinate 779,439 of NW_027670336.1, forward strand.
ATTTGCTTGCAGGAAACACATGTGACTAGGCTCCACAGGAAAGTGTTAATTAATAAAAGATTAGGCCAAGAATTTATCTCATCAGACAGAGTCAAGAAAAGAGGAGTGGTGATCTATGCAAAGGAGAGCCTGTCACCAAAATTTTTATTTAAAGATGAGCAAGGAAGAATTTTGGCAATTGAAATACAGACGCAAGGAGAAAATTTTTTAATATTAGGAATCTATGCACCGAATGAGGGGAAATCAGAATATTATAGGAAGCTGCACGAGACAATGCTGGATTATCTAGAATATACCAACATCATTATGATGGGAGATATGAATGGGGTGGTCTCTACAAATATGGATAAGTCACAAAATCAAAACTTAACAAAAGACGGCAGACTACCTAAAACCTTCTTCGAACTAACTGACAATATGGACTTGATTGATATAAGGAGGACAAAGAACCCCCTGGGAAGAGAAGGGACATTCTTTTCTGAAGCCCATCTGTCATGGAGAAGAATCGACCAAATATGGATAACTAGAGGGCTGGCACCTAAGACTAGAAAAGTGGAAATCTGCCCAAAAACCTGCTCCGACCATAACGCTATGAAAGTGGAAATGAGACTTACTCCAATCGGCTCCTTCAGATGGAAAATGAATGACACCCTATTAGGAGATTGTCAAGAAGGCCCAAAAAACTTTAAAAGATTATTTTGAAATAAATTTGAACACCACAGTGGAAAAAACAACAATCTGGGACGCAAGTAAAGCAGTCATGAGAGGGTTTTTGATACAACAGAACACGATAAAGAAAAGACTTTGGAATGAAAAAAAGGATAAGATCTTAGAGAAGATAAGAGATGGTGAGAAAAAACTGAGATCAAAACCAAAATCACAGGAGGTTCTGAGAGAAATTAAATTTTATCAAGCACAATATGCTAAACTGATAAATCAAGAAGTCGAGTGGAAAATTAAACAGATGAAACAAAGATAATTTGAATCAGTGAATAAGTGTGGGAAACTGCTAGCATGGCAGTTGAAAAAGAGACAAAAATTGAATACGGTTACTAACCTAGAGATTGAAGGGAGAAATATCCAGAAACCCGAGGAAATTAGAAAGTGTTTCCAGAGATACTTCAAAAAACTTTATACGCAAGGGCCGCAGGAAGAGACTGAGATAGACCAATTTCTAAAAAGTAATGGACTACCAAAACTATCCCAGGAAAAGAGAACAATCCTGAATTATAAAATAACACAACAAGAAATTGAGGGTGCCATTCAGAATATGCAACTAGGCAAATCTCCAGGACCAGATGGACTTACCTCCAAGTATTATAAGATATTGAAAGAATTTTTTATACAACCATTATTGGAGGTCTGTAATCAGATTATGGAGGGGAAGAAGGCGCCGGAATCGTGGAAAGAAGCCTTCATCACATTGATACCCAAATTGGAATCTGAAAAGACTCAACTTAAGAATTACCGTCCCATCTCACTCCTAAATGTGGATTGCAAAATTTTTGCAGATATTTTGGCAAGTAGACTTAAAAAAGTGCTAAATGAAGTAATTCATAAAGACCAGGCAGGCTTTCTCCCAGGTAGACATTTGTTTGATAACACTAGGAATATTATTGACATTTTGGAACTTTTGCAAACTAATATCAATACAAAAGCAGTGTTAATTTTCCTTGATGCGGAGAAGGCCTTTGACAACATCTCTTGGAAGTTTATGAAGAAAAATTTGGAAGGGATGGGAGTGGGACGGGGGTTTGAAAATGGAATAGAGGCAATTTACTCAGAGCAAAAAGCTAAATTGATAGTTAACAATGTGGTGACAAAAGAGTTTAAAATTGAAAAAGGAACACGACAAGGGTGCCCCCTATCCCCTCTGTTATTTATTTCAGTCCTGGAGGTGCTTTTGAACATGATTAGGGAGGACCGGTTGGTGCAAGGAATACACGTCGGAGTGAAACAATATAAACTGAAAGCCTTTGCAGATGACTTGGTTTTAACATTACAGGAGCCAGAATCTAGTACGAAAAGAGTTTTAGAATTGATTTATGAGTTTGGTCGGGTGGCGGGATTTAAGCTGAATAAGCAAAAAACTAAGGTTTTTGAAAAAAAATTGACACCTTTAGAAGCAGAAGGGTTTCAGAAAGAGACAGAGTTAAATGTGGTTTAAAAAGTGAAATACCTAGGGGTTAATTTGTCTGCTAAAAATTTGAACTTATTTAAAGACAATTATGAAAAATGTTGGTTAGAAATCAAAAAGGATCTAGAAACTTGGTCAAGATTGAAACTTTCCTTGTTGGGTCGAATTGCAGCTATACAAATGAATGTATTGCCAAAGATGTTGTTTTTGTTTCAAACCCTACAGATTGTGGACAGAGTGGAATGTTTTGGAAAGTGGCAGAAAGATATTTCTAAGTTTGTCTGGCAGGGCAAAAAGCCCAGAATAAAATTTAAAATTTTAACTGATGCAAAGGAAAGAGGGGGGTTTGCCCTGCTGGACTTAAGGTTATATTATGAAGCTGCAGCTTTCTGCTGGATGAAGGATTGGTTACTCTTGGAGAACACTGATGTCCTAGATCTGGAAGGGTTCAATAATGCTTTTGGATGGCATGCATATTTGTGGTACGACAAGGTAAAGGTTCACAAAATGTTCAAAAACCATATTGTCAGAAAAGCAATATTTATTGTCTGGACAAAATATAAAGACTTATTAGAAAACAAGACCCCGAGATCACCAATGGAGGCTAAGGCCCGAAAAAGACTCAATATGGAGGCCGGTTGGCCGAAATATTGGGAAATAATAGAAAAAATTGGAGACAATTGGAGGTTGCAGAGTTTAGAAAAATTAAAGAATAAGGTGCGAGATTGGTTACATTACGCTCAAATTCAAGAGGTTTTTAAACTGGATAAAAAAATAGGATTCCAGGTGGAAAAATCGAAACTAGAGACAGAATTGCTTGAACCAAAGACTAGGGTACTCTCGAGAATGTATAACTTGCTGCTTAAATGGAACACTCAGGATGAGACAGTCAAATCAGCCATGATAAAATGGGCTCAGGATATTGGGTATAACATCATGTTTGAGGACTGGGAAAGGTTATGGACCACCGGAATGAAATTCACGGCATGTAATGCCCTGAAGGAAAATATTATGAAAATGATATATAGGTGGTACATGACCCCAGTCAAGCTGGCAAAAATATATCACCTGTCTGATAATAAATGTTGGAAATGTAAGGAGGCTGAAGGGACATTCTTTCACCTCTGGTGGACTTGTCCAAGAGTGAAGGCCTTCTGGGAAATGATCTATAACGAGTTAAAAAAGGTATTTAAATATACCTTTGTTAAGAAACCAGAGGCCTTCCTCTTGGGCATTGTCGGCCAGAAAGTGTTAAAGAAGGACAGAATCTTCTTTATGTATGCGACTACAGCAGCAAGAATACTCATCGCAAAATACTGGAAGACACAAGATTTGCCCACACTGGAAGAGTGGCAGACGCAATTGATGAACTATATGGAACTGGATGAAATGACTGGCAGAATCCGAGATTTGGGTGAAGAAACAGTGGAAGAGGACTGGAAAAAATTTAAGGACTATTTACAAAAACAATATAAGTTGTATGAATGTTAAGAATTTACACGATCCGGAAACTTTAGCTCCAGCAATTAGATTTTGTGAAACAGGAAACTAAGCTATAAGTAAGAAAAGGTCGAAATTTAAAGTAATACTATATTTAATTTAAGGTATAAGTAATTGATAAAAAGTACTTTAAATCCAGAAGTACAACATTTGAAAAGTACAAACTAAGGTACGAAACAAGGTAATAATTTGCTGATATTTTTATTATAAAGAATGCAGGGTAAGGGAGATGTGAGGAAGTCCAGTTAGTTATATAAAAAATGTTTTGAATGGTTGGGTTTTTTTCTTCTTCTTTTCTTTCTTTTCTTTCTTTTTTATACTTCTTTTTCTTCTGTGTATATTTCTAACCTTGTATTTGAAAATTTAATAAAATATTCTATAAAAAATATATATATTGTAAAATCTTCAGATGAAGGGCAAATAAATTTTAAAAATAATAAATGAGGATATTGACATGTGCCAAGGAAGGCAATTTATGTCTTTATTTAATTTGGAAACCACCCGACCCAGTGCTGCCGACTTGAATAAAATACAATCAATCACATGATGCATGCATGCCATTTGAATGGCAATGCCTATAATGGCAACAACTTTTTAAAAAAGTAATATTTTGAGCCCATAGTTCAGTTTCCCAGCAGCTCCCCTTGCCCCGGAGACACTTCTAGCATTCCATCTCCTCTACCCGTGGCATTGTGCAGCAGTGGGGAAAGTGACCTCTTCACACCGGATGTCCATTTGGTATGGCCCTTTCGAGGTTTTTTCCTGCCCCTTGTGTTTGTCTTTCATTTGTTCTCCTTTGTGTGGTGCCAGTAGACGCCACAATTCTGTGGGTTCTCTAGGTGGTGCAGAAAGCACCTAGAAGCTCCCAAGAGGTTGAAGTGCCGATCAAACTTCAGTTTTGCGCTCTATTAATTCCAATTAGCCAGCAGAGGGTGTCACAGGGCCAGCCTACTTTCCCTTTAAAGCAAACTTGGGTCTCCAGCTGTTTTTGGACTGCAACTCCCATCATCCCTAGCTAGCAGGACCAATGGAGAGGGATGATGGAAACTGTAGTCCGGGAGCTGATGGGGACCTAAGCTTGGGAAACCCAGCTTCAAAGCAACTTTTCCGTTTTACCAGCAAAGATGGGACCTGTCCACATTTGTATTTTCTTGTATTTTGTTTTCCTCATGACTTTTGTGCGTTTATTTATTTTTTATTTTTTAAGAGGACAAATTGAGAGAGAATCTTTATTTATTGCATTAGCCGTGTGGCCATAGCATAATATACATTGAGATAACAACATAAAATAGGGGTGGGGAGGTAAAGGTAGATATCGTCCTGGGCGATTACTTAAACAAACAAACAAACAAAAAAACTGTTGAGGCTGGAGGAGGACCGTTAAAGGGTCCTTCAGCTCCTCAGATATGTCCTAGTTCGATTGTCCTTGTACAATAAGGCTACTTGGGACTTCGTTCGGTTGTGCGGCGTATCGACTGCAGCTGTGGTGTTAAAGAAGACGGTGCCGCTTTCCTCTTCATCACACTAAGCAGGAAGTTTGCTGTCATCTCGGTAATCCAACAATCAGAATCCTGCAGAAAGAGGGACACTATCCAAGGCTGGATTGGGAGATGAAGCTTATTCACTAGGGGGGTTAAAAACCGAGATCTTTCATCTGTCCAGATGGGACAGAAGAGCATTACATGGTCCATAGTCTCCAGGGCCGTGTCATTACAAGAGCATGTTCTATTTGCAATGGGAACTCTGGAATAACGACCCGACAGAACTGCTGTAGGAAAACAGTTGAGACGGGCACAGGTAAAGGCCCTACGCTTAGCCTCCGAAGAAATTGTGAAGCAGTATAGAGGGATGCCTTCTTTGCCTCAGTCTTCTCCGATAAGGAAAACAATGCCCGACCTGAAGAATTTGGAGCAAATGATTCAGCAAAGGAAACACAGCCCAGAATAACTAAGGAGATAGTACAAGAATACTTGGCCAGTTTAGATGTATTCAAGTCTCCAGGGCCAGATGAACTGCATCCAAGAGTATTAAAAGAACTGGCAGATGTGATCTCAGAACCACTGGCAGTCATCTTTGAGAATTCCTGGAGAACAGGCGAAGTCCCGGCAGACTGGAGGAGGGCAAATGTTGTCCCTATTTTCAAAAAGGGGAAAAGAGAGGACCCAAATAATTACCGCCCAGTCAGTCTGACATCAATACCAGGGAAGATTCTGGAGCAGATCATTAAGCAAACAGTCTGTGCGCACCTAGAAAGGAATGCTGTGATCACCAATAGTCAGCATGGATTTCTGAAAAATAAGTCATGTCAGACTAACCTGATCTCGTTTTTTGACAGAATTACAAGCCTGGTAGATGAAGGGAACGCAGTGGATGTAGCCTACCTTGATTTCAGCAAGGCATTTGACAAGGTGCCCCATGATATTCTTGTAAAGAAACTGGTAAAATGTGGTCTTGACTATGCTACGACTCAGTGGATTTGTAACTGGCTGACTGACCGAACCCAAAGAGTGCTCATCAATGGTTCCTCTTCATCCTGGAGAAGAGTGACTAGTGGGGTGCCACAGGGTTCTGTCTTGGGCCCGGTCTTATTCAACATCTTTATCAACGACTTGGATGATGGACTCAAGGGCATCCTGATCAAATTTGCAGATGACACCAAACTGGGAGGGGTGGCTAACACCCCAGAGGACAGGATCACACTTCAAAACGACCTTGACAGATTAGAGAACTGGGCCAAAACAAACAAGATGAATTTTAACAGGGAGAAATGTAAAGTATTGCACTTGGGCAAAAAAAATGAGAGGCACAAATACAAGATGGGTGACACCTGGCTTGAGAGCAGTACATGTGAAAAGGATCTAGGAGTCTTGGTTGACCACAAACTTGACATGAGCCAACAGTGTGACGCGGCAGCTAAAAAAGCCAATGCAATTCTGGGCTGCATCAATAGGAGTATAGCATCTAGATCAAGGGAAGTAATAGTGCCACTGTATTCTGCTCTGGTCAGACCTCACCTGGAGTACTGTGTCCAGTTCTGGGCACCACAATTCAAGAAGGACACTGACAAACTGGAACGTGTCCAGAGGAGGGCAACCAAAATGGTCAAAGGCCTGGAAACGATGCCTTATGAGGAACGGTTAAGGGAGCTGGGCATGTTTAGCCTGGAGAAGAGGAGGTTAAGGGGTGATATGATAGCCATGTTCAAATATATAAAAGGATGTCACATAGAGGAGGGAGAAAGGTTGTTTTCTGCTGCTCCAGAGAAGCGGACACGGAGCAATGGATCCAAACTACAAGAAAGAAGATTCCACCTAAACATTAGGAAGAACTTCCTGACAGTAAGAGCTGTTCGGCAGTGGAATTTGCTGCCAAGGAGTGTGGTGGAGTCTCCTTCTTTGGAGGTCTTTAAGCAGAGGCTTGACAACCATATGTCAGGAGTGCTCTGATGGTGTTTCCTGCTTGGCAGGGGGTTGGACTCGATGGCCCTTGTGGTCTCTTCCAACTCTATGATTCTATTCTATTCTATGGATCCCTTCAGGGGGTGGAATAGCTAGGGCTAGGCCTGAACACGGTCCTCTTGCATAGGAAGCTGTGTTAGAAAAATCAAGTTGCTGTAGTTTCTTTTTAATTAGAGGTAGGGCCGCCGGGCTGTTACACTCTAAGTTAAGGACAGTTTTACAGTTCAAATTGAGAAGAGAGCGGAATTTGAGGTTAATTGTAGTTTTCCAAGGAGAATTATGAATATCTCTTAGGATCAGATTGGAAAAACCACCTCTAATTCGAGCATCCGATGTTAGTAGGTGGAAGCTGTAGGAAATGGCTCGGCTCCATGCTCGTTTAACAATTGAGGACTGGGCGAACTCGAGTCGTAGGGCTGCACCTGAGACACATCTCGGGACGCCAGAAAGAGATCTCAGAAACATATGAAGTGGGCGATCCAAGTTACCTGATATTGCTGTAGTCCATACTTCGCATCCATATATTAATTTTGGGACAACTTTGGCATTAAATATTTGAATTGCTGCTGGAAGGTGTTTGCCACCCTTCTGGTGGTAAAATCGGACAATGGCGTTAGAGGTCGTGGTTGCAGCAAGAAAAGCAGATTGTAGATGGGTGGTCCAGGGGAGATTATAAGTGAATATTACGCCTAGATATTTAAAGGCTTTTACCTTTTCTAAGTAGCCACCTGTGATCTTAAGCGGCTCCAATTTGAGTTTGCGGGAACGAGTGAAGTGGAGGACTTTCGATTTTTTATAATTAATATTAAGAGCTTCCGCCTTACAATAGGCGATAAATGCGTTAACTGCGTTTGCTAGATCCGCAGCTGTTCTGGATAAGATGACAGCATCATCAGCATAGAAAAGGGAAGCAACGGGGTGACCTGCTAAGTGAGGAGGGTACTTCGATGCTAGCTTCAAAGTGGAAATTGCATCGTGAAGATAGAGATTAAACAATAAAGGGGCCAAGAGACAACCTTGTCAGATGCCCTTGGCCGTTGGAAATGGAGTAGTGAGGGAGCCGTTTGGACCACTTCGGACGCGAGCTGTGGTGTTTGAATAAAGGGAAATAATTAGGGAGAGGAGGTGCGAATCAATTCCCAGATGGGCAAGTTTGGACCATAATCTCTGCCTAGGAATGGAATCAAAGGCGGCCTCCAGGTCCATGAAAGCGGCAAATAGGTGGCCTTGCCTAGGAGCAGTGTATTTACTGGCAAGGTGATAGAGAGTTAGACAGTGGTCCATGGTTGACGCTGACTTTCGGAAACCGATCTGTTCTAGCGGTAGAATGTTCCTCTCCTGGACCCATGAGAGAAGTTCCTCCAGTAAAACAGCAGCAAATATTTTCCCCGGGATGTATAATAAACTGATGGGGCGATAGTTCCTTGGGATATTTGGCTGACCGCCTTTGAAGATCGGAACTATTATAGCTTCTCTCCAGGAGTCGGGGATGTCTAGGGCAGAGGAGATAGCGGTGAATACAGGAGTCAGGTGTTCGCTCCACCAAAGAGGATCAGTCAGGAAAAGGTCCAACGGTACCATGTCTGGGCCGGGGGCTTTATTTCTTCGCATTGACATTATGATGTTATAAATGCGAGTTGAGGTAAAGTTTATTGAGGAAGTGGAACTAAGAAAACAGAAACCGAGGTCCGACGGGGACTGAAGGAGATCTGTAAGATGATTTGGAGAAGCGAAACTGGTTAAATAATAGGCAATCCATTCATCAGGGGAAATCTTTGTAGCTGGATTGAATGGTGCCGAAGGTCTAACTAAGCGCCAGAAGGAGCGGGAGTCATGCCTCTCTACAGCCGAACGAAGAGTGGACCAAGCTTTAAAGATGTGCTGCTGCTTCTTGCAATGGATCATATTTCTGTATGTCCTTTTAATCTCTATGAGCTTTGCATGGATTTGGGGGTCGTTGGAAAATTTGATGATTCTGAGCATTTTCCTAATTCGCCTTCTTAGAGCTTTACATTCCTTGTCAAACCAAGGCGATTCAGAGAAAAGGCATTGGTGAGTAGGCGAGGTGGTGGTTATGTAAGTTGCTGAGAAAGCATCAAGTAATTTCCGGTATTGATCAGCAGGCAGGATTGGATCAGAGAGAGCTGCAGACATATCAATTGATTTTTGTATGTCCAGGGCAAGAGAGGAGCTGAGGCTTGTCCATTTCTTTGTTTTGTATACAGGGTGGCTTTGTACCATGGTTCTATAGTTTGAGGGGACTGAAAGTGGCTCTGTTAGGTTTAACAATAGAGTCAATGGAAGGTGGTCACCACCAAAATATTCAGCCACTTCCATTTTTGTAGAAATTGAGAATAGCTCCGGCGTCAATAAAATGTAGTCGACAACACTACTTCCCCGGGAAGTGATACACGTTAATTGCTGCGAGGACAGGGGAGTAATGTTACCATTCGCGATGCAAAGATCGTTTTCCATGGCCAATTGGGCCATCAGTCTCCCCGACGCGTTTGTTATAGGATCAAGAGAGCATCTGTTTCCCCAAGGGGGCTGCAGGGGGTTGTCCAGGAGTGCTGCGGGGGATACTATATCATCGTCATTGGGACCTATTCTTGCATTAAAGTCGCCTAAGAGGATTTGAGGAAGTCCTGGGTTAGTTGTTTGAAGATCATGGAGCCAAGACGAAAGTTCAGACCACCTTTCATTGCGGTCGAAATCGTTAATTGCTGGGGGCAGATATACTGTAGTTATCAACCATGTGCTTTTGGTCTTTGGGAGATGGATCTTTATAGTGAGAAAGTAAGGGGAAGATTTAATTTCCTCGCAAGTAGTGAGAGATAGGCTGGTTGAAATAAGACAGGCGAGGCCAACTTGGGGGCGACCCCTGTTGGTTAGTTTACGAGCACAGGAGCTAAAGGAGCAATAATTTGGGAGAGCGATACTTTGTTGGGACCAGGTCTCTTGGAGGCACACAATGTCGAAAGAAGAGATGAAATTCATTGCTTCAGGATCCATTTGCTTTGTCGCCCCGCCGTTAACATTCCAGGAGACAATTTTAAGGTTCTGGGATGGGTTGGGTGCGTCTTTCAAGGAAAGAGCTGCTTTTGCTTGATTTGTGAGTGAGGATTGAGTCTGTTCATATCTAATGATGTCGGATTTCCGCGGAGATAGGGAGCCGGCTGGTGTTTGTCTTTGGTCTGATCTTTGTCAGTTATTTCCCAAGGTGCTTTTAGGGATTACTTTTTTATGAGCCGGCCCATTACTCTCTGTACATGGCAAACTAGCCAAGTGTTCTATAGTTTCGGCTGTTAACTGGTGAATACTGACATTAGTAGTCACCGGGCCTTTGAAGTGTGTTATCTCTTTCTGTAGGTATTTTTCCGGTACCTGATTGTGGCCTAGTTCTGCCTCGTCTAGGTACCTCAGCTTGTCCCAAGAGCCTGGTGAGTTCACCTTTGGTATGGTTCTCCTTATTGGAGGTGGTGTAGTGTTCTCTTCAGCGTGCTGGGCTTCCTTAATTGGGGGTAGGCTGATCTCAGCCATCGTCTGAAGGTAGCATGGCCGACACGCCGCTGGGTTTTGTTCTTGTGTAAAGTTCAAATTATAGGAAGTCTGGTCCTTTTTGTGGGCGTCCACATTGATTTCCTTATTTATATCTCTCCCAGCCAGCTTAGCTCTCAGCGCATCCAATCTTTCTAATATTTCAGTTTGTATTGGAGATGGAAAATGGCAAAATTTCCTAATTAGGGTATTTTCTTCCACGGAGAAAAGATCCTCATCTTCATTCTCTTGGAGTTGCAGGTCTTGCAGGTGGACATCTTTCCTTTTTAGTTTTTGAAGCTCTCGATTCTGGAGACCAGGCCGGGTTTTGGGAGGTTGTTTCTCCTTACTAGGGTTTGCGTGCTTGGCTTCCAGGAGGGGATTCAGTGGTGCCTTGTTTTCAAAAAAATCTGAGAATTTTTATCTGGGCCTTTAAGAATATATATCTTGATCTGTAGATAAACGTGGCCAGGTTCTGGTCTCTGAATGTGATCATTGCTCTCATTGAACAACCATCATGATGCAAGTAATCTACAGAAATAATGTCATATGATCGGACGGCCATCTGCCATGGATGCTTTAGCTGAGATTCCTGCATTGCTGGGGGTTGGACTAGATGACCCTGGGATCCCCTCCTATCTCTCCACTCCTGAATTCTAGGAGGAGCTTCCTTGCCTCCTGCAAAGCCCTTTTCCCTGCAAGCTCTTCCTCTGGCTTCCGCCCAAGGGAGGGAGATGCTCAGAGTCCAGCCAAGAGCCTCACCCCCAAAAGGATATCTGGGCATGGGCGTAGCCAAGGGGGCAGCTGCCCCCCTTAATCCATAAAAAATAATAAGAATCTGAGGTTCTGCCAAGCGAGAGAGGGCTGAGCTGGAGGGACTCGGCTTGGCAAGGGTTAAAGGGAAGTGAGCTGCCTTCCTAGAGAGGAAAAGAAGCAAGAGGGGGCCAGGTCCTCCAGAGCCAAGGCCCCTCCCTCCCCAGTCCTTTCCTTGCTTTGGGGTCTCTCCTGCAAGGGCTGCCTCGCTGTCCCCTCCTGGGATCTGGTGAGTCCCCTCTCTCTCCCCCTAGAGGGTGCAGTGGGGAGACGGGGGGGGGGGTCCCAGGGCTGCAGCAGGGGAGGGTGCCTGGGGGGCCTGATCCGGGAGGGGCCAGGTCTGCCACGCTCTCCTTCCTGGAGATCAGAGGATCCCAAACTCACTTGGCCCTCCGCCCCCCCCCTTCAGAAAAAATCTGCCCCAAGAGCAACGGAGAGGAAGGAAGGAAGGAAAGGTGGGAGAGAAAGGCCAGGAACAAAGAGAGGGATCCCAGCCCCTAGTCTGGCTGCTGCATTGCAGACCAGTTTCCCAGTCGTCTCCCAGGGCAGCTCCCCACGGAGGCCACTGCAGCAATCCCCTCGCACCCAGAGCATGGCATCCCAGGACCACATCCTCTCTGTCCCAAAGGGATTGTTGCTGGCAAAGCAGCCGGAAATGGGCGCTGCTACTCACTGAGCCTCCAAGGGCCTTGGCATCAATCGCTGTGTGTGTGTTAAGCTATCTAACAGAATAATAATAGGAATAGGAATAATAATATTAAAATAAAAAATTACCCACCTAAATTTCAAAGGAGATGTCTTTGGCCTGCTCACTTGGCCCTCAGGGTGTTGATCAGATACATACCTGGCCCTCAGAGCAAAGAAAAAGGGACCCCACCCCAGGAGTCTGTCTGGAGAGCGGCAGAGAGGAAGACAGTACAAGAAAAGGAGACAGAAGCAGGAGAGTGGGGGGGGGGGGAGCAACTCCTGAGGACCCCCACTAGAGCCAAGCATCCATTTTTCACAAGATACAAATGATTCTCTTGTCAGTTGGTTCTGACTTCATTTATTGACAGGAAGGCTGCAGAAACCAGGTTGATTAATCTCCCAGAAATCCCTTCAGTTGCCTCCACATTTTGCGTGGCTAGAAGGCTAGAGACGTATTTCTCCTCCTCTTCCTCCTCTTTCTTTTCAAAAAGATACCTCATGGTCTGGGTTGCGGTGCAATCCTGCCCTGATTCCCAGCAAGACTCATCCATGCTTGCTCAGGGAACCATTTCCCCTCCTGTCCTACAAATTCTGTAACAGAACAATGTATTTGCTTTGTAGGATTTGCTAGAGCTTCTCATTAAGACGGGCAGAACTTGTCAGAAGACCAAAGGGTTCCTTCCGATCTCTCAGAGGCTTCCTGAGAGCACACATGGAGGAGCAAGATTCAGCCGGCTCTGAAGCAGGAAGACGCCATGCCAGCCAAACTGGGAGCAGTGGGGGATTCTGGAAAAACCCAGTGCAGAAGATCCTGGGTGAGGAGGACACCCTCCGCTCAGAGGTGCAGAGCCAGCAGTTGAGGCAGTTCTGCTGCCAGGAGGCCAAAGGACTCCGAAAGGTTTGCAGTCGATTCTGCCACCTTGACCATCAGTGGCTGAAGCCGGAAAGGCACACGAAAGCTGAGATGCTGGACCTGGTGATCTTGGAGCAGTTCCTGGCTGTCCTTCCCCCGGAGATGGAGAGCTGGGTGAGGGAATGCGGAGCGGAGACCAGTTCCCAGGCGGTGGCCCTGGCCGAAGGTTTCCTCCTGAGTCAGGCAGAGGAGAGAAAGCAGGTGAGAGAGACTTTCGTCTGGATACTCCCAAGGGGCTCCAAACAGGACAGAGAACATCCCATAATGGTCTGCTGATGTCCGATTTGTTTTCTTGGAAAGCATCTATGGAATGATGCTTCAAGTCTTTGCCATTCTCTGTCTAATATTTCTCACCATTCTCTGTCTAATATTTCTCACCATTCTCTGTTTTGAATCCTTGTTTCTTTTTCAGGGAAAGGATCTCTTTGCAGAAATGGACCTGGATTCCTGTGAGGCAGAGAGGCCTCCGTTGGACACCAGAGAGAGGCCACTGGGTAAGGAGGAAGGTGGTTTTCCCCCATTTGGTCTCATTCTGTTGGTTTTCCAACTCATCTGGGGGTTCTTTTCATCTTGTTTTGCGGGGAGACAGATGGGAAGAAGGTTCCAGAGGAGGGGAGATGCATTTCTGCTCAACTAACATATGAAATGGGCACAAACGTCCAAATGCTCTCAGTAGGTAAGGCTTTCTCAAAGGCCCATCTGTAGTAAGAGATGCCCTGTTTCACCTGTGAGAGAAGCAGGCACTCCAGGCGTCCTGATCACCGTTTTTCTCTTGCAGGTGGCAGAAGGACGCCGGCAAGACTTCCTGATCCGTCTTTTCATGGGGGCAGAAGGGAAGCAGCGGCTGTGGAACCAGATCAGGTCAGGGGAAGCTGCCTTGTGGGGACAGAGGCCGAGGGATGGAGCAATATCATGCACTGGTTGGGGACAGAGGAATGGTGGGAGGAGGCAGCCGGGGAACCAGGAAGGGAAGACGGCTCAGAGCCGAAGGAGTGGAGGTAGAAGAAGGATGAGCGGTCAGAGGGGGAAGAGGGAGAATACTGAGAAGAGGAGGTGTCAGAAGCTGAAGGGTTTACAGGACTTAGTGAGCTGGGAGACTCTGTGGCAGAATGCAGTGCAGAATCAGAGGCAGAAGAGGAAGGAGGCGAGTGGGAGAGGAAGGTCGGGAGGCAGAGGTGAGTCAGGATAAGGAAGAGCCACCGGTGGCTCCCTCTCCTTTTGCCAGAAGCCCCCCTCCCTGCTTGTCTCTCAGAGCCAGGAGACCCTGTTCATTGCAGGAATCTCTGCTAGATCATGCTAGAGACAGATGGCCATTCAAAATAGGAATGGAATTGGCGTTGCTCTGATGAGAAGGGAGGCATCGCGCTGCCCGAGCCTTGCCGCTGCTCTTTGCCCTCCTTCTTCGCCTTCCATGCCTGACCCACCGCGCAGCGCTTCCCCATCACCACCACCGAAGAACCAACAACTCAGGGGCTACCCAGGATCATGGAGAGAGGAGATAGAAGCCTTGGAGGAAGGGGAAACGTGGCGGTTGAGGTCAAGGTGTTGGCCGCCCCTCTGCCACCTCCATCGCTGCATCATCAACGCCCCACACATGTAGTAATATTTATTTATTTATTTATTTATACTTAGTGTCCCCGGATTCATTGAAAAAAATGTGAACAAATAGTGGCCTGGATTCACCTAACCAGCCCCATCCACTACAAAATGGGGCCTGCCCCCCATTGCTCCCCCCTCCATGCCCCCATGAACCCCTTGAATTTGGCTGTAGGGCATTGGGAGGGAACTCCCGAGAACAGCTCAGGAGGAGAGGAGAAAGTGGACCTTTCCATCTTATGACTTGGAAAACACAATGTGGAGAACCACGTATTTGCACAAAGACGAATACCCAGAATTAAAATGCAGAATAAAGTAAGCATCCATATTTAAAATGTGCAGCAAAGCAACCCTATTGAAACAACACTGCAATTAACAGGAATGAAACAACAGAGCATTGTGTAGCAGATCAAATTTCTGCTGTCTCAGAGGAGGACATTTCCCTTTTTCTTTTAGGGTCTAGTGTGCTTTGAAGATGTCGCTGTTCGTTTCACGGACGAGGAGTGGGCGTTGCTGGATCCTGAGCAGAGAGCTCTGCATAAGGATGTCATGGAGGAGAATCGTGGAATCGTGGCCTCTCTTGGTAAGGCTCCCTGTGGGATCGTCATATCAGCCTGGAACTTCAAAAAATACCTCTCTGGGACCAACGTCATCTATTTTCACAGAGCTCAACAGCGCCCCCTATAACACCTGGGAACCTAACACCCCCACAATAAACAGTAAATTACAGTTTTTCCTTTGAACAATCTTTCACAAATTATTTCTTTTTCTACCAGGATTGGGCTGGTCTGAACTCCCCAGGCCATATTAAATGTCAGTTTCAGAATTGTTAGGAAAGATAAGTAGCTTCAGGTTTTCTGGTTTTGTTTTTGCTCCTGTCAGTCTTGGGTTGACCAAAGAGATGACTGACATTGGAGATGGAGGGGATGCCATGACTGGGCCAAACAAAATTCATCCCAGAGAAGAACTGGGCTTATGGAATCTCAGGTAGTAGTAGCAGTGATGAGGATGATGATGATGATAGTAATAGTAATACAGTGGTACCTCGGTTTACAAACTTAATCTTTTCCGGAACAGGACTGTTCTTATATCGAGGTACCACTGTGGTAATAATAGTATTTCCCCCCCCCCCTATCCTGCCCATCTAGCTGGGTTGCCCCAGCCACTCTGAGCGGCTTCCAACACATATAAAATCATGAAACATAAATAATAACAATCTGATCCCATATAAAAAGAACATTAACTTTAAAATTAACAACTTATACTAGTGGCCAAAATTGTGGAAATCGTTTGTGAAAAGTGTATTTCTGAGCTTTGATGTCTCATAACACCACTTTTGTGTGGAGTAATACCATAAAATTAAAGAGCTATGGAAATATAATTTAATGAAAAATGTAATGCAATGACTTTTATGAAGGAGTATTTATTAGAACAGCATTCATAAAGAAAATACGTGAAACCTTTGGTAACCATTGGTAACCTTTAGCGGCCTTACAACGCCTTAGCATTAAGTTTTTAGCTCTGCAGCTGTAAGAATGTGAAACCAAGACTGAATTATTGCCTCTGTTAATTTGGCTTTATTGCTGGGTTGCCTTTGATTAACAAGTTTCTTTCGTCAGCTCCATAGATTTCCAATTGGGTTAATGTTTGAGCTATTCCCAGGCCATTCCGGCAGTGAAATGGGATTACAGTGGTGCCTCGCAAGACGAAATTAATTCGTTCTGCAAGTTTTTTCTTCTTGCGAGTTTTTCGCCTTGCGAAGCACGGTTTCCCATAGGAATGCATTGAAAATCAATCAATGTGTTCCTATGGAGACCGTCCGGGGACAGAGGGGAAGCACCGCGCGCCTTCCCCTCTGTCCCCGGACCTGTTTAAAGCAAGGGGCGGCGGAGAGAAGATTGCTTCTCCCCGTTGCCTGCCCCGCAATCTCTGTCCCCTGACCTGTTTTAAAGCAAGGGAAGGGGCAGCAGGGAGAATTGCTTCTCCCCGTTGCCGCCCCTTGGTTCAAAAGGGGTCCGGGGAGAGAGGGGAAGGTGCGCGCGCCTTCCCCTCTGTCCCCGGAGATTGTGGGGCTGGCAACGGTGAGAAGCGATCTTCTCCCCGTCGCCCCTTGCTTCAAAAGAGGTCCGGGGACAGCGGGGAATACGCGCTGCGCTTCCCCGCTATCCCCGGAGCTTGCGGGGCAAGCTTCGTTTTGCAAAGCAAGCCCATAGGGAAATGCGTCTTGCGAAACGGCTAAGAAAACGAAAAACTCCTTCGTCTAGCGAGTTTTTCGTCTTCCGAGGCGTTCATCCTGCGGGGTACCACTGTATCTTGAAAGCACCTTTTGCACAAAGTAGCAAAATGACATGGAACTCAATCCTGTTGAAATAGAAAACAAACAAACAAACAAACAAACAAACAAACAAACAAATATAAATGCTTCAGTATCTGGGTAAGGATCACCCGCGGAATGCTTCAGTTTGGGCTAAAGTATTTCATTTATGTATTTTGGGGCATTTATATTCCCCAAATGATGCAAATTCTGCCCACACCTTTTGCTGCCATCCAACCCCAGATCATCACACCTATCTGGGTGTTTTACGGTCGGTGTAATGCAAGTAGGATGTAAATCTTCTCTGATTTTTCTCCTTGCGTATTTCATGCCGTCACTACCAAGCAAGGAGATTTGGGTCTCAATGCTCCAAATAACACTGTCCCATTGTTCCGCTGTCCAGTTAACAAGGGTTTAACATTTTCAATCTTTGTTTGAGAGATAACAATGGCTTTTTCCTTAGACCAGTCCTTGCACTCAACTTCACACTACATTGCGCCATGTCATCTAGTATACAGCCAGATGATATTCTTCTGTCATGTAGGGACAGTCTCTCCATTCTTCGATCGTTATTTGCCTTTGTGCACCTTTTCCTGCCTTTACCAGTCTGATTTTGTAGTGATTGAGTTTCCTTATACCTCTTCCAAATTATAGAAAGGCCATCTTTGGTTGTTTTCCCCAATCTTTCATCTAATTTCTTCATAACTCACTTAATAGTACAATTTTACATCTCTTTCTGGGTGACCAATCAGCGTTTTGTGCCATTTCTATAATTTTATTATGTTTTACAAATTAAGCAAATTGTGCTTCCTTTTTCTGGTTATTTGGCTATAACATTTGATAGAATACAGATAATTAAATGAACGTTGTTGATTTGCGTTCTTGATTAAATTATCTTCCCATTGATATATAATTTTATGATATTACTCCCAAAGAAGTAGTCTTTGAGCCATCAAACTTCTGAAATACCCCTTTTCCCATAATTCTTCCATAATTTTGACCACTACTGTATATCAAACAAACCAACATTCAACAACACATCAGAATCTCATAATTAATATGTTGGTTAATGACAAACAACACAGGTAATGAACACCCCCCCAACTCCCTTCAGTTCTTCTCCATTTGTTCCTGAGGCTCTAATCCCTTTTGTTTCCATTGCAGATTGTGATGAATTGGAAATTGAGAACAAAGGTGACCACGACAAAATCCCCAGAGAGGAGAAGCCACGTAAAAATTTGGAGTGTGGAGAAAGCTGTTGTCAGAACTCCTGTTCCACTCCCCATCAACAAAATCTCATGGGAAAGAAACTATATCAGTGCATAGAATGTGGAAAAAGCTTCAATCAGAGCTCCTCTCTCACTTCCCATCAAAGAACTCATACAAGGGAGAAACCCTATCAGTGCGTAGTATGCGGAAAGAGCTTCAATAATAAATCCAATCTCTCTTCCCATCAGAGAATTCATACAGGAGAGAAACCATATAAGTGTGTGGAATGTGGAAAGAGCTTCAATCGGATCTCCTCTCTCACTTCCCATCAAAGAATTCATACAGGGGAGAAACCCTATCAGTGTGTGGAATGTGGAAAGAGCTTCACTCATAGCTCCTCTCTCACTTCCCATCAAAGAATTCATAAAGGGGAAAAACCCTACCAGTGTGTGGAATGTGGAAAGAGCTTCACTGACAGCTCCTCTCTGACTTCCCATGAAAGAATTCATACAGGGGAGAAACGCTATCAGTGTGTGGAATGTGGAAAGAGCTTCACTCATAGCTCCTGTCTCGCTTCCCATCAAAGAGTTCATACAGGGGAGAAACCCTATCAGTGTGTGGAATGTGGAAAGAGCTTCAGTCGGAGCTCCTCTCTCACTTCCCATCAAAGAATTCATACAGGGGAGAAACCCTATCAGTGCATGGAATGTGGAAAGAGCTTCAGTCAGAGCTCCTCTCTCAGTTTCCATCAAAGAAATCACACAAGGGAGAAACCATATCAGTGTGTGGAATGTGGAAAGAGCTTCAGTCAGAGGGCCAATCTCAATTCCCATCAAAGAATTCATACAGGGGAGAAACCCTATCAATGCTTTGAATGTGGAAAGAGCTTCAGTCAGAGCTTCTCTCTCACTTCCCATCAAAGAATCCATACAGGAGAGAAACCGTATCAGTGTGCGGAATGTGGAAAGAGCTTCCGTCGGAGCTCCTCTCTCACTCCCCATCAAAGAATTCATACAGGAGAGAAACCATATCAGTGCTTTGAATGTGGAAAGAGCTTCAGTCAGTGTTCCTCTCTCACTTTCCATCAAAGAATTCATACAGGGGAGAAACCCTATCAGTGTGTGGAATGTGGAAAGAGCTTCAGTCAGAGCTCCCATTTCACTTCACATCAAAGAATTCATACAAAGGTTTGAAAAACCATTATACAGATTTAGGAGCCAGGCAAATCCACACTTTTTAAACCAGGCCTTTGGCTGATTGACGATGCCCTTTTAAAATGTGGTGTTTTGTGTTTTTATTTTGTTTTTTAAATGTTGTAACCATCCTGAGACCTGTGGGTGTAGGGAATAGCTGCCAACTCTTAAAGGCCTGGGGCTCTTGCCCCCCCCAATAAAATATTTGAGGAGGCCACCCCCAGGTTTTAGTTTTGTTTTCCCCCAAACGTACCCTTTTATTCTTCCGCTACTTGCCATACAATTTCTCTTTCAATTTGCCCTCTTAAAAAATAAAAAATGCAGAAAGGTCACGAGGAAAACAAAATATAAGCAAATACAAACTTGGACAGGTCCCATCTTTGTGGGCAAGACAGAAAAGACTTTTGAATCGGCAAACAAATGTGGGAAACTGCTAGCTTGGCAGATGAAGAAAAGACGAAAACTTAATACCATTACCAATTTGGAAGTGGAGGGAAAAAATATCCAGAATCCAGCGGAAATTAGAAAATGCTTCCAGAGGTACTTTAAACAATTATATACACAAGGGCCACAGAAAGAGTTTGATATAGACCAGTTCTTGAGAACAAATGGACTTCAAAAAATCTCACAAGAAAACAAGACAATGTTGAACTACAAAGTCACGGAACAGGAGGTAGAAGACGCCATTCAGAATATGCAGTTGGGGAAATCTCCAGGGCCGGACGGTTTCACCTCAAAATACTATAGAACTTTGAAGGATTGGTTAATTCAACCACTAAAGGAGGTTTGTAATGAAATTTTGGAGGGGAAAAAAGTGCCAGAGTTGTGGAAAGAAGCATTCATTACACTTATACTGAAAATTGAGTCTGAAAAGACACAACTTAAGAACAACCAACCCATATCTCTCTTATATGTGGATTACAAATTTTTTGCTGACATTTTGGCCAAGAGGTTAAAAAAAGTCTTAAAGGAAGTGATACACAAGGATCAAGCTGGCTTTCTCCCAGGCAGACATTTGTCTGACAACATGAGGAATATAATTAACATATTGGAGAAGTTGCAAGAGGAAATCAATACAAAAGCAGTTTTAATTTTTGTGGATGCTGAGAAAGCCTTTGATAATATTTCTTGGAGTTTTATGAAGAAAAACCTTCAGGGGGTTGGTCATGTAGATGTTTTGATTAGTCCTTGACGTGCTAATTGATTTATACTCCAATTAGCTCTTTACAGCGGTCCGGCACGCTTCCCTCTCAGCGGTGCAATCTGCTTCTTCTCCGTCACTCCCAGCAGAGTAAAACACAGCAGCAAACTGTCACTTGCTTACGACAAACACACAGAGCACAGTAATGTCCATTTACAGCTCTTTATTTCATCATTTTCTCCGGAAAATTCCAGGACTCCTCGCAGCCATTACGAACTGCGTCTCTCTCTCTCAACGACCGGAGAGGAACAGACAGACTCCTCCCAAATCTCCTCCCAGCTTCCAAAGCTGACGTCAGAATGCTGAGGCATCATGGGAACAACTTAACCTCTTAAGTTCCGACTCCCATACCCCCTCTGCCACACATTCTGACAATACCTGTGGAACATCCACGTACCTCTCAGACTCACACTGTGCGAAACTTATCCACGCACCTGTGGCCTGATATCTTTCAGGTGGAATACCCTTCGTTGTGCGACTGGATCGCCTGGGCACAAACTCAGATGCTTCCCCTGGCTCACCATCACCAGCAGGTGTGTCCTCAGCATCTCTGGATTCCCCCTCTGACTTAAAGCGTCTTTGAATTCTCTCTATCACACTCACTGGAGAACTAGGCTCACTCTTGGCCTCTCTTTTTACAACCTGTGGAGATGCCCCACCCTGCTCCAGACCTTGGTCAGTGACCTGATCGTCATCAGCAGACTCAGCCTCTCCTTCCTCCCCCTCAGAATCTTCCTGTTCTGAGTCAGAAAGACATTCTGAAAGAACATCACGCTTGACAGGAGTCTTTGACCTTTCACCCTGTTCGTAGAACTCAGCGTGTTTGCTGATCAGCAGTTTACTCTGATCACCTGATGGGAACGCAAACCTCCATGCACGCGCTGCTGGCTCATACCCACAGAAGATCATTTTCCGGAACTTGGATCCATCTGGCCCCTGCAAAACTTCAGGCACCGGCACAGATGCATGCGAACCAAACCTGCGCAAAAAATGAATCTGCGGTTTCCTGCCATGCAACAAACCAAATGGTGTGTCACCTACCACTGAATTGTAGGTACGATTCCAGGTGAAGCTCACATACCTGATTGCCTCCAGCCAAAACCTTGGAGGTACCCCAGAATCTTTCAGCAACACCTTTGCAGTCTGGACCAGAGCCTCACATCGGAGCTCTGCCTGCCCCCTCTGATTGGGTGAAGTCACTGTGTGACGTATCCCTTTCTTGCGAAAGAACTTCCGCGAGGCAGAACCTGTAAACTCAGCACCTCTGTCACTTTTGACTGCTTGCACTCTGGTGGAGAACCTTGGTTCCACCTCCTCAATCCACCTTTTGATCAGCTGAGCTGCATCTTCCTTGGATTTGAGCCCAAGAGTCCAGGTATTCTGCGTAAAGTTATCTTGCATCGTCAGCAGAAACCTTGACCCTCCCAGACTTGGTTCCTTTACGGGACCCAACAGATCTATGTGAACCAGTTCAAAAGGTCTTGTGGCTACCCTATCCACCTTTGGGTAACTGCACCCTTTTACCTTTGCATGTCTGCATGCTTCACAATCTATCGCACATCCACATTCTACAATGTGACAGCCTTTGGCGACCTCAGGTAGCGTCTGTAGTTCTTCTAAAGAACCATGAGCTGTCCTTGCATGCCAGATATGTGCACAGGACACATGTGCGGGAATTTTAGCACACAGGGCTTGTGCTTTCTCATCCTTCCCCTCACCCTCCAGAGACGTTTTAAGAATGAAGAGATCATTCTGCCCCTTTTTAACCTTGGCAAGTATCCTCCCTCCTTTGGAGATTGTGCAGACATCATTTTTGAAACAAACCTTGAACCCCTTTTTTAACAAATAAGGTACAGACAAAAGACAGTGGTGTATCCCTGGAACAATACAGCACTCCAACTCCTCCTGTAAAAGAGACATAAACAGATTTGCAACGTTAGTTACATTTCTTTTCTGTCCATTTGCAAAAAGCACAGTCTTTCCGGCCGGAACTGCTCTGCAATTCCACATCTCGACAGCAGGGGTCTCTGGAATCAAGTTGCGATTAGCTGCAGAGTCAATAACAAAACAAAACTCTGAGCCTTTTTCACAGCTGTTTTCAAACAGCGCCATACTGGCTGTTATTTGGTAAATCTCCTCCTGGTGTTTGTCACGTACACCTGCCTCTGTCCCACGCCTGGCTGCTCTCCCAGGCTGGTTGCCATGGAAACCCGACTGGCTCCCATGGGAACTGACCTTGACAACATCCTGCCTTGCCTCTCTGCTCCGGTGGGGGCAATTTCGCCGCAGATGTTCAGTAGAATTACAAACGTGGCAACGACGAACAGTGGAAAAATACTGCCCGGGGCTCCTCCCAGCTGGCCTGGCCCTCCTTCTTCCGGAAAAGCACTCCTTGCCAGATCTGCCCCCTCTGAACTCCACTCCAGCACGCACAGTGGAAAACTTTTCAAACTTGCCTTTGGAATCCTTCGCCCCCCGACTTGCTCACTAGCACTCCTTGAGGCTAAATCATCGGGAACAGGGGCTCCAGCCATCTCTAGGCTTTCAGCTTTCATCTGCTCTTGGCCTCCTGCTGAGTCTTCACACAGACGTTTCAGCACTCGCCAGGCCTCACACGCAGATTCAACGCTTTCCAGGTGATGCCGCAACTTTGCATGCACACCTGCTATCAACATGCAGATCTCAGCTCTCTCAGCTTTCCCTCTCTGCAATTTCTCCTCCAGAGAAGCAGACTTCAGCTTTCCTGCATCTCTGTCCACCAGTTGCACTGGTTCTCTCTGGGAAACGTCCCAAACTTCCGTGGCTAAAAACCACGCTCTCACCCTTCTTGCCCAGGTATTCCACGCTTGGGCGGTGAGTTCTTCAAGCTGTTCAAACGGAGCTTGAAACACCTCCTGGCCATCTGCCATGTTCTCCCCCAGGTGCCCCAAGCTGTACTCACTAAACACCAGCTCCTCTGGCTCCTGCTCCTTGGAGAAACGATTTCCTGCTGCTCTCAGCACTGCAGCATTCAGCACAGCGTCTTTCAGCTTGCTGCTTGCCTCAGATACAGGCCTTCGCTTTGGTCAGCTTCACAAACTCAGAACGCAAACTTCAAACATTCCGGCAGCCTCCAGTGTGACAGTTTTACAAGCGGTAATTTAGGGGGTCCATAACCTGTAGATGTTTTGATTAGTCCTTGACGTGCTAATTGATTTATACTCCAATTAGCTCTTTACAGCGGTCCGGCACGCTTCCCTCTCAGCGGTGCAATCTGCTTCTTCTCCGTCACTCCCAGCAGAGTAAAACACAGCAGCAAACTGTCACTTGCTTACGACAAACACACAGAGCACAGTAATGTCCATTTACAGCTCTTTATTTCATCATTTTCTCCGGAAAATTCCAGGACTCCTCGCAGCCATTACGAACTGCGTCTCTCTCTCTCTCAAGACCCGAGAGGAACAGTGAGGAAAACTCCTCCCAGCTTCCAAAACTGATGTCAGAATGCTGAGGCATCATGGGAACAACTTAACCTCTTAAGTTCCGACTCCCATAGGTCAAGGGTTCGAAAATGGTATAAGTGCAATTTATTCAGAGCAAAAGGCTAAATTAATAGTTAACAATGTGGCAACAGAGGAATTTAAGATAGAGAAAGGGACACGACAAGGCTGCCCAATTTCCCCTTTACTTTTTATCTCCGTCCTGGAGGTTCTGTTAAACATGATTAGGAGGGACCATCTGATTAAAGGTATAATGGTCGGAGCTAAACAATACAAACTCAAAGCTTTTGCAGATGATTTAGTTTTGACATTACAGGAGCCAGAATCTAGTACCAAAAGAGTATTAGAATTGATCCAAGAGTTTGGTCAGGTGGCAGGATTTAAGTTGAATAAGCTAAAAACCAAAGTGCTTGAGAGAAACTTAACAATGAACGAAAGAGAGAGGTTTCAGAATGAGACAGGTTTAACAGTGGTCAAGAAGGTGAAATACCTGGGGATCAATATGACAGCTAAAAATGGGAACTTATTTAAGGACAATTATGAAAAGTGTTGGTCAGACGTTAAAAGGGATCTAGAAATATGGTCAAATTTGAAGCTTTCCTTGTTGGGTCGAATTGCAGTTATTAAGATGAATGTATTGCCAAGAATGTTATTTCTGTTTCAATCACAGATAGGTAGCCGTGTTGGTCTGCCATAGGCAAAATAAAAAAATTCCTGGAAGGATTTTTTTTAATTCTGTTTTAATCGTTACAGATAATAGACAAGATGGACTGTTTCAAGAAATGGCAGAGTGGCATTTCTAAATTTGTCTGGCAGGGCAGGAAACCCAGAATAAAGTTTAAAATATTAACTGATGCCAAAGAAAGAGGGGGATTTGCCCTGCCAGACCTTAAACTCTATTATGAATCAGCAGCTTTCTGCTGGTTGAAAGACTGGCTGCTTCTTGAGAACACAGACATTTTGGACCTAGAAGGTTTTAATAATGTTTTTGGATGGCATGCATACTTATGGTACGACAAGGTTAAAGCACATAAGGCATTTAAAAATCATATTGTCAGGAAAGCACTGTTTAATGTCTGGACACGATATAAAGACTTACTTGAAAATAAAACCCTGAGGTGGTCGTCACCGATGGAGGCAAAAGCTCAAAAAAAACTCAATATAGAGGCCAGGTGGCCAAAATATTGGGAGATTTTGGAGCAAGAAGGAGACAAGTTGAAATTTCAGAGTTTTGAGAAATTAAAAGACAGAGTGCGAGATTGGCTTCATTATTATCAAATAAGAGAGGTTTACAATTTGGATTAAAAAATTGGCTTCCAGGTGGAAAAATCAAAGTTGGAAACAGAACTGTTAGATCCCAAAACTAAGATACTTTGAAGAATGTATAACTTGCTGTTAAAATGGAATACTCAAGACGAGACGGTTAAATCTGCTATGATTAAATGGGCACAGGACATTGGACATAATATTATGTTTGCTGACTGGGAACAGTTATGGACCACAGGTATTAAATTTACGGCATGTAATGCCTTAAGAGAGAATATTATGAAAATGGTATACAGGTGGTACATTACACCAGTCAAGCTTGCAAAAATCTACCATTTGCCCGATAATAAATGCTGGAAATGTAAAGAAACTGAAGGTACATTCTTTCACCTTTGGTGGATGTGCCCAAAGATTAAAGCCTTCTGGGAAATGATATATAACGAATTGAAAAAGGTATTTAAATATACCTTCCTGAAGAAACCAGAGGCCTTTCTCCTGGGCATTGTCGGCCAGTTGGTGTTAAAGAAGGACAGAACTTTTTTTATGTATGCAACAACAGCAGCAAGAATACTCATCGCAAAATATTGGAAGACACAAGATCTACCCACTCTGGAAGAATGGCAAATGAAGGTGATGGACTATATGGAACTGGCAGAAATGACTGGCAGAATCCGTGACCAGGGAGAAGAGTCGGTGAAAGAAGATTGGAAGAAATTTAAAGATTATTTGCAGAAGCACTGCAAAATTAAGGAAAGTTAAAGTGATGCTGGATGGAAAATAAGTGGTATTGGTTAAAAGTTTTTTAAAGTGTATGCAAGTATAGATTGTTAATACTTAGAAATATATATTTACAATAGGTGATGACGCAGAGTTATGAAAAATGACAGAGGGTAAGGATTTGCTGAAAGGACTTTTTAAATGGGAATACAAAAGGGGAGGTGTGAGGGGGTCAAAGAACTAAGGTGATGAGATAAAGGAGATTGAAGGATGGAATTAATTTTAAACTTTAAACTTTTTATGTTTGTTTTCCTTTCTATCTATATCTAATCATTCCTTTTCTTTTATGTCTCTTTATTTTTTTTTAAATTGTTAGTTGTGTGAACTGTATTTTATAATTCTATGTGTGTTTCAAAAAATCTTAATAAATATTATAAAAAAGAGGAAAAAAAGAAAAAAAAGGGGGGGGGAAAGCTGCTTTGAAGCAAGGTTTCCCAAACTTGGGTCCCCAGGAGCTCCCGGACTACAGTTCCCATCATCCCTCCCTATTGGTCCTGCTAGCTAGGGATGATGGGAGCCGTAGTCCAAAACCAGCTGGAGCCCCAAGTTTGCTTTAAAGGGAAAATAGGCTGGCCCTGTGACACCCTCTGCTGGACAAAAGCACTGCCCCAGAATCTGAACCACCCCCAGTACTGCTACTTGGAATTTATAGATTGCAAAACAGAAGTTTGATTGGCACCTCAACCTATAGGGAACTTCCAGGTGCTTTCTATACCACCTAGAGTACCCACAGAATTGTGGCTTCTACTGGCAACAGACACAGGAGAACAAATGAAAGACAAACACAATGAGAGGGCAAAAACCTGGAAAGGGCCATACCAAATGGACATCCGGTGTGAAGAAGTCACTTTCCCCACTGCTGAACAATGCCACAGGTAGCTTCTGGGAAATTGAACTACGGGCTCAAAGTATTACTTTTTTAAAAAGTCACTGCCATTATAGGCATTGCAGGAGAAAGCTGGAGGTCGAGCAGGCCCAGGCTGTGCTGCGCCCAAGAGTGGGGGTGAAGGGAGAAGGGAGAAGTGAAGAAACAGGGAAAGCTTTTCCTTCCCGAAGTCTCCGGTGCGGCTCTGAATTTCACCTGGTCCAGAATTGTCCAGTGGAGCCACAGGATGTTTCCAAGGCTGTTTTCTGTGGCAACAAGATAACAAGGGAACTGGCAGAGACATGTCGTCACAGCATCATTTGGCTGCTGCTATGGCAACAGTGAAAAACTGCGACCAGGCCACGGGCTGAGCTGGGTGATTGATAGTGGGGCCAGTCACCACTTTATGCCATCGCCATCTAGTGATTTTTTGTGGAACTGCAAGGCTGTGAAAACTGGAAGAAGTGTAACTCTTGCAGATGGTTCCAAGCGCCAACTAATTATGTCTGGCTCTGTTTATTGTTCTTTTTTGCAGGCGGAGATTGAGGCCTATGTCGTTCCAGAGATGCAGTGCTGTTTGCTTTCTGTTTCCTCTCTTGTCCATGATGGGTTCAAAGTGTGTTTTGAAAATAATGTGTGTTCCATTTCCAGAGGTGGGCGACAACTGGTCAGTGTTGAGTGCAAAGACAGGCTGTTTGTGCTAGAAACATGTATTGCAGGTAAATGTCCCACTGAGGATGCACAAGCACAGTGTGCTAACGTTCCCATCCATGATGGGTGCCATCATGGCGTTTGGCACCAGAGAATGTCACATGTCAAGTGCGGGTATGTGAAGGGTGCAAAGAGGGGTGTAAGATGAAAGCATGTGACATACCTGGAATGCAGTGTGGAGTTGGGTGCTTAATGGGTTAACCTCTGGTATGCCCTGTACCTGGGAGAGGCTTCTACAGGAAGCCAAGACAGAAGTCACGTTATCTTTTTGTTCTGTGAGTTTGGTTTCACTTTTCCTCCAAGAGCGAGAGGAGAAAGATGCAATGGGTTTTAGCTCCGATGGACTTGTAATGCTGTGCTTGCAAATAAAGCTTTTAGCTTAGAGAAGCTGTCTGGACTATATTCACTCCCCTTTTCTCACACACGGAAGACGCTGCGTGTCTGCTATTTGTTTTTCTACCCGGGGTCATGCTTCTCAGAGTGTGCTCAAGAGGGAAGCATGGCTTGATGGAGAAAGCAATAAATCAGCAAATGCAGGGCCTTCAAGAAAGCCAAGGTTTAGACGTGCTCTTATCCTAGGTCTGACAGGGTAACCACAAAACCTTTTGAGCTAGTCCATGCAGACCTTTGGGGTCCTATGCCAGTTGCCAGTCTGGGTGGGGCAAATTTGTGCTATCTCTGGTGGATGATTATTCCAGAAATGGGTGGATTTTCTCTCTAAAGTACAAGTGAGAGGCCGCTGCTTTGGTGAAAGACTGGATAATGGCAGTAGAACTACAGTTCTCACTGCGGGTCAAGAGCTTTCAATCAGATCGCGGTGGAGAGTTCACCAGGTCTGCGTTGCAGAACTTCTGCCAGAAAAGCATACGCCACAGGTTGACTGTAGCAAATTCTCCTCAGGAGAATGGAGTTGCAGAATGCAGGTAGAGAACGCTGCAGGAGGCAACCGAAGCCATGCTCTTTGACACAGGGTTGCCCCAGCAGTTTTGGGTGGAAGCGTGGAAATCTGTGTCCTTCACTCTGAACCTTTCTTACAGTTCTGTAGTAGGGGACACGCCCTATTTTCTGCTGCACGGCAAGAAGCCCAAGGTGCATTTCTTCTTTTTTCCCTACAATCCCTAACAATAATGCTTCAGGCTTTTTTACAAAAGTTAATTGGAACATTTTCTTCAACTCATTGTATATCATTTCCCAGAATTTTTTTATTTTATTACAATCCCACCACATATGGTAAAAAGTCCCTTCTTTTTCCCTACATTTCCAACATATATTTGAGCCGGTTTTATACATTCTTCCTATCTGCACTGGTGATATATACCATCTATACATCATTTTCATGTAATTTTCTTTCAGCAAAGAGCAGTCTTTAAATTTTAAATCAGTTTTCCACAATCTTCCCCAATCTTCAAACATTATATTATGACCTATATCTTGTGCCCATTTAATCATGACTGATTTCACCTCTTCATCTTTTGTTTCCCATTCTAGCAGAATACTATATGCACCTTTCAGCAACTTCCTTTTCCCTTCTATGACTTCCTTTTGAAATCTAGATGTCGTGTAGCGAAATCCTTTCTTATTGTCTTCTTTGTATATTTCATGTAGTTGCCGATAGCGTAACTAACTCTGAAAGTGGTCTTTTATTTCCTTGTAATCTCTTCGTTTCCATTTTCCTTCTTGATTCTTTAAAAAGTCATCATATGTAAGCCACTTTCCTTTCTTTCCAAGCATTTTGAGCAGTAAAACTTCATGTGTTGAAAGCCACTAAGGGGTCTTCTGTTCTAACATATCTTTATACAGTGGTACCTCAGGTTACATACGCTTCAGGTTACACACGCTTCAGGTTACACAGTCCGCTAACCCAGAAATAGTGCTTCAGGTTAAGAACTTTGCTTCAGGATGAGAACAGAAATCGGGCCCCAGTGGCGCAGCAGCAGCAGGAGGCCCCATTAGCTAAAGTGGTACCTCAGGTTAAGAACAGTTTCAGGTTAAGAACGGACCTCTGGAACGAATTAAGTACTTAACCTGGGGTACCACTGTATCTTTCCCATATGCTCATTAGTGATTTCCTAATTATATGGTTATAAAAACTTTTATGTACCTTCCCTTTCCCATGCCATAAATATGCGTGCCAGCCAAATCTATTGGCATGTCCTTCCAATTCTAATGCTTCTTGCTTTTCCAACTTCACCCAGTCCCTAATCCATACCAGGCATTCAGCTTCATAATATAATGAAAGGTCTGGGAGGGCAAAACCACCTCTGTCTTTTATGCCTGTAAGTATCTTGTGGTTTATCCTTGGCCTTTTGCCACCCCCCACCCCCGATAAACTTGGAAATTTCTTTCTGCCATTTTTTGAAACATTCATCTTTCACAATTACTGGGACTGATTGAAAGAGGAATCGCATTTTTGGCAGAACATTCATTTTAACCACATAAATTGATTAATCTAAATACTGGACTACGCAATAGCCTGATGTATTAGAAAGCTTAAAATGCATGAGAATCCTCCATTGGGGTGTAGGCAATAAGACATTATACATTGAACATAAAAGCAATTATACACAAAAATTGGGTCCCCCCCCTTTGTGGAAATACCATACTGTCAGACACATGTTAGCATTCCTACATAATATCACACAATACACCACGTACTAATTAAATATCAGTTGCCTATCTTGAGGCAACTGTGATCTTTTACATATCTTTTCAATCCTGGGGCCCAGAGTCTTGAGGTTTAAGAGGTGAGAGAATGTGCTTGCAATTCAACTTTTTCCCCTTTGTCAGCCCCCTCCCTGTCAGTCTATATCCTTTGGAAAGAGATAGCTGTGGCCACTCTCGTGTCTTTTGTTGTTGTTGCTGCAGGTAATAAATAGTCTTGTGGTCACGAGGAATTGGGCTGAGGGTTTTCCATCGTTGGGTCTGGGTTGACATCTGTAGAAGGGATATCCTGTAAGAGGGAGGGTGGGGCAGGACTTTTGGGATGTAAAGACACAGTTATAAAGGTAAGAGGTAAAAGCCAAAAAGGGGAGAATCTCCTTGAGTTTTCTTGGGAAGCCGCAAACAATAAAAATATTGGCGAGTTAAGCATTTTATTCATTTCAATATTATTATCACATTTCCATATAATTACAATTGTTATTATATGCTAAAAATACAAAAAAGAAAAAATATAAAAGGAAAACAAAAGTAAAAAAGATAGATTACCAGCTAATCAATTTTTTCCAGACAAAAAATAAATGGACTTGACAGAACAACAGCGTTTTTTTAAAAATATATATATAATAATATTATTAAATAATACAAAGATATCAAAACCACACAGATTGTTACTGGACTGGAACCTTAAGGACTAGGAGGTGATGGTGAAATGGGCACACGATTGTGGCTATCCAATGAAGATGAAAAATGGGGAAAATTATGAAAAAAGACTTAAAATTCACCACATGCCATCTGATTTTTAGATGGTACCTGACCCCATCCAAATCAGTCAAAATAAATAAATATCAGCAATAAATGTTGGAGATGCAGACAAAATGAGGGAACCTTATTCCACATGTGGTGGACATGTCCCCAAAGGTAAAATAAAATAAAATAAAGTAAATGCTATTTATTTTAAAGAAAACCAAAGCTTTCCTATTTGATATTCTAACAATAAGCATACCAAATGAAAATAAAAGAGTGTTTCTTTACACGACAACAGCAGCTAGGATGTTAATAGCAAAATACTGGAAAATGAGTTAATATCAACAAAAGATGAGTGGCAATTAAAGTTGTGCTGGTACCTTGAACTAGCCACAATGCCAGAACTTCCAAGAGACTGAGATCCACTCCCAGTAATAAAAATCCTGCCAGTGATCTACCCATTGTCTTCGCACAGAGTTCTTGAGCTTTTCTCAGGGAGCAGTGACCAGAGTTGTGGATCGACCAGTAGATCATTTAACAAATTAAAATTATATAAACAATTGTGCTATAAAAGTACATACCATATATGAAGTATCCAGATAATGGAACTTATAACACAGTGGTTTCTGCAGTGAACAATAAGTCTTACAATGTATATAGACAGGTGCAGCATTGATTTAAGCTACAGGTGACAGAAATCTGCAGCTGTAAGGTTTTCTTCTTTAAGTGACCCCTATAAAAAAACAAATGTAAAGCAAACTTTATCCATACACAGGTTTGTTAATTTGTTAAAATATGTTGAATTACAACATTATATTCATTTATATTACTTAGAATATGTACAACTAATGAAGCCCATGAGAGCGAAACAAGGCATTATTTCAGACATCCTGGTCAACACTGTGCAACTGTAATAGGCTCCAATTTGGACTTTATGAACATATGTGGAACAGAAACTAGCAGACATTTGGTCTTTTGAATGAACTGATTTACTGGGGACTTCCGTCTATATTATTGCACTTTATGTGTTGTTTATGTGCAAGATAAACCTTTGATATTGTGATAAGAATGTATAGAAGAGTATTGTTTATGTGAATCCACAGACTGTTATGTTTTGTGTGTTTCTACATTCCAGGAACAGCATTCCTGACCCAGATTTCCACAGGAAGTCCCTAAGATGATTCCCCTTTCAAGCAGGATATGTGAACCTAGACCAACATGCTCCTCCTCCTCTGGCAGACGGACAACCCCTTCTCCAAAGCCCCTCCCTCCCCCACTTCCCCATGGGGGTCCCCCACACCACCCATCACTCACCAGGATGGCTTTGGCCGTCTCCTGCTTGGAGCACTTCAGGGTTCGGAGCCCCCTGAGCTGAGCTGCCTGGCAGTTCTGGATCACCTCCGGCAGGTACAGCTGATCTTCCTCCAGCAGCTGAAAGGCAAAAGTCAGTTCCTCACGAAGGGAGGGCTTCTCCACCTCCGAGAGTGCAGAGTGGGGGGCAGGTCTGAGTCCCTGCTCTGGTTCTCTCCAATACTCACCTCTGAGCAACAGATGTGCAACCGCAGCACATCTGCAAAGAGAAGGACATGGGGACAGGTGAGTCCGTCCCTGAGCACCTGGCAAGGATATTACAAGAGTTTTCTCCTGGATTCCAAGTCCTACTGCAGGGGAGGAGGGACACCCCAGGCCTTGGGGGGCGGGTAATCCTGGCCTCCTTCAACCAGAATGTGGCTCCCCACACTAACGAAATGGTCAATATCCGGTTCCACTCCACCCTTTTGAAATTTAAATATCAAAACAGATCCCAACTTTCAGAGCATGTAAATCACAGGAGTGGAGAGACCGCTGTGCCACTCACAGAAATAGGACTATACTTCCTTCTCCCACCTTTAAAGTATACATAAGGAACCTCAACTCCTCTCTTCAAGCCAAAAGACAACACTTCCCCGTCCCCGGGCAAAACCCCTGGGCTTTCATTGGTAGAGCCGCCATCACGCCAGTGGCGTTTACCTCAGCGCGACGCAAGGACTGACTGAGCGGGCGGCGAGATGCTTTCAGCCTCGGACACTTGGCGGGTTCTGAAATGGCCGTGCAGGCCAGATTCAGGACCCTGGCAGGCTGGATTTGGCCCACGGGACATGGTTTGAGGACCCCTGGTCTACACTGACTGGGACATTCTGCATGCCAAGCAGATGCTTTAGGGCTCCCCTTATTTCCCTAGCCTTTCAATGTTATGCTATTAGCAACCGTGGAGATTCCACCTGCCTCTTTCGAAAGGAGAAAACTCACCTGATCAATTAATAATAATAATAATAATAATAACAATAACGATAACAATAATATATTTATACCCACCCACCTGGCTGGCTTCCCCAGCCACTCTGGGCGGCTTCCAACAAAATATTAAAATACAATAGTACATCAAATATTAAAAGCTTCCCTAGACATAAAAATAACAACAATCCATTTTCAGTCCATTGAATTAGCAATTAAGCATTTCTGGAAAGGGAAATGGCATACTTTTGTATATTAGCATAAAAATCATGCATAAGAAAGTATTACTCATTTATGATGAGAATAGGATTTATTTATTTTGAACTTTGCTGGGTTCCTCCTTGGCAGCCAGTGCGATTGTTTCAGCAGGGCTAGAACTCAGGACCCGCTGCCTTGAGGGACATCTAAGAGCAGTTGGGCAGGGAAAGGTCTCCCTTGGGAGGTGGTGGACTCTCCTTCCTTGGAGGTTTCTAAGCAGAGATCGGACGGCCATCTGCCATGGATGCTTTAGCTGAGATTCCTGCATTGCTGGGGGTTGGACTAGATGACCCTGGGATCCCCTCCTATCTCTCCACTCCTGAATTCTAGGAGGAGTTTCCTTGCCTCCTGCAAAGCCCTTTTCCCTGCAAGCTCTTCCTCTGGTTTCTGGCCAAGGGAGGGAGATGCTCAGAGTCCAGCCAAGAGCCTCACCCCCAAAAGGGTATCTGCCCCCTAAATCCATAAAAAATAATAAGAATCTGAGGTTCTGCCAAGCGAGAGAGGGCTGAGCTGGAGGGACTCGGCTTGGCAAGGGTTAAAGGGAAGTGAGCTGCCTTCCTAGAGAGGCCAGGAAGCAAGAGGGGGCCAGGTCCTCCAGAGCCAAGGCCCCTCCCTCCCCAGTCCTTCCCTTGCTTTGGGGTCTCTCCTGCAAGGGCTGCCTCGCTGTCCCCACCTGGGATCTGGTGAGTCTCCTCTCTCTCCCCCCAGAGGGTGCAGTGGGGAGACGGGGGGGGGGGTCCCAGGGCTGCAGCAGGGGAGGGTGCCTGGGGGGCCTGATCCGGGAGGGGCCAGGTCTGCCACGCTCTCCTTCCTGGAGATCAGAGGGTCCCAGACTCCCACGAAATTTCCCTTCTTTAAACAAAGGAGTCCCTGGGACTTTAACTCTGTGTGACATCGCTCAGCCTCATTGCGCAACAGAGGAAACATGTGCAAATGGTTTTCCAAAGCTGGACTAGGAGGTGGACTAGCCCCCCCCCCCAAAAAAGAAAACCCCACGTGGAGGAAGGAAAGGTGGGAGAGAAAGGCCAGGAACAAAGAGAGGGATCCCAGTCCATAGTCTGGCTGCTGCATTGCAAACCAGTTTCCCAGTCGTCTCCCAGGGCAGCTCCACACGGAGGCCACTGCAGCAATCCCCTCGCACCCAGAGCATGGCATCCCAGGACCACATCCTCTCTGTCCCAAAGGGATTGTTGCTGGCAAAGCAGCCGGAAATGGGCGCTGCTACTCACTGAGCCTCCTGGGACCTTGACATGAATGGCTGTGTGGGTGTTAAGCTATCTAGCAGAATAATAATAATAATAGTAAGAATAATAATAAATTACCCAGCTAAATATCAAGGTAGATGTCTTTGGCCTGCTCACTTGGCCCTCAGGGTGTTGATCAGATACATACCTGGCCCTCAGAGCAAAGAAAAAGGGACCCCACCCCAGGAGTCTGTCTGGAGAGCGGCAGAGAGTCCAAGTGCAAGAAAAGGAGACAGAAGCAGGGGGTGGGGGTGGGGGAGGAACTCCTGAGGAC
This sequence comes from Podarcis bocagei, assembly GCF_964188305.1. NCBI lineage: Eukaryota > Metazoa > Chordata > Lepidosauria > Squamata > Lacertidae > Podarcis > Podarcis bocagei. Next base: position 814,550 of record NW_027670336.1, read on the forward strand.
CCCCGGGTGAGGACCCCCACTAGAGCCAAGCATCCGTTTTTCACAAGATACACACGATTTGCTTGTCAGTCGGTTCTGACTTCATGTATTGACTGGAAGGCAGCAGAAACCAGGTTGATTAATCTCCCAGAAATCCCTTCAGTTGCCTCCACATTTTGCATTGCTAGAAGGCGAGAGACTTATTTCTTCTCCTCTTCCTCCTCTTTCTTTTCAAAAAGAAAGCTCACGGTCTGGGATGCGGTGCAGTCCAGCCCTGGTTCCCAGCAAGACTCATCCATGCTTGCTCAGGGAACCATTTCCCCCCCGTCCTACAAATTCTGTAACAGAACAATGTATTTGCTTTGTAGGATTTCCTTGAGCTTTTCATTAGGACAGACAGAACTTGTCAAAAGACCAAAGAGCTCCTTTTGATCTCTCAGAGGCTTCCTGAGAGCACAGATGGATGAGCGAGACTCAGCTGGCCCCGAAGCAGGAAGAGGCCATGCCAACCAAACTGGGAGCAGTGGGGGATTTTGGGAAAACCCAGTGCAGAAGATCCTGGGTGAGGAGGACACTGTCCGCTCAGAGGTGCAGAGCCAGCAGTTGAGGCAGTTCTGCTGCCAGGAGGCCAAAGGACCCCGAGAGGTTTGCAGCCGACTCTTTCACTTTTGCCACCAGTGGCTGAAGCCGGAAAGGCACACGAAAGCTGAGATGCTGGACCTGGTGATCTTGGAGCAGTTCCTGGCTGTCCTTCCCCCGGAGATGGAGAGCTGGGTGAGGGAATGCGGAGCGGAGACCAGTTCCCAGGCGGTGGCCCTGGCCGAAGGTTTCCTCCTGAGTCAGGCAGAGGAGAGAAAGCAGGTGAGAGAGACTTTCCTCAGGATACTCCCAAGGGGCTCCAAACAGGATAGAGAACATCCCATAATGGTCTGCTGCTGTCTCATCTGTTTTCTTGGAAATGATCTATGGAATGAGATCTCACACCCTTCAAGTCTTTGTCATTCTGTTTCTAACATTTCTCACCATTCTCTGTTTCGAATCCTTGTTTCTTTTTCAGGGAAAGGATCTCTTTGCAGAAATGGACTTGGATTCCTGTGAGGCAGAGAGGCCTCCGTTGGACACCAGAGAGAGGCCACTGGGTAAGGAGGAAGATGGTTTTTCTCTGTCTGGTCTCATTCTGTTGGTTTTCCAACTCATCTGGGGGTTCTTTTCATCTTGTTTTGGGGGGAGACAGTTGGGAACAAGGGTCCAGAGGAGGGGAGATGTATTTCTGCACAACTAACATATGAAATGGGCACAAACGTCCAAATGCTCTCAGCAGGTAAGGCTTTCTCAAAGGCCCATGTGTAGTTAGAGATGCCCTGTTTCACCTGTGAGAGAAGCCGGCACTCCTGGCGTCCTGTTTACCTTTTATCTCTTGCAGGTGACAGAGTGATCCCAGGAAGTCTTCCTAATCCATCTTTTCATGGGGGCAGAAGGGAAGCAGCGGCTGTGGAACCAGATAAGGTCAGGGGAAGTCAAAGGAAGTCAAAGTCAAAGGGGGAAGAGAGATTAGCCTGGGAAGAGGAGGTGTCAGAAGCTAAAGGGGTTACAGGCCTTAGTGAGCTGGGAGACACTGTGGCAGAATGCAGTGCAGAATCACAGGCAGAAGAGGAAGGAGGCAAGTGGGAGAGGAAGGTCGAGAGGCAGAGGTGAGTCAGGATAAGGAAGAGCCACCGGTGGCTCCCTCTCCTTTTGCCAGAAGCCACCCTCCCTGCTTCTCTCTCAGAGCCGGGAGATCCCCTGCAATGCAGAAATCTCTGCCAGATCATCCAAGACAGATGGCCATCCAACAGAGGCTTATTTGATTGCTAAATAGATCACTGAATGCTCAGATTGGTTTCTAAGCAGTGGACAAATGAGAACAAATAGTGGCCTGGATTCACCTAACCAGCCCCATTGGCTGCAAAATGGGACTTGCCCCCCATTCCTCCCCCTCTCCATGCCCCCATGAACCCCTTGAATCTGGCTCTAGGGCATTGGGAGGGAACTCCCCAGAACAGCTCACAAGGAGAGGAGAAAGTGGACCCTTTCATCAGGCAAACTGGAATTCTTGCGTAGGCAGAATGACTTGGAAAACACAAAGTGGAGTACCACCTATTTGCACAAAGACGAATTCCCATAATTAAAACTTAGAATAAAATAAGTATCCATAAATAAAATGTGCAGCAAAGCAATCCTATTGAAACAACTCCCCTGCGTGAGTGCCCGAGGGCCCTGCTCTTGCCACTCACCACCTGGCCCAGGGCGGGACCTGAAGCCTCATAAGGACGGTTGCTGCTGCTGCTGGCCAGGAGGAACTCGGAGCAGTGCAATGTTCTTTTTAAAATGTTTTTTTAAATTTTCTTTTTTCCTTTTTGATTACTTTTTTTTTGGGGGGGGTGGATGTTAAGACCAGAGCATGTCATTACAGAGGAGGCAGGTTTAGTCGTTGTTTGAGGACTATCCCTGCCTCCGGGTCTGGTCCTGACTGGACGGATATTAGAATCAGCAAGGGATACCCACATGACCTGGTGGCAGATAACTCATTCTGAAGCTAACCGGACACGGGTTAGAGCTCAATGTCGAGCCTACCAAGTGGCAGTAGCAATGGCGAAGAAGACTTTCTTCACCGCCTCAATTGCATCTGCGGAAAACAGCAGCAGGAGACTTTTTCAGGTGATTTGCAATTTAGCGGAACCACTTGCTACATTGGGGCCCAGTATGGGCCACATGATCTCCTGCAATGATTTTGCAAAGTTTTTTTGCAGATAAAGTCGCTTAGATTCAGGAACAGGTAGACTCCACCGTGGGAGCAGGGCCGGGGCAGGAGAGTGCTAGTGTCCTGTCTAGTCAAGTTGCGTGGGATCAATTCCAATCTGTTACCTCTGAGGATGTGGACAGGCTGCTTGGACGAGAGAAACCAACCACCTGTCTCCTTGATCCTTGCCCATCGTGGCTTATAAAAGCTAGCCGGGAAGGGCTGGGCGATGGGCTTCGCGGGGTCGTGAATGCTTCTCTCTGTGAGGGAGCCTTCCCAGACCCGCTGAAAGAGGCGGTCATTAAACCGCTTCTTAAAAAACCATCTTTAGATGCTGCCAATATGGCTAACTATCGCCCAGTCTCAAATCTTCCATTCTTGGGCAAGGTGATTGAGCGAGTGGTTGCTGAACAACTCCAGGCATGCCTGGAAGAAGCGGACCATTTGGATCCCTTCCAGTCGGGATTCAGGCCTCATCATGGGACTGAAACTGCCTTGGTCGCACTGGTCGATGATCTCCGGCGGGCTAGGGACAAAGGTGAGAGTTGTTTCCTAGTTCTGCTGGATCTCTCAGCGGCTTTTGATACCGTCGACCATAACATCCTTCTGGACCATCTTGAGGGGCTGGGAGCTGGGGGCACTGTCATACAGTGGTTCCGCTCCTTCCTCCTGGGCCGTGTTCAGAAAGTGGTGGTGGGGGATGAGTGTTCAGACCCCTGGGCTCTCACTTGTGGGGTGCCTCAGGGTTCTGTCTTCTCCCCCATGCTTTTCAACATCTACATGCAGCCGCTGGGAGAGATCATCAGGGGGTTTGGGCTGGGTGTTCATCAGTATGTGGATGACACCCAACTCTACCTCTCTTTCAAATCGGAACCAGTGAAGGCGGTGAAAGTCCTGTGTGAGTGTCTGGAGGCAGTTGGAGGATGGATGGCGGCTAACAGATTGAGGTTGAATCCTGACAAGACAGAAGTACTGTTTTGGGGGGACAAGAGGCAGGCAGGTGTGGGGGACTCCCTGGTCCTGAATGGGGTAACTGTGCCCCTGAAGGACCAGGTGCGCAGCCTAGGAGTCATTCTGGACTCGCAGCTGTCCATGGAGGCACAGGTCAATTGTGTGTCCAGGGCAGCTGTTTATTAGCTCCATCTGTTACGCAGGCTGAGACCCTACCTGCCCGCAGACTGTCTCACCAGAGTGGTGCATGCTCTGGTTATCTCTCGCTTGGAGTACTGCAATGCGCTCTATGTGGGCCTATCTTTGTTTTTTGTTTTTTTAAATGATATTTATTATAAGTTTAAAAATTGCAGAAAAAAGAAGAAAAGAAGACCACAAAAATTACAATACATAAAAAAGTAAAACATAAAAACCAATAAGCTAAATCCTTCGAAGACAGAGGTCCTCTGGCTGGGACGGGGCGATATGGGATGGGGGGGGCAACTCCCATCTCTTGCGGGGGCGCAATTAGTGCCAGCACCGTCCATTAAGAGTTTGGGTGTAATCTTTGACACCTCCCTTTCCATGGAGGCGCAGATTTCAGCTATAACAAAGGCGGCATTTTTCCATCTCCGCCAAGCTAAGCAGTTGGCTCCTTACCTCTCTCGCCCTGACCTAGCCACTGTGATCCAGGCGACGGTCACCTCCAGACTGGATTATTGTAACTCGCTCTACGTGGGGCTGCCCTTGAGACTGACCCAGAAACTCCAGCGGGTGCAGAATGCCGCGGTGAGACTCCTTACGGGGTCTTCGCTGCGAGATCACATTCACCCGGTGCTATACCAGCTGCACTGGCTCCCAGTGGAGTACAGGATCAGGTTTAAGGTGCTGGTTTTAACCTTTAAAGCCCTATACGGCCTAGGACCCTCGTACCTACGGGACCGCCTCTCCTGGTATGCCCCACAGAGAAACTTACGGTCTTCAAATAAAAACATCTTGAAGGTCCCAGGCCACAGAGAAGTTAGGCTGGCCTCAACTGGAGCCAGGGCTTTTTCGGCTGTGGCTCCGATCTGGTGGAATACTCTGTCACAAGAGACTAGGGCCCTGCGGGACTTGACATCTTTCCGCAGGGCCTGCAAGACAGAGCTGTTCCACCAGGCCTTTGGCCAGGGCACAGCCTGACTCCCTCCCTTGGCAATCTTCGCGGAGCTCTGGCCCAATGGTTGCCAGTGGCTTGAATTAATTAATTTTATAATGAATGATTTTAGAATGTTGTTTATGCTGTACTTTTGTACTGTTTTATTGTTGTTAGCTGCCCTGAGCCCGGCTTCGGCTGGGGAGGGCGGGATATAAATAAAACTACTACTTCTTCTTCTTCTTCTTCTTCTTCTTATTCTTATTATTATTATTATTATTATTATTATTATTTTATTATTATTAAACAATACAGCAAAAAAGAACAATAACATTAAAACACACATCCAATATTCCATATCTTTATCTTTCATTTGCTTGTTTCATCGACCTCCTCACACCTCCCTTTCTGTATTCTAGTTTAATTAATTGTTTCAGCTAATTCTTTCCATCTTTCTCAATTTTGTTGAATAATTTATCTTAACGGTCTAAACCTATTAATTAACTCAGCAAATCCTTTCCATCTTTCACTATATTCTGTCATTCAGTTTACCTTAATTTATTTTAACCTTATCTTACCATAAAATACCTTAAAACTTAATACTTATATATACATAACTCATTATATCATTTCTACTAAAGCCAAATAGTTTCATTCCAACATTTTTCCTAACACTTATTAATTTTACACTAATTCCCAAATAAATTTTTAAGAGCTTTCTTCCAATCTTCATCCAGCGTCTCTTCTTCCTGGTCTCGGGTTATGTCAGTCCTTACTGTCCGTTCCATCTAGTCCATCAACCTGGTGATCTTATGTCCAGGGCTCTTAAGTCTTTTCCATGTCCCTTCTGCAGATCTTCTTCTTGTTTATACCTGCACTTTACCTTGTCTTTTGTTGATCTTTTTCTTAATTTCTTTTCTTTCTCATTGAGGAGTAGGTCTCGGGGAGACTCCAACCCAAGAATATCTCCGTCTCCCCTCCATAGATCAGCCCATTCTCCACAGTCAACACTGTAGTCCAGAAAGTATTTAAAAGCATGTTTCAAAATCCCTCCACAACTCCAGACCCCCCCCCCCTGGCCCTATGTGGGCCTATCTTTGAAGGTGACCCGGAAACTACAACTAATCCAAAATGCGGCAGCTAGACTGATGACTGGGAGTGGCCGAGACCACATAACACTGGTCCTGAAAGACCTGCATTGGCTCCCAGTATGTTTCCGAGCACAATTCAAAGTGTTGGTGCTGACCTTTAGAGCCCTAAATGGCCTTGGTCCAGTATACCTGAAGGAGCGTCTCCACCTCCATCGTTCTGCCCAGACACTGAGGTCCAGTGCTGAGGGCCTTCTGGCGGTTCCCTCGCTGCAAGAAGCCAAGTTACAGGGAACCAGGCAGAGGGCCTTCTTGGTAGTGGCACCTGCCCTGTGGAATGCCCTCCCACCAGATGTCAAAGAGAAAAATAACTACCAAACTTTTAGAAGACATCTAAAGGCAGCCCAATTTAGGGAATCTTTTAATGTTGAATAGATTATTGTATTTTAGTGTTTTGTTGGAAGCCGCCCAAAGTTCTGGCTGGGGAAACCCAGCCAGATGGGCAGGGTATAAATAAATAAATTAATTCTTATTCTTATTCTTATTAACAGGAAAGAAACAATATAGCATTGTGTAGCAGATCAATTTCTGCTGTCTCAGAGGAGGACATTTCCCTTTTTCTTTTAGGGTCCAGTGTGCTTTGAAGATGTTGCTGTTCGTTTCACGGACAAGGAGTGGGTGTTGCTGGATCCTGACCAGAGAGCTCTGCATAAGGACGTCATGGAAGAGAATTGTGGGATATTGGCCTCTCTTGGTAAGGCTCCCTGTGGGATCATCATATCTGCCTGGAAATTCAAAAAATACCTCTATGGACCAACCTCATACATTTTCACAGAGCTCAACAGAACCCCCTATAACACCTGGGAACCTAACACCCCCACAAGAAAGAGTAAATTTCAGTTTTTTCTTTGAACAATCTTCCTCAAATTATTCCTTTTACTACCACTATTGGGCTGGTCTCAACTTCCCAGGCCATCTTCACTGTCAGCTTCAGAATTGTTAGAAAAGCTAAGTAGCTTCAGGTTTTTGTTTTTGCTCCTTTCAGTCTTGGGTTGACCAAAGAGACGACTGGCAGCGAAGCTCAGGTGCTGCCAGCCAGAGAAGAAGCAGGCCTAGGGAGAGGAGAGTTAGCAGCGGAAGGCAGAGAGGAGCGGGAGATCAACTGTCATCTGAGTTCTGAACAAAGGGGAGAAGAAAAAGAGAGACAGAGTGACAGACAGCTGTGTGAGAGCTACAGGAGTGAGTCAGACGCTGGAATGCAGGAAGGTCTCAGAGGTCTGAAAACTGGTTGAGACAGGCAAAAGATACTGGAAGAGAAGGTGGGGTCATCCGTGCTGGGGAAGGGGGAGGAGCTCAGTCCGGGCAACTCCATCTTGTGGGGAGGACGATGAGTAGAGGAGCTCCGTCCAAGTTTGTTGTTTCAGCAATAAATCTGAAATTATTAACAGCCAGAGTCGTCTCACGTTTGTGGGAGAGACCAAGCCATAACAAGGACTGACATTAGAGATGGAGGGGATGCCATGACTGGGCCAAACAAAATCCATCCCAGAGAAGAGCTAGGCTTATGGAATCTCAGGTAGTAGTAGCAGTGATGAGGATGAGGATGATACAGTGGTACCTCGGTTTACAAACTTAATTTTTTCCAGAACAGGTAGCACTGTAGTAGTAATAATTTTTTGTAATGGCTTGGCTCTCCCACAGAAGCGAAACACTGGCAGTAATTATCTCGGGTTTATTGCTCAAACACATAAATCACTCCGGAGCTCCTTCACTCCGTGTCTGACTTCAAGTTTGCAGTTGCCAAGTCTAAACTCCGCCCCTTCCTCTTCTTCCAAGAGGGGGAAAAACCCTTTCGCTTCTGCTCTTTCCCCCTCCTCTCACTGACCTTTTTGCGCCTTCGAGTTTTTGGGCTAGCTATTCCTGGCCTCTCCCCTTCTGTCTCTGAGCTAAGATTCGTATTTTGTGGATCTTTGCTATCTGCTGCCTTCTCCCTGTTCTCTGAAGCTCTGCCACTCGGCTGCCCCTCCTCCCTCTCACATTCTGGCTCACATTCCAGTGTCCTTATCTCTCTTTGCCTGCTTTCATACATTCCAGCCTCTGTCAGCTCCGGAACAAAGCTGACATTTTTATTTCTACCCTGCCCATCTGACTGGATTGCCCCAGCCACTCTGGGCAGCTTCCAACACATATATAAACATGAAACATGAATAATAATATTCTGATGCCATATAAAAAGAACATTAACTTAAAATGAGCAACTTATACTGGTGGCCAAAATTGTGGAAACCTGTGAAAAGTGTATTTCTGAGGTTTGATGGCTCATAACACCACTTTTGTGTGGACTAATACCATAAAATTATATATCAATGGAAAGATAATTTAATGAAGAATGCAATGTAATGACTTTTATGAAGGAGTATTTATTGGAACAGCAGACATAAAGAAAAAACGTGAAACCTTTGGTAACCATTGGTAACCTTTAGCTTTAATTACGGCCTCACAACGCCTTCCCATGAAGTGAACCAAATTTTTAGTTCTGCCCCTGTAAGAATGTGAAACCAAGACTGAATTATTGCCTCTGTTAATTGGGCTTTATTGCTGGATTGCTTCTAACAAAGAATTTTCTTTAGTTGGCTCCATAGATTTCTGATTGGGTTAATGTTTGGGCTATTCCCAGGCCCTTACGGCAGTGGAGTAGGATTATCTTGAAAGCACCATTTGCACACAGCAGCAACATGACATGGAGCCGAATCTTGTTGAAATAGAAAAATAAATAAATAAATATGTTTCAGTATCTCTGAAAGATCACCTGCGGAACACTTCAGTTTGGGCTAAAGTATTTCATTTATGTATTCTGGGGCATTTACATTCCCATTAATGACACAAATTCTGCCCACACCTTTTGCTGCCATACAACCCCAAATCATCATACTATCTGGGTGTTTCACGGTCAGTGTAATGCAAATAGGATGTAAATCTTCTCTGATTCTTCTCCTCGCGTATTTCATGCCATCACTACCAAGCAAGGAGATTTGGCTCTCATCCCTCCAAATAACACTGTCCCATTGTTCCACTGTCCAGTTAACAAGGGTTTAGTCATGGCGTGGTGTAGTGGTTAAGAGCCGTAGACTCGTAATTTGGTGAACCGGGTTCGCGTCTCCACTCCTCCACATGCAGCTGCTGAGTGACCTTGGGCCAGTCACACTTCTTTGAAGTCTCTCAGCCCCACTCACCTCACAGAGTGTTTGTTGTGGGGGAGGAAGGGAAAGGAGATTGTTAGCCGCTTTGAGACTCCTGAAGGGGAGTGAAAGGTGGGATATTGTAGTGGTTGGGAGTTACTCGTGCGTAATCCTGCCCCGTTTGAGCATCGGATTGCCTGGTTAAACCCTCCGGACTGCACAGCCCATCTCAGCGTGGCTGCCCTTAGTCACTCGTAGAATCTGTCTGTGGGCATTTCTTAAAGCGCTGCCAACATAAGAGTAGTTTGACGCCTAAGCGTCTCCGCCTCTCACTGCGCGGGAGTCTCCTGCGCAGGGTGGGCGTGGGCAGCGGGGTGCTTGGGCTCTCCTCACTAACTTCCAACGAAGAGTCCTGGAGCCCCTGCACCTCCCTGTCCCGTTGCTCTCCTGGATCCCTGGTGTTACACTCATTCTCTTCCCCTCTTTCCCAGCTGAGTCTCCCCCTAGCGCTGGGACCTTCTCCTGCAGAATCAGAGACCCTCTCCTTCTCCCGTGCCTCTGATGTCAGTTCCCTGACAGATATCAAATCCAAACTCTCCTCCTCCTTCTCCTCCTCCTCCTCCTCCTCCTCCTCCTCCTCCTCCTATCTTTTCAAGCTTTGCTTGAGAGATAGCAATGGCTTTTTCATTAGAACTCTAACATTTAGACCAGTCCTTGCACTCAACTTCACATTACATTGCGCCATGTCATCTTGTATACACCTAGATAATATTCTTCTGTCATGTAGGGAAAGTCTCTCCATTCTTCGATCGTCACTTGCCTTTGTGCACCTTTTCCTGCCTTTACCGGTCTGATTTTGTAGTCACTGAGTCTCCTTATACCTCTTCCAAAATATAGAAATGCCAGCTTTGGTTAAGTTTTCCCCAATCTTCTAATTTCTTCATAACTGTAGCCCTGTTCAGGTAATAGTACAATTTTACATCGCTTTCTGGGTGACCAGTCAACTCTTTGTGCCATTTCTATAATTTTATTATGTTTTTCAACCTCACTAAATGAAAGAAGACAGAAAACCAACCAACTTGTTAGCAATCACGTAACACACTGACATAAGTCAACCTAAGCAAGTTGTGCTTCCTTTTTCTGGTTATTTGGCTATAATGTTTCATAGAATATGGATAATTAAGCAAACTTTGTTGAATTGCATTCTTGATTAAATTATCCTTCCATTGATATATAATTTTATAATATTACTACAAAAGAAGCAGAGTTTTGAGCCATCAAACCTCTGACATATACTTTTCTCCAAAAGGCTTCCACAATTTTGATCACTACTGTATATCAAACAAAGTAACATTCAAAAACACATCAGAATCTCATAATAAATATGTTGGTTAATGACAAACAACACAGGTAATGAACACCCCCCCCAGCTCCCTTCAGTTCTTCTCCATTTGTTCATGAGTGTCTAACCGCTTTTTGTCTCCATTGCAGATTCTGATGAATCGGAAATTGAGAACAAAGGTGACCAAGATAAAATCCCCAGAGAGGAGAAGCCACGTAAAAATTTAGAGTGTGGAGAAAGCTGCAGTCAGAGCTCCCATTCCACTTCCCATCAACAAAATCTCATTGGAAAGAAACCATATCAGTGTGTGGAATGTGGAAAGAGCTTCAGTAAGAAGGGCAGTCTTACTTCCCATCAAAGAATTCATACAGGGGAGAAACCCTATCAGTGTGTGGAATGTGGAAAGAGCTTCAGGAGGAAGGACATTCTCACATTTCATCAAAGAATTCATACAGGTGAGAAACCCTATCAGTGTGTAGAATGTGGAAAGAGCTTCAGTCAAAGCTTCAGTCTCACTTCCCATAAGCGAATTCATACAGGGGAAAAACCCTATCAGTGTGTAGAATGTGGAAAGAGCTTCAGTCACAGCTTCAGTCTCACTTCACATAAGCGAATTCATACAGGGGAGAAACCCTATCAGTGTGTGGAATGTGGAAAGAGCTTCAGTCACAGCTCCAGTCTCACTTCCCATAAGCGAAATCATACAGGGGAAAAACCCTATCAGTGTATAGAATGTGGAAAGAGCTTCAGGAAGAGCGGCGATCTCACTTGCCATCAAAGAATTCATACAGGGGAGAAACCCTATCAGTGTATGGAATGTGGAAAAAGCTTCAGTCAGAGCTCCCATCTCACTTGCCATCAAAGAATTCATACAGGGGAGAAACGCTATCAGTGCTTTGAATGGGGAAAGAGCTTCAGTCACAGCCACAGTCTCACTTCCCATCACACAGTTCATACAGGGGAGAAACCCTATGAATGTGTGGAATGTGGAAAGAGCTTCAGGAAGAGCTCCCATCTCACTTCCCATCAAATAATTCATACAGGGGAGAAACGCTATCAGTGCATGGAATGTGGAAAGAGCTTTAGTCACAGCCAGAGTCTCACTTCCCATCACACAGTTCATACAGGGGAGAAACCCTATGAATGTGTGGAATGTGGAAAGAGCTTCAGGAAGAGCTCCAATCTCACTTCCCATCAAAGAGTTCATACAGGGGAGAAACCCTATCAGTGTGTGGAATGTGGAAAGAGCTTCAGGAAGAAGGACCAACTCACTTGCCATCAAAGAATTCATACAGGGGAGAAACCCTATCAGTGTGTGGAATGTGGAAAAAGCTTCAGTCACAGCTCCAGTCTCACTTCCCATAAGCGAATTCATACAGGGGAGAAACCCTATCAGTGTGTAGAATGTGGAAAAAGCTTCAATCACAGCCATAGTCTCACTTCCCATCAAAGAGTTCATACAGGGGAGAAACCTTATCACTGTGTAGAATGTGGAAAGAGCTTCAGTCAGAGCTCCCATCTCACTTGCCATCAAATAATGCATACAGGGGAGAAACCCTATCAGTGTGTGGAATGTGGAAAGAGCTTCAGTCAAAGCTTCAAACTCACTTCCCATAAAAGAATCCATACAAAGGTTGGGAAAACCATTATACAGCTTTAGGAGCCAAGAAATCCGCACCATTATTACCTGGCCTTTGGCTGATTGACATCTAATGCCTTTTTAACATCTGGTGTTTTGTGTTTGTATGTTGTAACCATCCTGAGACCTGTAGGTATAGGAATAGGCGCCAATGCTTAAAGACCTAGGTGTCTCCCCCCCCTAAAATATTTAAGGAGGCCTGTGGGGTTTGCCCTCCTAGGCGTGTGACATCATACTGGGTCATAAGGAAAGGGTTAACTAAGTGTAAAATGATTAACCAATAGGAACCCAAGGGGAGGACTTAGAGTTGTTAGGAAGTGAGTCTGGAGTTAGAGAAGGGAGAGGGAGGATAAGTCTGTGGGTTGGGCTAGTCTGATATGAGAGAGGGAGATAATCTGTGAAGAGGAGTCAGTTAAACAGCTGGGATAATCAGTTAGAAGGTATTAGGAAGGTATAGGCCAGTAAAGAAACTAAGGTTAATTATCTGAAACCATAAACTTGTTAATGCTTATAAGATAAACTTGTTTATTTGGTTTAATGTTAACAACTGTCTGGACTCAGTGTGTACCCAAGAGAAATGGGTTGGTGGCAGCGGGGAAGCGATCACAGTGGTGGCACAGGGATCAATAGACTGTCAAACATCTGGGGACCCTGTGTGGTCGCCACAAGGCCACCTCCCAGGTTATTTTGGTTTTTTTCCAAACGCAACCTTTTATTCTTCTGCAACTTGCCATACAATTTCTCTTTCAATTTGCCCTCTTAAAAAATAAAAAAATAAACGCACAAAGGTCACGAAGAAAACAAAATACAAGAAAATACAAACGTGGGCAGGTCCCATCTTTCCGGGCAAAACAAAAAACTTTCTTTAAAAGAGGCTTTCCCAAACTTGAGTCCCCAGTAGCTCTCGGACTATAGCTCCCATCATCCCTCCCTATTGGTCCTGCTAGCTAGGGATGATGGGAGCCGTAGTCCAAAACCAGCTGGAGACCCAAGTTTGCTTTAAAGGGAAAGTAGGCTGGCCCTGTGACACCCTCTGCTGGACAAAAGCACTGCCACAGAATCTGAACCACCCACAGTACTGCTAAATGGAATTTAAAGAGCCCAAAACTGAAGTTTGATCGGCACTTCAACCTCTTGGGAGCTTCTAGGCGCTTTCTGCGCCACCTAGAGTACCCACAGAATTGTGGCGTCTACTGGCAACACACATAGAAGAACAAATGAAATAAATAAAAAATAAATAAGTAATAAATGAAATAAGAAGCGAAATAAGAAACTGAGAAAATAAGAATCCACTGTTTGCCTCGCCTTGTCCTCCGTCAACTGCCACCAACTGCTCTCTCCTCCACTCGCCTCACTACTAACCCAAAATGGCCGCCTGCAAGTCTGTGGTCCTTGTCACCATGGCAACCCCCCCTCACCTGGACCTGGGCCCACCTGGCTCCACCTATTGGGAGATGATCTATAATGAAATGAAAAAAAATGTTTAAGATAATCTTTGTTAAAAGACCAGAAGGGTTTTTAGTAGGTATTTTAGGGAAGAATTTACCAAAAGATAAGGAAATTCCCTTCATGTATGTGACAACAGAATTTTACTAGCTCAAAATGAAAAGGCAATGAAAAAGCAGCGAAAGAACCCTGGCAAGAAACGTTGATGGAATAGGCTGAAATGGTGAAGCTAACTCAGAGGCTTAAGGAGAAGGACAATGATGACTTTAAAAAAGATTGTGAACCTTTTAAGATGTATATACAGAAACAATGCATAGAAATGAACTCACTGGCAGGATTTGAGTGATACACTTAAAATGGACAAATACAAACAGAAAATGCAATTATGAGGTAAAAATGAGAAGAAGAGACAAATGTTATAGCCTTCATTTTAATATATAAGGAATACAAATTTATAAGCAAAAGAAACAGAGGTGTTATAAACCAGGAAGGGAAGTTCGGGGAATTCGCATGGCGGGGGGGGGGTGTTAATTAAAATTGTAAAATGAAATTTGAATGTTTAATTATGTTAAAATTTCTTTAATTCAGTTATTAAAAGTGGCTCCTCTTACTTAAGGGCCCCACAGACCTCATGGGACACCAGAGCAGATTCCCTTGTTGCTTTTTTGAGTCAACCAGCAATGGGGGTTGCATTTCCTTATTTACAGGAGGGCTGTTGCTGAAGCACATGACATCCTCTTCACACTTAGTTATCTATTAGGAACACAGGCACAAATTATTGTGTGTGTGTTTGTATTTGCAAACTACCCCAGTCGCTGAGCGGTGAGATTCCAGGGGTCCCAGGCGCTTTCCCATCTTCGGTTTCCTTGGAACGAAAGTCAGCAGATACTGTGGGGTCTTTACGATATCTAGTCTTATTTACTCACATACACAACCGGAGTGTAGGACGGAGGGGCTCACAGCATCAGCACCCATCTTGCTTCTCTATTAGTCGCAGCTTTGGATCCGGCACAGAGCAAGCTGGTTTCGGGGTTTCCCACAACTCTCTCTGGGTCTTGCTTTCCTACCTAGCAGCCAGGTGAGACGGGAGGGGGGAGGACAGCCCCCCCATTAGCTGCAGCTCTTGCAACCCAGCTCCTTCGTTGGGGATGGTGAGGAGGACACTCTATGGCCAGCAAAGGCCCTTGTCTTGCCAAGAAACTTGTCTGTGGGAATCGTGCATCCATAATGCTATGGAAAGGGTGAATGTCTTCTAGAATTCTCTGGTGTCACCAGAAGAGGAAGCCGTTCTTTTCAGTTAGGTCTGTTCTCAACTGCAGAGGATGAGTAGCCTTGGGAGACTCTTGGGGAGATGGAAGTGATGAAAGGACTGAATCCATGAGGGAGAGCTACTTGCTCTGAGATGGGGGGACCTTCGGGCAAAGGCCAGCAGAGAAGGGATGCTGTTGGCTGCTGGTTTCTGTTCCTCCCCACTTTCCCAAAGGGCGTAACATCGGAGGTCCTGCGGGAGGAAAGAGCGTCTCGGAGTCAGGGGCTAATCTGGGCCAAAGTGGCCCCCACTGCCCCCACCACGCAGTCCCTGGCACTCCTGGACCCTGAGGGTTCTCAGCTTTGGTCTTGGACCAAATTGGGGGCCAAACTGTCAGTATTTCATTCTCCCATTCCTAGTGATATCCAGGTTTACACCTTGTGCACTATCAGTGTAAGAATAGAAGTCAGTCTGTAAATCACTTCCGTCCTTTGTTCTCTTTTACTCTGACCGAGGAGGAGATGGTTGTGGAAGACAGCTCACGCCATGTTTCTTTGTTTTTTTCCACTGTAAATAAAGCTTGATTTCACATTCCAACACAGTTTGCAGCACATCTGCAAAGAGAAGGACATGGGGACAGGTGAGTCCATCCCTGAACACCTGGCAAGGCTATTCCAAGAGTTTTCTCCTGGATTCCAAGTCCTACTACAGGGGAGGAGGGACATCCCAGCAGCGGCGTAGCGTGAGTTGTCAGCACCCGGGGCAACGCAAGTAATTTGCGCCCCCTAACCCGGGGCAAGGCACGTAATTTGCGCCCCCCCTAACCCCTAACCTGCGAGTTGCCGCTGGCGCTGCTGCCCAAACGACGCCGCTTGCCCGGAGGAGGAGGGGGGCAGAGAGGCGAGGAAAATGCAACGGCCCAGCAGCTGCAGCGGCAGCGGCGGAGGCGGGGCTGTGAGGAGGGGCTGCCTGGCGCGTCCTCCGCGTCGAGCGCTGAGAGCCGCTGCCTGCTGGGCGCCTTCAGCCGGGCGCCGCGAGACATGCGGCTCTGCTACAGCCTGCGCCCGAGGCTCTTCGGCGACTCCGGAGGCAGCGAGCGCGCCCCCCCAGATGTTGCGCCCGGTGCGGCTTGCACCCCTTGCACCCCCCACGCTACGCCACTGCATCCCAGGCCTTGGGGGAAAATCCTGGCCTCCTTCTACCAGAATGTGGCTCCCCCCGCTAACGAAACGCTATTAGCAACCTTACGCTATTAGCGATTTCGACAATGCTATTTCGAAAGGAGAACACTCACCTGATCAATAATAATAATAATAATAATAATAATAATAATAATAATAATAATAATATTTATACCCCGCCCATCTGGCTGGGATCCCAAACCACTCTGGGCGACTTCCAACAAAATATTAAAATACAATAGTCCATCAAATATTAAAAGCTTCCCTAAACATAAAAATAACAACAATCCATTTTCAGTCCTTTGAATTAGCAATTAAGCATTTTATTAGCATAAAAAGCATGCATGAGAAAGCATTATTCATTTATGATGAGAATAGGATTTATTTATTTTGAACCTCGCATGGTTCCTCCTTGGCAGCCAGTGCGATTGTTTCAGCAGGGCTAGAACTCAGGACCCGCCGCCTTGAGGGACATCTAAGAGCAGTTGGGCAGGGGAAAGGTCTCCCTTGGGAGGTGGTGGACTCTTCTTCCTTGGAGGTTTCTAAGCAGAGATCGGACGGCCATCTGCCATGGATGCTTTAGCTGAGATTCCTGCATTGCTGGGGGTTGGACTAGATGACCCTGGGATCCCCTCCTATCTCTCCACTCCTGAATTCTAGGAGGAGCTTCCTTGCCTCCTGCAAAGCCCTTTTCCCTGCAAGCTCTTCCTCTGGCTTCCGCCCGAGGGAGGGAGATGCTCAGAGTCCAGCCAAGAGCCTCACCCCCAAAAGGATATCTGGGCATTGGCGTAGCCAGGGGGGCAGCTGCCCCCCTTAATCCATAAAAAATAATAAGAATCTGAGGTTCTGCCAAGCGAGAGAGGGCTGAGCTGGAGGGACTCGGCTTGGCAAGGGTTAAAGGGAAGTGAGCTGCCTTCCTAGAGAGGCCAGGAAGCAAGAGGGGGCCAGGTCCTCCAGAGCCAAGGCCCCTCCCTCCCCAGTCCTTTCCTGCAAGGAAGGGGGGTGTTGCTTTGGTGTCTCTCCTGCAAGGGCTGCCTCGCTGTCCCCTCCCGGGATCTGGTGAGTCTCCTCTCTCTCCCCCCAGAGGGTGCAGTGGGGAGACGGGGGGGGGGGTCCCAGGGCTGCAGCAGGGGAGGATGCCTGGGGGGCCTGATCCGGGAGGGGCCAGGTCTGCCACGCTCTCCTTCCTGGAGATCAGAGGATCCCAAACTCATTTGGCCCTCCGCCCCCCCTTCAGAAAAGATCTCCCTTCTTTAAAGAAAGGAGTCCCTGGGACTTTAACTCTGTGTGACATCGCTCAGCCTCATTGCACGACAGAGGAAACATGTGCAAATGGTTTTCCAAAGATGGACGAGGAGGTGGACAAGCCCCTCCCCCCAAAAAAAGAAAACCCCACGTAGAGGAAGGAAGGAAGGAAAGGAGGGAGAGAAAGGCCAGGAACAAAGAGAGGGATCCCAGTCCATAGTCTGGCTGCTGCATTGCAGACCAGTTTCCCCAGTCGTCTCCCAGGGCAGCTCCCCAGGGAGGCCACTGCAGCAATCCCCTCGCACCCAGAGCATGGCATCCCAGGACCACATCCTCTCTGTCCCAAAGGAATTGTTGCTGGCAAAGCAGCCGGAAATAGGCACTGCTACTCACTGAGCCTCCTGGGACCTTGGCATCAATGGCTGTGTGTGTGTTAAGCTATCTAACAGAATAATAATAGGAATAGGAATAATAATATTAAAATAAAAAATTACCCACCTAAATTTCAAAGGAGATGTCTTTGGCTTTGCCCACTTGGCTCTCAGGGGGTTGGTCAGATACATACCTGGCCCTCAGAGCAAAGGGGACCCCACCCCAGGAGAGTGGCAGAGAGTCCAAGTACAAGAAAAGGAGACAGAAGCAGGAGAGTGGGGGGGGAGCAACTCCTGAGGACCCCCGGGTGAGGACCCCCACTAGAGCCAAGCATCCGTTTTCACAAAATACAAATGACTCCCTTGTCAGTCGGTTCTGACTTCATGCATTGACTGGAAGGCTGCAGAAACCAGGTTGATTAATCTCCCAGAAATCCCTTCAGTTGCCTCCACATTTTGCGTGGCTAGAAGGCTAGAGATTTATTTCTCCTCCTCTTCCTCCTCTTTCTTTTCAAAAAGATACCTCATGGTCTGGGATGCGGTGCAGTCCAGCCCTGGTTCCCAGCAAGACTCATCCATGCTTGCTCAGGGAACCATTTCCCCCCGTCCTACAAATTCTGTAACAGAACAATGTATTTGCTTCATAGGATTTGCTACAGCTTCTCATTTAGAAGGGCAGAAATTGGCAGAAGACCAAAGGGTTCCTTCCGATCTTTCAGAGGCTTCCTGAGAGCACAGATGGATGAGCGAGACTCAACTCTCCCCGAAGCAGGAAGAGGCCATGCCAGTCAAACTGGGAGGAGTGGGGGATTCTGGGAAAACCTAGTGCAGAAGATCCTGGGTGAGGAGGACACCCTCCGCTCAGAGGTGCAGAGCCAGCAGTTGAGGCAATTCTGCTGCCAGGAAGCCAAAGGACCCCGAGAGGTTTGCAGCCGACTCTACCACCTTGACCATCAGTGGCTGAAGCCAGAAAGGCACACGAAAGCTGAGATGCTGGACCTGGTGATCTTGGAGCAGTTCCTGGCTGTCCTTCCCCCGGAGATGGAGAGCTGGGTGAGGGAATGCGGAGCGGAGACCAGTTCCCAGGCGGTGGCCCTGGCCGAAGGTTTTCTCCTGAGTCAGGTAGAGGAGAGAAAGCAGGTGAGAGAGACTTTCCTCTGGATACTCCCAAGGGGCTCCAAACAGGACAGAGAACATCCCATAATGATCTGCTGATGACCCATCCATTTTCTAGGAAAGCATCTATTGAATGAGACCTCACACCCTTCAACTTTTTGCCATTCTCTTTCTAATATTTCTCACCTTTCTGTGTTTTTAATCCGTGTTTCTTTTTCAGGGAAAGGATCTCTTTGCAGAAATGGACCTGGATTCCTGTGAGGCAGAGAGGCCTCCGTTGGACACCAGAGAGAGGCCACTGGGTAAGAAGGAAGGTGGTTTTCTCCATTTGGTCTCATTCTGTTGGTTTTCCAACTCATCTGAGGGTTCTTTTCATCTTGTTTTGGGGGGAGACAGTTGGGAACAAGGGTCCAGAGGAGGGGAGATGTATTTCTGCACAACAAACATATGAAATGGGCACAAACGTCCAAATGCTCTCAGCAGGTAAGGCTTTCTCAAAGGCCCATCTGTAGTAAGAGATGCCCTGTTTCACCTGTGAGAGAAGCAGACACTCCTGGCATCCTGTTTACCTTTTGTCTCTTGCAGGTGACAGAATGATGCCGGCAAGACCTCCTGATCTGTCTTTTCATGGGGACAGAAGGGAAGCAGCAACTGTGGAACCAGATCAGGTCAGGGGAAGCTGCCTTGTGGGGACAGAGGCTGAGGGATGGAGCAATGTCATGTACTGGTTGGGGACAGATGAATGGTGGGAGGAAGCAGCCGGGGAACCAGGAAGGGAAGATGGCTCAGAGCCCAAGAAGTGGAGGTAGAAGAAGGATGGGTGGTTAGAGGGGGGAAAGGGAGAAGGCTGGGGAGAGGAGGTGTCAGAAGCTGAAAGGCTATCAGGGCTTAATGAGCTGGAAAACTCTGTGGCAGAATGCAGTGCAGAATCCGAGGCAGAAGAGGAAGGAGGCACGTGGGAGAGGAAGGTTGGGAGGCAGAGGTGAGTGAGGAGGAGGAGGAGCCACATGTGGCTCCCTCTCCTTTTGCCAGAAGCCACCCTCCCTGCTTGTCTCTCAGAGCCAGGAGACCCCGTTTATTGCAGAAATCTCTGCTAGATCATCCAAGACAGATGGCCATCCAAAACAGGCTTATTATATTTCTAGATTGATCATTGAATGCTAAAATCGGTTTCTACGTAGTGAACAAATCAGAACGAATAGTGGCCTGGATTCACCTAACCAGCCCCATCGGCTGCAAAATGGGACCTGCCCCCCATTTCTCCCCCTCTCCATGCCTCCATGAATCCCTTGAATTTGGCTCTAGGGCATTAGGAGGGAACTCCCCAGAACAGCTCAGGAGGAGAGGGAAAAGTCAATCCTTCCATTGGAGAAACTGGAATGCTTGCGTAGGCAGAGTGACTTTAAAAACAGAATGTGGAGTACCACCTATTGCTGAAAGACAAATACCCATTATTAAAACTTAAAATTAGCATCCATATTTAAAATGTGCAGCAAAGCAATCCTATTGAAACAACATCGCAATGTACAGGAAGGAAACAACAGAGAATTGTGTAGCAGATCATATTTCTGCTGTCTCAGAGGGGGACATATCCCTTTTTTATTTAGGGTCCAGTGTGCTTTGAAGATGTTGCTGTTCGTTTCACGGACGAGGAGTGGGCGTTGCTGGATCCTGACCAGAGAGCTCTGCATAAGGACGTCATGGAGGAGAATCGTGGGATCGTGGCCTCTCTTGGTAAGGCTCCCTGTGGGATCGTCATATCTGCCTGGAAATTCAAAAAATACCTCTATGGGACCAATCTCATCTATTTTTACAGAGCTCAACAGCACCCCATATAACACCTGGGAACCTAACACCCCCACAATAAAGAGTAAATTTCAGTTTTTTCTTTGAACAATCTTCCTCAAATTATTCCTTTTACTACCACAATTGGGCTGGTCTCAACTTCCCAGGCCATCTTCACTGTCAGCTTCAGAATTGTTAGAAAAGCTAAGTAGCTTCAGGTTTTTGTTTTCGCTCCTGTCAGTCTTGGTTTGACCAAAGAGACGACAGGCAGTGAAGCTCAGGTGCTGCCAGCCAGAGAAGAAGCAGGCCTAGGGAGAGGAGAGTTAGCAGCGGAAGGCAGAGAGGAGGGGGAGAGCAACTGTCATCTGAGCTCTGAACAAAGGGGAGAAGAAAAAGAGAGACAGAGTGACAGACAGCTGTGTGAGAGCTACAGGAGTGAGTCAGACGCTGGAATGCAGGAAGGTCTCAGAGGTCTGAAAACCGGTCGAGACAGGCAAAAGATACTGGAAGAGAAGGTGGGGTCTTCCGTGCTGGGGAAGGGGGAGGAGCTCAGTCCGGGCAACTCCATCTTGTGGGGAGGACGATGAGTAGAGGAGCTCCGTCCAAGTTTGTTGTTTCAGCAATAAATCTGAAATTATTAACAGCCAGAGTTGTCTCACGACCAAGCCATAACAAGGACTGACATTGGAGATGGAGGGGATGCCATGACTGGGCCAAACAAAATCCATCCCAGAGAAGAGCTAGGCTTATTGAATCTCAGGTAGTAGTAGCAGTGATGAGGATGAGGATGATACAGTGGTACCTCGGTTTACAAACTAAATTTTTTCCAGAACAGGTAGCACTGTAGTAGTAATAATAATTTTTTGTAATGGCTTGGCTCTCCCACAGAAGCGAGACACTGCCAGTAATTATCTCGGGTTTATTGCTCAAACACATAAATCACTCCGGAGCTCCTTCACTCCATGTCTGACTTCCAAGTTTGCAGTTGCCAAGTCTAAACTCCGCCCCTTCCTCTTCTTCCAAGAGGGGGAAAAACCCTTTCGCTTCCGCTCTTTCCCCCTCCTCTCACTGACCTTTTCGCGCCTTCGAGTTTTTGGGCTAGCCATTCCTGGCCTCTCCCCTTCTGAGCTAAGATTGGT
This sequence comes from Podarcis bocagei, assembly GCF_964188305.1. Classification (NCBI taxonomy): domain Eukaryota; kingdom Metazoa; phylum Chordata; class Lepidosauria; order Squamata; family Lacertidae; genus Podarcis; species Podarcis bocagei. The sequence continues at coordinate 836,153 of NW_027670336.1, forward strand.
ATTTTGTGGATCTTTGCTATCTGCTGCCTGCTCTCTGTTCTCTGAAGCTCTGCCACTCGGCTGCCCCTCCTCCCTCTCACATTCCAGCTCACATTCCAGTGTCCTTATCTCTCTTTGCCTGCTTTCATACATTCCAGCCTCTGTCAGCTCCGGAACAAAGCTGTCATTTTTATTTCTACCCTGCCCGTCTGGCTGGGTTGCCCCAGCCACTCTGGGCGGCTTCCAACACATACCGTATTTTTCTTTTTTTATATATAAATTTTATATATAAATTTTTTTATTGGTTTTACAAGAATTTTTTATAGACAAAAAACAAACATGTATAATTTCATATCCTTTTTTTCATAAACCTTACTTCGTCGACTCCCCCAAACCTCCCCTTTCTACATCCCAATTCCCAAAATTATTTCAGCAAATCCTAACACTTAATTTTATCAGATTTACCCTTATTCTTTTCTTTTACTTAATCTTTTACAATTGTAAACCCCTTTTTTCCCCTAAAAACTCAACATTGTAGCTTTCATTCATTTTACAATGTTTCTTAAGATAAATTTTAAATTTCTTCCAGTCTTCTTCCGCCGTCTCTTTCCCCTGATCACGGATTCTGCCAGTCATTTCGGCCAGTCCCATATAGTCTATCACCTTCATTCGCCATTCTTCCAGAGTGGGTAGATCTTGAGTCTTCCAGTGCTTTGCAATGAGTACTCTTGCTGCTGTGGTAGCGTACATAAAAAAAGTTCTATCTTTCTTTGGCACCAATTGGCCGACAATGCCCAAGAGGAAGGCCTCTGGTTTCTTAGAGAAAGTACATTTAAGCACCTTTTTCATTTCATTATATATCATCTCCCAGAAAGCCTTAATCTTCGGGCACGTCCACCAAAGGTGATAAAAGGTACCTTCAGTTTCTTTGCATTTCCAACACTTATTATCAGGCAAATGGTATATTTTTGCTAGCTTGACTGGGGTCATGTACCACCTGTAAATCATTTTCATAATATTCTCTCTTAAGGCATTACATGCCGTAAATTTTATACCGGTGGTCCACAACTGTTCCCAGTCTGCAAACATAATGTTATGACCAATGTCCTTTGTCCACTTAATCATAGCTGACTTGACTGTTTCATCTTGTGTATTCCATTTCAGCAGCAAGTTGTACATTCTAGACAAATTCTTAGCATTGGGCTCTAGCAATTCTGTTTCTAATTTTGATTTCCCCACCTGGAAGCCAATTTTCCTGTCTTGTTTATAAACCTCCATTATTTGGTAATAATGGAGCCAATCTCGTACTTTGGTCTTCAATTTCTCATGACTCTGTAGTTTCAATTTATCACCCTCTTGTTCCACACATACCGTATTTTTCGCCCTATAGGACGCAATTTTCCCCCTCCAAAAATGAAGGGGAAATGTGTGTGCATCCTATGGGGCAAATGCAGGCTTTCCCGGGCTTCCTGCAGCTCTGCGCCACCTTCCCGATCCCGGCGCGAAGCCACGCGGGGCTCCAGAGGGTGGCACAGAGCTGCCTGCGCTCCAGGGCGTCTTGCAGCTCCACGCCACCCTCCGGATCCCAGTGCGAAGCCACGCGGGGTTCCGGAGGGTGGCGCGGAGCTGCCTGCGCTCCAGGGCTTCCTGCAGCTCCGCGCCACCACCCGGATCCTGGCGCGAAGCCGCGCGGGGCTCCGGAGGGTGGCGTGGAGCTGCCTGCGCTCCAGGGCTTCTTGCAGCTCCGCGCCACCCTCCGGATCCCAGCGCGAAGCCACGCGGGGCTCTGGAGGGTGGCGCGGAGCTGCCTGTGCTCCAGGGCTTCCTGCAGCTCCGCGCCACCACCCGGATCCTGGCGCGAAGCCGCGCGGGGCTCCGGAGGGTGGCGTGGAGCTGCCTGCGCTCCAGGGCTTCTTGCAGCTCCGCGCCACCCTCCGGATCCCAGCGCGAAGCCACACGGGGCTCTGGAGGGTGGCGCGGAGCTGCCTGTGCTCCAGGGCTTCCTGCAGCTCCGCGCCACCACCCGGATCCTGGCGCGAAGCCGCGCGGGGCTCCGGAGGGTGGCGCGGAGCTGCCTGCGCTCCAGGGCTTCTTGCAGCTCCACGCCACCCTCTGGATCCCAGCGCGAAGCCACGCGGGGCTCCGGAGGGTAGCGCAGAGCTGCCTGCATTCCGAAGCCTGGTGCGCGGCTCCCTAGGCTTGCAGATAGCAGGCTGTTCTGGGGGCTGGGGTCGGGGGAAGCTCGGGCTTCCCCCGTGCCTGGGGAGGGGAAATTTTTTTTTCTTTATTCCCCCCCCCAAAAAAAATTAGGTGCGTCCTATGGGGCGAAAAATACGGTATATAAACATGAAACATGAATAATAATATTCTGATGCCATATAAAAAGAACATTAACTTTAAAATGAACAACTTATACTGGTGGCCAAAATTGTGAAAACCTTTCGTGAAAAGTGTATTTCTGAGGTTTGATGGCTCATAACACCACTTTTGTGTGGAGTAATACCATAAAATTATATATCAATGGAAAGATAATTTAATGAACAATGTAATGTAATGACTTTTATGAAGGAGTATTTCTTGGAACAGTAGTCATAAAGAAAAAATGTGAAAATTTTGGTAACCATTGGTAACCTTTAGCTTTAATTACAGCCTTACAACGCTTTCCCATGAAGTGAACCAAATTTTTAGTTCTGCACCTGTAAGAATGTGAAACCAAGATTGAATTATTGCCTCTGTTAATTAGGCTTTATTGCTGGATTGCTTCTAACAAAGAATTTTCTTTAGTCGGCTCCATAGATTTCTGATTGGGTTAATGTTTGGGCTATTCCCAAGCCATTCCGGCAGTGGAATAGGATTATCTTGAAAGCACCTTTTTCACACAGCAGCAACAGGACATGGAGCTAAGTCCTGTTGAAATAGAAAATAAATATATAAGTAGGAGGGGGCCGCTAGGGGTGCCTTGGAAGATGGCGGATATTAACATCTATCCAGCTCGCACAAGGTAATTAGAGGCTGATTATGGGGAGTAAATCAGTCTCCCTCATCTCTCCAGGGGGGAGAGATGCAGTTTTCACCCACTGTTGCCATAAATCACCCCCGAGTTCGGAAGGAGGGGGTGAGGCACTGGGTGCACAACCCTCGGCGGGCCTCGGAACTCCTCCGAAGCTACTTTCAGGAGCGAAACTAGTTGTGTTACTTAAAAGGAAAAAAATTGATGAAAGATAACGCACAGGCTTCAAGAGAGGCAGGAGGTTTTTATTTGCTAACAAGTTTACCACTGAAATGAAGAAGACTGAGACGGAAGATTACATCAAAGAACTACAGACATGCTGGTATGTGGATTGGAGTGCAACGGAACTAAAGCGGGGTTGAAATGACTTTTTATCTTTTTTTGCTCTATGTGATTAACTAATAACCCTCCCTCTTAAAATATCCATCACAGCAACTAATTGGCAAATGGGACTAAAAAGGAACTGTGTGGGAATAATATGAATTTAAAGGTTTTACTCTGTAAAGGATTTGGAAAGAAGGGCTCTCTTTGTGACGCAGTTAGAATGGAGATTTGATATGAGACCTGTGTTGCAGGAGGTTTGGTCTTGGGGAGGGCGAGCCGAAGATTTATTACTTTCTATGAGATTGTGAACTGGAAGGGGCAGCCCTCCTGGAAAAAGACTAATTTACGATGCAACAGGTCGGAAAAGTTAAAGAGCGAGCTTTTGGACTGTATTTCATCAGAACAAGAAGATGGCGATTGCTTGCTCAAGCGGAAATGCCTGGATTATTGGGATTTACGAAAGAGCAGTACAAAGCCCATACAGAAATACAAACAAGACTGTTTCTTTCAACCCACTTGCGGAGCAATTTGGAGGTGAATGAAAAGGAAAATGAGTAACGACAAGGATTGAGAAGAAGGGACTGGAAATATCATTCTTAATATGAAAGCAGCAGAAAATATTCGAGGATTGGACTCCTGCCGATCAAGAAGCATGGGTACCCCTCACAAAAATTTATAATTTGGAAAATAATTGGATTACATTATATGCATTGTTATAATTTGGACTAATTGGTTTGATGTGTTTAATTCGGTAATATGAAGCTTAATAAAAATTATTTTTTTTAAAAAAGAAAGTAAATATATAAATAAATATATATAAATGCTTCAGTATCTGAGTAAAGATCACCTGCGGAAGGCTTCAGTTTGGGCTAAAGTATTTCATTTTTTATTTGGGGGCATTTCCATTCCCATTAATAACGAAAATTCTGCCCACACCTTTTGCTGCCATACAACCCCATATCATCACACCTATCTGCGTGTTTCACGGTTGGTGTAAGGCAAGTAGGATGTAAATCTTCTCTGATTCTTCCCCTTGTGTATTTCATGCCATCACTACCAAGCAAGGAGATTTGGGTCACATCCCTCCAAAAACATTGTCCCATTGTTCCGCTGTCCAGTTAACATGGGTTTAATCTTTTCAACCTTTGCTTGAGATATTTTATTTAGTCGTTTAGTCGTGTACGACTCTTCGTGACCCCATGGACCAGAGCACGCCAGGTCCTACTGTCTTCCACTGCCTCCCGCAGTTTGGTCAAACTCATGCTTGAGAGATAACAATGGCTTTTTCCTTAGAATTCTAACATTTCGAGCTGTCCTTGCACTCAACTTCACATTACATCTCGCCATGTCATCTTGTATACACCAAAATGATTTTCTTCTGTCATGTAGGGACAGTCTCTCTATTCTTCGATCGTCACTTGCCTTTGTGCACCTTTTCCTGCCTTTACCAGTCTGATTTTATAGTTGCTGAGACTGCTTATACCTCTTCAATATCGAAATGCCAGCTTTGGTTAAGTTTTCCCCAATCTTCCATCTAATTTCTTCATAACTGTAGCCCTGTTCACTTAATACTACAATTTTACATCACTTCTGGGTGACCAGTCAACTCTTTGTGCCATTTCTATAATTTTATTATGTTTTACAACCTCACTAAATGAAAGAACAAAAAAAAAAACCCCAACCAACTTGACAGCAATCACATAACACACTGACAAAAGTCAACGTAAGCAAGTTTTGCTTTTTCTGGTTATTTGGCTATAACGTTTGATAGAATATGGCTAATTGAACAACCTTTGTTGAATTGCAGTCTTCATTAAATTATCTTTCCATTGATATTTTATGATATTACTCCAAACGAAATGGTGTTATAAGCCATCGAAACTCTGAAATACACTTTTTTCCAAAAGTCTTCCCCAATTTTGACCACTACTGTATATTAAACAAACCAACATTCAACAGCTCAGAACATAATAATAAATATGATGATTAATGACAAACAACACAGGTAATGAACACAAGCCCAACTTCTTTCCGTTCTTCTCCATTTGTTCCTGAGGCTCTAATCCCTTTTTGTCTCCATTGCAGATTGTAATGAATCGAAAATTGAGAACAAAGGTGACCACGATAAAATCCCGAGAGAGGAGAAGCCACGTAAAAATTTAGAGTGTGGAGAAAGCTGCAATCAGAGCTCCCATTCCACTTCCCATCAACAAAATCTCATTGGAAAGAAACTCTATCAGTGCATGGAATGTGGAAAAAGCTTTAGTCAGAGCTCCGATCTCACTAAGCATCAGAGAATTCATACAGGAGAGAAACCCTATCAGTGTGTGGAATGTGGAAAGAGCTTCAGTCACAGCTCCAATCTCACTTCCCATAAAAGAATTCATACAGGGGAAAAACCCTATCCGTGTGTGGAATGTGGAAAGAGCTTCAGTCAGAACTCCCATCTCACTTCCCATCAAAGAATTCATACAGGGGAGAAACCCTATCAGTGTGTGGAATGTGGAAAGAGCTTCACTGATAGCACCTCTCTCACTTATCATCGAAGAATTCATACAGGGGAGAAACCCTATCAGTGTGTGGAATGTGGAAAGAGCTTCATTCAGAGCTCCTCTCTCACTTCCCACCACAGAATTCATACAGGGGAAAAACCCTATCAGTGTGTCGAATGTGGAAAGAACTTCAGGAAGAGCTCCGATCTCACTTCACATCGAAGAATTCATACAGGGGAGAAACCCTATCAGTGTGTGGAATGTGGAAAGAGCTTCAGTCACAGCCACAGTCTCACTTCCCATCAAATAATTCATACAGGGGAGAAACCCTATCCGTGTGTGGAATGCGGAAAGAGCTTCAGTCACAGCCACAGTCTCACTTCCCATCAAAGAATTCATACAGGGGAGAAACCCTATCAGTGTGTGGAATGTGGAACAAGCTTCAGTCAGATCTCCAATCTCACTTACCATCAAAGAATTCATACAGGGGAGAAACCCTATCAGTGTGTGGAATGTGGAAAGAGCTTCCCTGAAATATCCTCTCTCACTTCCCATCAAAGAATTCATACAGGGGAGAAACCCTATCAGTGTGTGGAATGTGGAAAGAGCTTCAGTCACAGCCACAGGCTCACTTCCCATCAAAGAATTCATACAGGTGAGAAACCCTATCAGTGTGTGGAATGTGGAAAGAGCTTCACTCAGAGCTCCAATCTCACTAAGCATCAGAGAATTCATACAGGTGAGAAACCCTATCAGTGTGTGGAATGTGGAACGAGCTTCACTCAGAACTCCAAACTCACTTCCCATCAAAGAATTCATACAGGGGAGAAACCCTATCAGTGTGTGGAATGTGGAAAGAGCTTCAGTCACAGCCACAATCTCACTTCACATCAAAGAATTCATACAGGGGAGAAACCATATCAGTGTGTGGAATGTGGAAAAAGCTTCAGTCAGAGGGCCAATCTTACTTCCCATCAAAGAATCCATACAAAGGTTGGAAAAACCATTATACAGATTTAGGAGCCAGGCAAATCCACACTTTTTTAACCAGGCCTTCCCTTTGGCTGATTGACATTTAATGCCCTTTTAAAATGTGGTGTTTTGTGTTTTTAATTTGTTTTTTTATGTTGTAACCATCCTGAGACCTGTGGGTGTAGGGAATAGCTGCCAACTTTCTGCACCACCTAGAGTACCCACAGAATTGTGGCTTATACTGGCAACACACATAGGAGAACAAATGAAAGACAAATACGATGAGCAGGCAAAAACCTGGAAAGGGCCATACCAAATGGACATCCGTTGTGAAGAGGTCACTTTTCCCACTGCTGAATAATGCCACAGGTAGAAGAGATGGAATGCTAGAAGTGTTCTCTGGGGCAAGGGGAGCTGCTGGGAAATTGAACTACGGGCTCAAAATATTACTTTTTTAAAAAGTTGCTGCCATTATAGGCATTGCAGGCAGAAAGCTGGAGGGTGAGCAGGCCCAGGCTGTGCTGCACCCAAGAGTGGGGGTGAAGGGAGAAGGGAGAAGTGAAGAAACTGAAAGCTTTTTCTTCCCGACGTTTCCGGTGCGGCTCTGTATTCCACCTGGTTCGGAATTGTCCAGTGGAGCCACAGGATGTCTCCATCCTGGATGGATGTCTGTGGCAACAAGATAACAGGAGCTGCCAAGCGTGGGAAGCCTCAAAAGGTCTCAAGGAAACTGGCAGAGACATGTCGTCACAGTATCATTTGGCTGCTGCTATGGCAACAGTGAAAAACTGCGACCAGGGCCACGTGCTGAGCTGGGTGATTGACAGTGGGGCCAGTCACCACCTCATACCATCGCTATCTAGTGTAACTCTTGCAGATGATTCCAAGCGCTATGTCTGGGTCTGTTTATTGTTCTTTTTTACAGGCGGAGATTGAGGCCTATGTCGTTCCAGAGATGCAGTGCTGTTTGTTTTCTGTTTCCTCTCTTGTCCATGATGGGTTCAAAGTGTGTTTTGAAAATAATGTTTATTCCATTTCCAGAGGTGGACGACAACTGGTCAGTGTTGAGTGAAAAGACTGGCTGTTTGTGCTAGAAACGCCTATTGCAGGTAAAGGTCCCCCTGAGGATGCACAAGCACAGTGTGGTAATCTTCCCATTCATGATGGGTGCCATCATGGCGTTTGGCACCGGAGAATGTCACATGTCAACTGGGGGTATGTGAAGAAGGTCCCAGGGTGGACTGAGGGGTGCAAGATGAAGGCATGTGACAAATACCTGGAATGAAGGGTGCCTTCAAGAAAGCCAAGGTTCAAATGTGCTCTTATCCTAGGTCTGACAGGGTAAATACAAAACCTTTTGAGCTAGTCCATGCAGACCTTTGGGGCCCTATGTCAGTTGCCAGTCTGGGCGGAGCCAAATTTGTGCTATCTCTGGTGGATGATTATTCCAGAAATGGGTGGATTTTCTCTCTGAAGCACAAGTGAGAGGCCGCTGCTTTGGTGAGAGACTGGATAACAGCAGTGAGAACTACTGTTCTTACTGCGGGTCAAGAGCTTTCAATCAGATCGCGGTGGAGAGTTCACCAGGTCTGCGTTGCAGAACTTCTTCTGCCAGAAAGGCATACACCACAGGTTGACTGTAGCAAATTCTCCTCAGGAGAATGGAGTTGCAGAATGCAGGTAGAGAATGCTGCAGGAGGCAACCGAAGCCATGCTCTTTGACACAGGGTTGCTCCAGCGGTTTTGGGTGGAAGCGTGGAAATCTACATCGTTCACTCTGAACTGTTCTTACAGTTCTGTAGTAGGGGACACGCCCTGTTTTCTGCTGCACAGCAAGAAGCCCAAGGTGCATTTCTTCTTTGTGTTTGGATGTGAGGCTTGGGTCCTTGTGCCAAACACAGAAAGGGTGGCCCTAGGTCCCAGAGAATGATCCTTTGTGGGTATGAGCCAGGGACCAAGTGGTGGAGATTTGCCTATCCAGAAGGCAATCAGTCTAGGATTCTAGTCAGCAGGAGTGCTGAGTTCTGTGAGCAGAGTGGGTGGCAATGCATACTTGGGAATCCAGACATTCTTTCAGAGAGTCTGCTTGACTGCTGATGACGGAAAGGTAGAAACTGATCCTGCTGCTGAGGCTCAGAGTCCCAACCCAGAGCAGGAACAGGAAAGGGCATCTCCTAAAGCTGTTAAGCTAGAGCCAAAGAGTGCTCCTCCTCACCCACAAGTCCAGTTGAGAAATCCAGAAGGCGCAGTAAGTCAGAGGGGGAGTTATCTGAGAGCAAGGACACACTAGTTGGCCCTAGTGGGTCAGAGGGGGTACCTGAGGTTGTGCTGAGGTGTTCAGCTCACACTACTAAAGGAAAACCACCTGAAAGGTTTGAGGTCACTAGCGTGTGGATTGGTGTGGCTCAGTGTGAACCAGAGAGTTTTGAGGAAGTTCAGAAGTTGCCTGAAGAGGAAGCCAGGAAGTGGCAAGAGGCAATGCAGAAGGAAATGAACTCAATGGAGTCTCTAGGTGTGTTCTCCATCACGACGCTGCCAGCAGGCAAGCAGGCCATGAGCAGCCGCCGGGTTTACCGTCTTAAACCCACAGCAATTGGAGAACCGCAGTACAAGGCTAGGCTGGTAGCCAGAGGGTTTACACGGTGGAACAGCTGCTTTACACTGAGGTGTATGCTCCTACTTCCAGAAGTGAAAGTCTGTGCATGCTCTTAGCCATTGCTGCACAGAGAGGTCATCAGGTGCATCACTTTGATGTGGATGTAGCCTATTATACACAAAAATTGGGTCCCCCCTTTGTGGAAATAACATACTGTCAGACACAGCATTCCTACATAATAACACACAACATACTAATTAAATAATCAGTTGCATATCTTGAGGCAATCATGATCTTTTACATATCTTTTCAATCCTGGGGCCCAGAGTCTTGAGGTTTAAGAGGTGAGAGAATGTGCTTGCAATTCAACTTCCCCCCCTTTGTCAGCCCCCTCCCTGTCAGTCTATATCCTTTGGAAAGAGATAGCTGTGGCCACTCTGGTATCTTTTGTTGTTGTTGCTGCAGGTAATAAATACCGTAAATTTCGCTCCAAAACACGCACTTTTTTGCTCCGAGAAAGTAAGGGGAAATGCCTGTGCGTGTTAAGGAGAGAATGCACGGATCAGAGCCATGGCTGCCGTCAGTCAGGGAAAGCGGGAGCCACTTACACGCTCTACGAGGCTCTCACTTTGCTTTCTTTAAAGCGACCTGGAGCCAGGAAGGAGGGAGGGAAGGAGAGCCATGGCAGCAAAGCCGGCAGCAGCCGCTTACACGGGAGGAGGGAAAGGTCTGCGCGCTCTCTAAACAGAGAAATGAGGCTGCAGAGAGACGGCAGGAAAGATAAAATTTAAGCAACCAGCAGCAAAATAAAACCAACCTCGAGCTCTGAGCCAGCGCAGTGAAAACCAGGAAGTAAAAAAAAAGGCTGGGGAGGGCATGAGGGAGAGGGGAAAACTTCGCAAATCCCCCGTGTCTCAGCTGATCGGCTGGGATGGAGCAGCTTGTTTTCAGGCAGGATAGATTTGAGCATTGTCTGGGTCCTAGTGCCCCACCGCTTTTTTGTGCTCGATTCTATTGCTGCTGGTGGCTGCTTATCATTCAGGCTGCAAGGAGGAGCACTTTTACACAGCTAATGGCGAATCCCCTGCAACCCAAGTCCTCCTCACTTGCTCAAATCTATTCCGCCTCAAAACAAGGAGCGGAAGGAAAAGGCTGCAAACTGTTAAATGGAAAAAAAACCCAGGCACAGGGCAAATACCTTAAGTATACCTTTAAAGCAACAGTGCTCTTTCCCTCCCTCCTCCCCGCGGAAAAGCTCCTTGTCCCTTGAGTTCTTTTCCTTCCCTCCCCACTTAAAACGTGGTTACAAAGCACGGATCCACATGGATCCTCAGGATTTTTGCATTGGGCTACCCCAAACTCACTGTCAGATCACATGTCTGTGGCCACAGCATGAACCATAAAAATCATACATCCACTGTTTCATTTAGAATATTTTTTCCTCGTTTTCCTCCTCTAAAAACTACATGCGTGTTATGGTCAGGTGCGTGTTATAGAGCGAAAAATACGGTAGTCTTGTGGTCACGAGGAATTGGGCTGAGGGTTTTCCATCGTTGGGTCTGGGTTGACATCTGTAGAAGGGATATCCTGTAAGAGGGAGGGTGGGGCAGGACTTTTGGGACTTAAAGACACAGTTATAAAGGTAAGAGGTAAAAGCCAAAAAGGGGAGAATCTCCTTGAGTTTTCTTGGGAAGCAGAAAACAATAAAAATATTGGCGAGTTAAGCATTTTATTCATTTCAATATTATTATCACATTTCCATATAATTACGACTGTTATTATATGCTAAAAAAATAAAAAATAAAAGGAAAACAAAAGTAAAAAAGATAACCAGCTAAACAATTTTTTCCAGATAAAAAATAAATGGACTTGACAGAACAACAGCAGATTTTTTTTAAAAAAATATGATTAAATAATACAAAGATATTATCAAAACCACACAGATTGTTACTGGACTGGAACCTTAAGGACTAGGAGGTGAAGGCAGTGATGGTGAAATGGGCACACGATTGTGGCTATCCAATGAAGATGAAAAATGACGGAAATTATGGGGAAAGACTTAAAATTCACCACATGCTATCTGATTTTTAGATGGTACCTGACCCCATCCAAATCAGTCAAAATAAATAAATATCAGCAATAAGTGTTGGAGATGCAGACAAAATGAGGGAACCTTATTCCACAAGTGGTGGAAATGTCCCCAAAGGGAAAATAAAATAAAGCAAAATAAAATAAAATAAATGCTATTTATTTTAAAGAAAACCAAAGCTTTCCTATTTGATATTCTAACAATAAGCATACCAAATGAAAATAAAAGAGTGTTTCTTTACACAACAACAGCGGCTAGGATGCTAATAGCAAAATACTGGAAAATGAGTTAATATCAACAAAAGATGAGTGGCAATTAAAGTTGTGCTAGTACCTTGAAATGGCCACAGTGCCAGAACTTCCAAGAGACTGAGATCTACTCCCAGTAATAAAAATCCTGTCAGTGATCTACCCATTGTCTTTGCCCAGAGTTCTTGAGCTTTTCTCAGGGAGCAGTGACCAGAGTTGTGGATCGATCGCTAGATCAGTTAACAATTTAAAATTATATAAACAATTGTGCTATAAAAGTACATACCATATATGAAGTATCAAGATAATGGAACTTTTAACACAGTGGTTTCTTCCATGAACAACAAGTCTTACAATGTATATATACAGGCGCAGCATTGATTTTAGCTATAGGTGACAGAAATCTGCAGCTGTAAAGTTTTCTTCTTTAAGTGACCCCTTTAAAACAACAAATGCAAAACAAACTTTATCCATACACAGGTTTGTTAGTTTGTTAAAATATGTTGAGTTACGACATTATATTCATTTATATTACTTAGAATATGTACAACGGATGAAGCCCATAAGAGCGAAACAAAGGCATTATTCCGGAAGTCCTGGTCAACACTGTGGAACTGTAATAGGCTCCAATTTGGACTTTATGAACGTATGTGGAACAGAAATTAGCATACATTTGGTCTTTCGAATGAACTGTTTTACTGGGGACTTCCGTCTATATTATTGCACTTTATGTGTTGTTTATGTGGAAGATAAACCTTTGATATTGTGATAAGAATATATAGAATAGTATTGTTTATGTGAATGCAGAGCCGGTTACGTCTTGTGTGTTTGTCCATTCCAGGAACAGCATTCCTGACCCAGATGTTTACAGGAAGTCCCTCAGATGATTCCCCTTTCAAACGGGATACTTGAACCTAGGCCAGTAGGGTCCTCCTCTCCGGCAGACGGACAACCCCTCCCCCAAAGCCCCTTCCTCCCCCACTTCCCCATGGGGGTCCCCCACACCTCCCATCACTCACCAGGATGGCTTTGGGCGTCTCTTGCTTGGAGCACTTCAGAGTTCGGAGCCCCCTGAGCTGAGCTGCCTGGCAGTTCTGAATCACCTCCGGCAGGTACAGCTGATCTTCCTCCAGCAGCTGAAAGGCAAAAGTCAGTCCCTTCTCCACCTCCGAGAGAGCATAGTGGGGGGCAAGGAGGGCAGGTCTGAGTCCCTGCTCTGGTTCTCTCCAATACTCACCCCTGGGGGAGGGATGTGCAACCGCAGCACATCTGCAAAGAGAAGGACATGGGGACAGGTGAGTCCATCCCTGAGCACCTGGCAAGGCTAGTCCAGGAGAGCCAGTGTGGTGTAGTAGTTAAGAGCGGTGGACTCGTAATCTGGTGAACCGGGTTCGCGTCTCCGCTCCTCCACATGCAGCTGCTGGGTGACCTTGGGCCAGTCACACTTCTCTGAAGTCTCTCAGCCCCACTCACCACACAGAGTGTTTGTCGTGGGGGAGGAAGGGAAAGGAGAATGTTAGCCGCTTTGAGACTCCTTAAAGGGAGTGAAAGGCAGGATATCAAATCCAAACTCTTCTTCTTCTTCTTCTACTGCAGGGGAGGAGGGACACCCCAGGCCTTGGGGGCCAGTCCTGGCCTACTTTAATCAGAATATGGCTACCCAGGCCAGGGGTAGGCAAACTAAGGCCTGGGGGCTGGATGCGGCCCAATCGTCTTCTCAATCCGGCCCGTGGACAGTTCGGGAATCAGTGTGTTTTTACATGAGTAGAATGTGTCCTTTTATTTAAAATGCCTCTCTGGGTTATTTGTGGGGCATAGGAATTCATTCCTCCCCCCCCCCCGATATAGTCTGGCCCCCTACATAATAATAATAATAATAATAATAATAATAATAATAATAATAATAATAATAATAATAATAATTTATACCCTGCACATCTGGCTGAGTTTCCCCAGCCACTCTGGGCGGCTCCCAGCCGAGTGTTAAAAGCAGGACAGCGTTAAATATTAAAATCTTGAACAGGGCTGCCTTCAGATGTCTTTTAAAGAAAAGATAGCTGCTTATTTCCTTCACATCTGCTGGGAGGGTGTTCCACAGGGCGGGAGCCACCACCAAGAAGGCCCTCTGTCTGGTTCCCTGTAACCTCGCTTCTCGCAATGAGGGAACCTCCAGAAGGCTCTTGGAGCTGGACCTCAGTGTCCAGGCTGGATGATGGGGATGGAGACGCTCCTTGGTCTGAGAGACGGTGGACTGGCCCACGGCTGAAAAAGGATGCTGACCCCTTCCCCAGGCTAAAAAGATGGTCAATATTCGGTTCCACTCCACCCTTTTAAAATTTAAATATCAAAACAGATCCCAACTTTCAGAGCATGTAAACCACAGGAGTGGAAAGACCGCTGTGCCACTCACAGAAATAGGACTATACTTCCTTCTCCCACCTTTGAAGTAAATGTCTATGTAACGAAACCAAATCGACCCAAGTCTGCCTTCCTCCACTAACCTGAACTTCGCTCTTCAAGCCAAAAGACAACACTTCCCCGTCCCCGGGCAAAACCCCTGGGCTTTCATTAGCAGAGCCGCCATCATGCCAGTGGCGTTTACCTCAGCGAGACCCTGACAGGCTGGCTTCGGCCCACGGGACATAGTTTGAGGACCCCTGGGCTACACTGACTGGCAGCAGCTCCCCAGAATTTCAGGAAGGGATTTCATCCAGCCATTGCAAGAGATGTCAGGGGTTGACCCTGGGACATTCTGCATGCCAAGCAGATGCTCTAGGGCTCCCCATATTTCACTAGCCTTTCAATGTTATGTTATTAGCAATCGTGGAGATTCCACCTGCCTCTTTCGAAAGGAGAACACTCACCTGATCAATTTTAATAATAAATAAATAAATCCCTGCCCATCTGGTTTCCCCAGCCACTCTGGGCGGCTTCCAACAAAATATTAAAATACAATAGTCCATCAAATATTAAAAGCTTCCCTAAACATAATAACAGCAAACATCCATTTTCAGTCCATTAAATTAGGAATTAAGCATTTCTGGAAAGGGAAATGGCATACTTTGTATATTAGCATAAAAAGCATGCATAAGAAAGTATTACTCATTTACTCATTTAATTTATTACTCATTATTACTTATTTTGGCATGGGAAAGGTCTCCCTTGGGAGGTGGTGGACTCTCCTTCCTTGGAGGTTTCTCAGCAGAGATCGGACGGCCATCTGCCATGGATGCTTTAGCTGAGATTCCTGCATTGCTGGGGGTTGGACTAGATGACCCTGGGATCCCCTCCTATCTCTCCACTCCTGAATTCTAGGAGGAGCTTCCTTGCCTCCTGCAAAGCCCTTTTCCCTGCAAGCTCTTCCTCTGGCTTCCGCCCAAGGGAGGGAGATGCTCAGAGTCCAGCCAAGAGCCTCACCCCCAAAAGGATATCTGGGCATTGGCGTAGCCAAGGGGGCAGCTGCCCCCCTTAATCCATAAAAAATAATAAGAATCTGAGGTTCTGCCAAGCAGGAGAGGGCTGAGGTGGAGGGACTCGGCTTGGCAAGGGTTAAAGGGAAGTGAGCTGCCTTCCTAGAGAGGCCAGGAAGCAAGGGGGGGCAGGTCCTCCAGAGCCAAGGCCCCTCCCTCCCCAGTCCTTTCCTTGCTTTGGGGTCTCTCCTGCAAGGGCTGCCTCGCTGTCCCCTCCTGGGATCTGGTGAGTCTCCTCTCTCTCCCCCCAGAGGGTGCAGTGGGGAGACGGGGGGGGGGGTCCCAGGGCTGCAGCAGGGGAGGATGCCTGGGGGGCCTGATCCGGGAGGGGCCAGGTCTGCCACGCTCTCCTTCCTGGAGATCACAGGATCCCAAACTCACTTGGCCCTCCGCCCCCCCTTCAGAAAAGATCTCCCTTCTTTAAACAAAGGAGTCCCTGGGACTTTAACTCTGTGTGACATCACTCAGCCTCATTGCGCAACAGAGGAAACATGTGCAAATGGTTTTCCAAAGCTGGAGGAGGAGGTGGACTAGCCCCTCCCTCCCAAAAAAGAACACGTGGAGGAAGGGAGGAAAAGTGGGGGAGAAAGGGCAGTAACAAAGAGAGGGATCCCAGCCCATAGTCTGGCTGCTGCATTGCAGACCTGTTTCCCAGTCGTCTCCCAGGGCAGCTCCCCACGGAGGCCACTGCAGCAATCCCCTCGCACCCAGAGCATGGCATCCCAGGACCACATCCTCTCTGTGCCAAAGGGATTGTTGCTGGCAAACCACCTGGAAATCGGCGCTCCTACTCACCGAGCCTCCAGGGACCTTGGCATCAGTGGCTGTGTGTGTGTTAATAATAATAATAAGAAGAAGAATATAAGAATAAAAAATAACCCTCCTAAATTTCAAGGGAGATGTCTTTGGCTTTGCCCACTTGGTCCTCAGGGGGTTGGTCAGATACATACCTGGCCCTCAGAGCAAAGAAAAAGGGACCCCACCCCAGGAGTCTGTCTGGAGAGCGGCAGAGAGTCCAAGTGCAAGAAAAGTAGACAGAAGCAGGGGAGTGGGGGTGGGGGTGGGGAGCAACTCCTGAGGACCCAGGGTGAGGACTCCCACTAGAGTCAAGCATCCATTTTTCACAATACAAATGACACCCTTCTCAGTCGGTTCTGACTTCATGCATTGATTGGAAGGCAGCAGAAACCAGGTTGATTAATCTCCCAGAAATCCCTTCAGTTGCCTCCACATTTTGCATTGCTAGAAGGCGAGAGACTTAGTTCTTCTTCTCTTCCTCTTTCTTTTCAAAAAGATAGCTCACGGTCTGGGATGCAGTGCAGTCCAGCCCTGGGTCCCAGCAAGACTCATCCATGCTTGCTCAGGGAACCATCCCCCCCCCCTTCAGTTGCCTCCACATTTTGCGTTGCATTCTTCTCTCTAGGAGAGCTTCTTCTTCTTCTTCTTCTTCTTCTTCTTCTTCTTCTTCTTCTTCTTCTGAAAATAGCTCATGGTTTGCTTGTTAAGGGAAGCTTTTTCTTCCTCTGACCTACAAATTCTGTAACAAAACAATGTATTTGCTTTATAGGATTTCCTTGAGCTTTTCATTACGACAGACAGAACTTGTCAGAAGACCAAAGGGTTCCTTCCGATCTCTCAAAGGCTTCCTGAGAGCACAGATGGATGAGCGAGACTCAGCTGGCCCTGGAGCAGGAAGAGGCCATGCCAACCAAACTGGGAGCAGTGGGGGATTCTGGGAAAACCCAATGCAGAAGATCTATGGTGAGGAGGGCACCTTCCGCTCAGAGGTGCAGAGCCAGCAGTTGAGGCAGTTCTGCTGCCAGGAGGCCAAAGGACCCCGAGAGGTTTGCAGCCGACTCTACCACTTTTGCCACCAGTGGCTGAAGCCGGAAAGGCACACGAAAGCTGAGATGCTGGACCTGGTGATCTTGGAGCAGTTCCTGGCTGTCCTTTCCCCGGAGATGGAGAGCTGGGTGAGGGAATGCGGAGCGGAGACCAGTTCCCAGGCGGTGGCCCTGGCCGAAGGTTTCCTCCTGAGTCAGGCAGAGGAGAGAAAGCAGGTGAGAGAGACTTTCCTCTGCATACTCTGAAGAGGTTCCAAACAGGACAGAGAACATCCCATAATGGTCTGTTGATATCCCATCTGTTTTCTGGGAAAGCATCCATGGAATGAGATCTCACACCCTTCAAGTCTTTGCCATTCTCTTTCCAATATTTCTCACCATTCTCTGTTTTGAATCCGTGTTTCTTTTTCAGGGAAAGGATCTCTTTGCAGAAATGGACCTGGATTCCTATGAGGCAGAGAGGCCTCCGTTGGACACCAGAGAAAGGCCACTGGGTAAGAGAAAGGTGGTTTTTCCCCATTTGGTCTCATTCTGTTGGTTTTCCAACTCATCTGAGGGTTCTTTTCATCTTGTTTTGGCGGGAGACAGTTGGGAAGAAGGGTCCAGAGGAGGGGAGATGTATTTCTGCACAACTAACATATGAAATGGGCACAAACGTCCAAATGCTCTCGGCAGGTAAGGCTTTCTCAAAGGCCCATCTGCAGTTAGAGATGCCCTGTTTCACCTGTGAGAGAAGCCGGCACTCCTGGCATCCTGTTTACCCTTTTTCTCTTGCAGGTGACAGAATGATGCCAGCAAGACTTCCTGATCCATCTTTTCATGGGGGCAGAAGGGAAGCAGCGGCTGTGGAACCAGATCAGGTCAGGGGAAGCTGCCTTGTGGGGACAGAGGAATGGTGGGAGGATGCAGCTGGGGAACCAGGAAGGAAGATGGCTGAGAGCCCAAGAAGTGGAGGTAGAAGAAGGACTGGCGGTCAGAGGGGGAAGAGGGAGAAGCCTGGGAAGAGGAGGTGTCAGAAGCTGAAGGGGTTACAGGGCTTAGTGAGCTGGGAGACTCTGTGGCAGAATGCAGTGCAGAATCAGAGGCAGAAGAGGAAGGAGGCGAGTGGAAGAGGAAGGTCGGGAGGCAGAGGTGAGTCAGGATAAGGAAGAGCCACCGGTGGCTCCCTCTCCTTTTGCCAGAAGCCCCCCTCCCTGCTTGTCTCTCAGAGCCAGGAGACCCTGTTCATTGCAGGAATCTCTGCTAGATCATGCTAGAGACAGATGGCCATTCAAAATAGGAATGGAATTGGCGTTGCTCTGATGAGAAGGGAGGCATCGCGCTCCCCGAGCCTTGCCGCTGCTCTTTGCCCTCCTTCTTCGCCTTCCATGCCTGACCCACCGCGCAGCGCTTCCCCATCACCACCACCGAAGAACCAACAACTCAGGGGCTACCCGGGCTCATGGAGAGAGGAGATAGAAGCCTTGGAGGAAGGGGAAACGTGGCGGTTGAGGTCAAGGTGTTGGCCGCCCCTCTGCCACCTCCATCGCTGCAGCATCAACGTCCCACACATGTAGTATTGTTTATTTATTTATTTATACTTAGTGTCCCCGGATTCATTGAAAAAAATCCGGTAACCTTATACAAGAGAGATCAGTGAATGCTAAAATTGGTTTCTAAGCGGTGGACAAATGTGAACAAATAGTGGCCTGGATTCACCTAACCAGCCCCATACACTACAAAATGGGGCCTGCCCCCCATTGCTCCCCCCTCCATGCCCCCATGAACCCCTTGAATTTGGCTCTAGGGCATTGGGAGGGAACTCCCCAGAACAGCTCAGGAGGAGAGGAGAAAGTGGATTCTTCCGTCAGGCAAACTGGAATGCTTGCGTAGGCAGAATGACTTGGAAAACACAATGTGGAGAACCACGTATTTGCACAGAGACAAATACCCATAATTAAAACGCAGAATAAAATAAGCATCCATATTTGAAATGTGCAGCAAAGCAACCCTATTGAAACAACACCACAATGTACAGGAATGAAACAACAGAGCATTGTGTAGCAGATCATATTTCTGCTGTCTCAGGAGGACATTTCCCTTTTTCTTTTAGGGTCCAGTGTGCTTTGAAGATGTCGCTGTTCGCTTCACGGACAAGGAGTGGGCGTTGCTGGATCCTGACCAGAGAGCTCTGCATAAGGACGTCATGGAGGAGAATCGTGGAATCGTGGCCTCTCTTGGTAAGGCTCCCTGTGGGATCGTCATATCAGCCTGGGACTTCAAAAAATACCTCTGTGTGACCAACCTCATCTATTTTCACAGAGCTCAACAGCGCCCCCTATAACACCTGGGAACCTAACACCCCCACAATAAAGAGTAAATTACCGTTTTTTCTTTGAACAATCTTTCTCAAATAATTCCTTTTTCTACCAGGATTGGGCTGGTCTGAACTTCTGAGTCCATCTTAAATGTCAGCTTCAGAATTAAAAAATTCCTGTCAGGAAAAAGCACCAAGGCAAAAGCCAGCTCCAGATGGCTGGAATGCAAAACAGGATGTTGTGTTTTGCAGATGTACTGTTGGGGAAAAGGAGGAGCCTATTCTCTGTACTGAGCACTGGATGTTAGCTCAGAGTGTCATGTGACCTGTGCTGGAAGTACAGGGGAGGAGTGTGAGTCTCTTCTGATGGAGTCTGAAGGGAGCAGTAGCATTTCTATGTACTGCTGAGTGACAGGAATAAAACATGTAAAAGGACTCCTGTCTGTCTCATGTCCCCTCCCTGGGAAAATGCAGGGAGGGAGAGAGAAGCAGAGAAGCAGAGGGTGTGTTCTTTCTCACGACTAATGAGAAGAATCGCCGGGTTTGTTTACCTAGCCTGCCGGGGGTCGCAGACGGATGGTAAACACAGTATCTCGCTCAATTGCCTCAGGGGAGGCCAGGTACTTCTGACTGTGAGCGAAGATACTTTCGTGTGCATGCACACTTCTTCAGATACACATGCACACGAAAGCTCATACCAAGAACTAACTTAGTTGGTCTTTGCTACTGGAAGGATTTTTTTTATTTTGACTATGGCAGACCAACACGGCTACCTATCTGTAACTGGAGCTTCAGAATTGTTAGGAAAGATAAGTAGCTTCAGGTGGTTTTTTTTGCTCCTGTCAGTCTTTGGTTGACCAAAGAGACGACTAACATTGGAGATGGAGGGGATGCCATGACTGGGCCAAACAAAATTCATCCCAGAGAAACACTGGGCTTATAGAATCTCAGGTAGTAGTAGCAGTGATGATGATGATGATGATAGTAATAGTAATAGTAATACAGTGGTACCTCGGTTTACAAACTTAACAACAACAATAACAAGAGTAATACAGTGGTACCTAGGTTTACAAACATAATCTTTTCTGGAACAGGACTGTTCTTAAATTGAGGTACCACTGTGGTAATAATAGTAATTATTATTTCTATCCTGCCCATCTGTCTGGGTTGCCCCAGCCACTCTGAGCGGCTTCCAACACATATATAATCATGAAACATAAATAATAATAATCTGAACCCATATAAAAAGAACATTAACTTTAAAATTAACAACTTATACTAGAGGCCAAACCTGTATAAATCTTTTGTGAATCGTGTATTTCTGAGGTTTGATGTCTCATAACACCACTTTTGTGTGGAGTAATGCCATAAAATTATAGAGCAATGGAAAGACAATTTAATGAAGAATGTAATGCAATGACTTTTATGAAGGAGTATTTATTAGAACAGCAGTCATAAAGAAAAAATGTGAAACCTTTGGTAACCATTGGTAACCTTTCGCTTTCATTACGGCCTTACAACGCCTTCCCATGAAGTGAACCAAGTTTTTAGTTCTGCAGTTGTAAGAATGTGAAACCAAGAATGAATCATTGTCTCTGTTAATTGGGCTTTATTGCTGGGTTGCTGGGTTGTTTCTTTAGTCGGCTCTATAGATTTCTGATTGGGTTAATGTTTGTGTTACTCCCAGGCCATTCCCGCAGTGAAATAAGATTATCTTGAAAGCACCTTTTGCACACAGCAGCAACATGACATGGAGCTGAATCTTGTTGAAATAGAAAGCAAACAAACAAACAATCAAATATAAATGCTTCAGTATCTGGGTAAAGATCACCTGCGGAACGCTTCAGTTTGGCTCAAGTATTTAATTGATGCGTTCTGTTGTTGTTTAGTCGTTTAGTTGTGTCCGACTCTTCGTGACCCCATGGACCAGGGCACGCCAGGCACTCCTGTCTTCCACTGCCTCCTGTAGTTTGGTCAGACTCATGTTTGTAGCTTCGAGAATACCGTCCAACCATCTCGTCCTCTGTCGTCCCCTTCTCCTTGTGCCCTCCATCTTTCCCAACATCAGGGTCTTTTCCAGGGAGTCTCCTCTTCTCATTAGGTGGCCAAAGTATTGGAGTCTCAGCTTCACGATCTGTCCTTCCAGTGAGCACTCAGGGCTGATTTCCTTAAGAATGGAGAGGTTTGATCTTCTTGCAGTCCATGGGACTCTCAAAAGTCTCCTCCAGCACCATAATTCAAAAGCATCAATTCTTCGGCGATCAGCCTTCTTTATGGTGATGCGTTTTACATTCCCATTAATGACGCATATTCTGCCCACACCTTTTGCTGCCATGCAACCCCAGATCATCACACTATCTGCATGTTTCACGGTTGGTGTAATGCAAGAAGGATGTAAATCTCTGATTCTTCTCCTTGCGTATTTCATGCCATCACTACCATGCAAGGAGATTTGGGTCTCAATGCTCCAAATAACATTGTCCCATTGTTCCGCTGTCCAGTTAACATGGGTTTAATCTTTTCAAGCTTTGCTTGAGAGATAACAATGGCTTTTTTCTTAAAATTCTAACATTTAGACCAGTCCTAGCACTCAACTTCACAGTACATTGCTCCATGTCATCCTGTATATACGCAGATGGTTTTCTTCTGTCATGTAGGGACAGTCTCTCCATTCTTCGATCATCACTTGCCTTTGTGCACCTTTTCCTGCCTTTACCAGTCTGATTTTATAATGATTGAGTCTCCTTATACCTCTTCAAAAATATAGAAAGGCCAAAATTTAAACTTTAAAATTTAAATTTTAGAGTATATAATTAGAGGAAAGTACAAAAACACATGAAACAAGGTATCAACTTGCTGTTTATTTTTTATTGTAAAGAAAGCAGGGGATGGAAGATGTGGGGAAGTCCAGTTGACTATGAAAAAAGATTTGGAAAAGTGAATTTTCTTGTATTTAATTTCTTCTTTCTTTCTGTAAAATCGCTTTTGTTGTGTTATTGATGATGTATTCTGACCTTGGAAAAAAAGCAAATAAAAAATTATTAAAATATATATATAGAAAGGCCATCTTTGGTTAAGTTTTTCCCAATCTTTCATCTATTTTCTTCATAAAGGTAGCCTCGTTCACTTAATACTACAATTTTACATCGCTTTCTGGGTGACCAGTCAACTTTTTGTGCCATTTCTATAATTTTATAATGTTTTACAACCTAAGCAAATTGTGCTTCCTTTCTCTGGTTACTTGGCTATAACATTTGATAGAATATGGATAATTAAATGAACTTTGTTGAATTGCATTTTTGATTAAATTATCTTCCCATTGATATATGATTTTATGATATCACTCCAAAAGAAGTGTTATGAGCTTCCATAATTTTGACCACTACTGTATATCAAACAAAGCAACATCAGAATCTCATAATTAATATATTGGTTAATGACAAACAACTGGTAATGAACACACACCCTTCAGTTCTTCTCCATTTGTTCCTGAGGCTATAATCTCTTTTTGTCTCCATTGCAGATTGTGATGAAACGGAAATAGAGAACAAAGGTGACAATGAAAAAATCCCCAGAGAGGACATGCCACGTAAAAATTTGGAGTGTGGAGAAAGATGTAGTCAGAGCTCCCATTCCACTTCCCATCAACAAACTCTCATTGGAAAGAAACTCTATCAGTGCATGGAATGTGGAAAAAGCTTCAGTCACAACTCCAAACTCACTACCCATCAAAGAATTCATACAGGGGAGAAACCCTATCAGTGTGTGGAGTGTGGAAAGAGCTTCAGTCAGAATTCCCATCTCACGTCCCATCAAAGAATTCATACAGGGGAGAAACCCTATCAGTGTGTGGAATGTGGAAAGAGCTTCAGAATCAGCCACGATCTCACTTCCCATAAGAGAATTCATACAGAAGAGAATCCCTATCAGTGCGTAGTATGTGGAAAGAGCTTGAAGAATAACTCCAATCTCACTTCCCATCAGAGAATTCATACAGGGGAGAAACCCTATCAGTGTGTAGAATGTGGAAAGAGCTTCAGTCAAAAGTCCGATCTCACTTCCCATAAGCGAATTCATACAGGGGAGAAACCCTATCAGTGTGTGGAATGTGGAAAGAGCTTCAGTCAGAGCACCCATCTCACTTCCCATCAAAGAATTCATACAGGGGAGAAACCCTATCAGTGTGTGGAATGTGGAAAGAGCTTCACTGATAGCTCCGATCTAACTTCCCATAAGCGAATTCATACAGGGGAGAAACCCTATCAGTGTGTGAAATGTGGAAAGAGCTTCAGGAAGAGCTCCTCTCTCACTTCCCATCAAAGAATTCATACAGGAGCGAAACCCTATCAGTGTGTGGAATGTGCAAAGTGCTTCAGTCACAGCCACAGTCTCACTTCACATCAAAGAATTCATACAGGGGATAAACCATATCAGTGTGTGGAATGTGGAAAGAGCTTCAGTCACAGTCAGAATCTCACTTCACATCAAAGAATTCATACAGGGGAGAAACCCTATCAGTGTGAGGAATGTGGAAAGAGCTTCAGTCAGAGCTCCGATCTCACTTCCCATAAGCGAATTCATACAGGGGAGAAACCCTATCAGTGTGTGGAATGTGGAAAGAGCTTCAGTCGCAACCACAGTCTCACTTCCCATCAAAGAATTCATACAGGGGAGAAACCCTATCAGTGTGAGGAATGTGGAAAGAGCTTCACTCATAGCTCCTCTCTCACTTCCCATCAAAGAATTCATACAGGGGAGAAACCCTATCAGTGTGTGGAATGTGGAAAGAGCTTCAGGAAGAGTTCTGATCTCACTTCCCATCAAAGAATTCATACAGGGGCGAAACCCTATCAGTGTGTGGAATGTGGAAAGAGCTTCAGTAACAGCCACAGTCTCACTTCACATCAAAGAATTCATACTGGGGAAAAACCATATCAGTGTGTGGAATGTGGAAAGAGCTTCAGTCACAGTCAGAATCTCACTTCCCATCAAAGAATCCATACAAAGGTTGGAAAAACTATTATACAGATTTAGGAGCCAGGCAAATCCACACTTTTTTAACCAGTCCTTTGGCTGATTGACATTTAATGCCCATTTAAAATGTGGTGTTTTGTGTTTTTATTTTGTTTTTTTTATGTTTTAACCATCCTGAGACCTGTGGGTGTAGGGAATTGCTGCCAACTTTCTGCACCGCCTAGAATACCCACAGAATTGTGGCTTCTACTGGCAACACACATAGGGGAACAAATGAAAGACGAACACAATGAACAGGCAAAAACCTGGAAAGGGCCATACCAAATGGACATCTGGAGTGAAGAGGTCACTTTTCCCACAGCTGAACAATGCCACAGGTAGAGGAGATGGAATGCTAGAAGCGTTCCTGGGGAAAGGGGAGTTGCTGGGAAATTGAACTACGGGCTCAAAATATTTTTTAAAAAGTTGCTGCCATTATACGCATTACAGGCAGAAAGCAGTAAAAATGGGCTGAGCTGGGTGATTGACAGTGGGGCCAGTCACCACCTCATGCCATCACCATCTAGTGTTTTTTTGTGGAACTGCAAGGTTGTGAAAACTGGAAGTGTAAATCTTGCAGATGGTTCCAAGTGCCAACTAACTAGGTCTGGCTCTGTTTATTGTTCTTTTTTATAGGCGGAGATTGAGGCCTATGTCGTTCCAGAGCTGCATTGCTGTTTGCTTTCTGTTTCCTCTCTTGTCCATGATGGGTTCAAAGTGTGTTTTGAAAATAATGTTTATTCCATTTCCAGAGGTGGACGACAACTGCTCAGTGTTGAGTGCAAAGACAGGCTGTTTGTGCTAGAAATGCCTATTGCAGGTAAAGGTCCCACTGAGGATGCACAAGCACAGTGTGCTAACGTTCCCATCCATGATGGTGGACATCATAGTGTTTGGCACCAGAGAATGTCACATGTCAACTGGGGGTACGTGAAGAAGGTCCCAGGGTGCACTGAGGGGTGCAAGATGAAGGCATGTGACAAATATCTGGAATGAAGGGTGCCTTCAAGAAAGCCAAGGTTCAGACGTGCTCTTATCCTAGGTCTGACAAGGTAACCACAAAACCTTTTGAGCTAGTCCATGCAGACCTTTGCGGCCCTATGTCAGTTGCCAGTCTGGGCGGGGCCAAATTTGTTCTATCTCTGGTGGATGATTATTCCAGAAATGGGTGGATTTTCTCTCTAAAGTACAAGTGAGAGGCCGCTGCTTTGGTGAAAGACTGGATAATGGCAGTATAACTACAGTTCTCACTGCGGGTCAAGAGCTTTCAATCAGATCGCGGTGGAGAGTTCACCAGGTCTGTGTTGCAGAACTTCTTCTGCCAAAAAGGCATACGCCACAGGTTGACTGTAGCAAATTCTCCTCAGGAGAATGGAGTTGCAGAATGCAGGTAGAGAACGCTGCAGGAGGCAACCGAAGCCATGCTCTTTGACACAGGGTTGCCCCAGCAGTTTTGGGTGGAAGCGTGGAAATCTGCGTCCTTCACTCTGAACCTTTCTTACAGTTCTGTAGTAGGGGACACACCCTATTTTCTGCTTCACGGCAAGAAGCCCAAGGTGCATTTCTTCTTCTTTTCCTACAGAATGCTTCAGGCTTTTTTTACAAAGTTAATTGGAACATTTTCTTCAACTCATTGTATATCATTTCCCAGAATTTTTTAATTTTATTACAATCCCACCACATATGGTAAAAAGTCCCTTCTTTTTCCTTACACTTCCAACATATATTTGAGTCGGTTTTATAGATTCTTCCTAACTGCACTGGTGATATATACCATCTATACATCATTTTCATGTAATTTTCTTTCAGCAAAGAGCAGTCTTTAAATTTTAAATCAGTTTTCCACAATCTTTCCCAATCTTCAAACATTATATTATGACCTACATCTTGTGCCCATTTAATCATGATTTCACCTCTTCATCTTTTGTTTCCCATTCTAGCAGAATACTATATGCACCTTGCAGCAACTTCCCTTTCCCTTCTACGACTTCCTTTTGAAATCTAGATGTTGTGTAGCTAAATCCTTTCTTATTGTCTTCTTTGTATATTTCATGTAGTTGCCGATAGCATAACCAACTCTGAAAGTGATCTTTTATTTCCTCGTAATCTCTTCGTTTCCATTTTCCTTCTTGATCCTTTTAATAAGTCAGCATACGTAAGCCACTTTCCTTTCTTTTCAAGTGGTTTGAGCAGTAAAGCTTCATGTGGTGAAAGCCACCAAGGGGTCTTCTGTTCTAACAAATCTTTATACAGTGGTACCTTGGGTTACATAAGCTTCAGGTTATATACGCTTCAGGTTACACAGTCCGCTAACCCAGAAATAGTGCATCAGGTTAAGAACTTTGCTTCAGGATAAGAACAGAAATCAGGCTCCAGGGACGCAGCAGCAGGAGGAGGCCCCATTAGCTAAAGTGGTGCTTCAGGTTAAGAACAGTTTCAGGTTAAGAACGGACCTTCGGAAAGAATTAAGTACTTAACCTGGGGCACCACTGTATTTCTCCCATATGCTCATTAGTGATTTCCTAATTATATGGTTATAAAAACTTTTATGTACCTTCCCTTTCCCATGCCATAAATATGCGTGCCAGCCAAATTTATTGTCATGTCCTTCTAATTCTAATGCTTCTTGCTTTTCCAACTTCACCCAGTCCCTAATCCATACCAGGTATGCAGCTTCATAATATAATGAAAGATCTGGGAGGGCAAAACCACCTCTGTCTTTTATGTCTGTAAGTATCTTGTGTTTTATCCTTGGACTTTAGCCCCTTCCCCCAATAAACTTGGAAATTTCTTTCTGCCATTTTTTGAAACATTCATCTTTCACAATTACTGGGACTGATTGAAAGAGGAATAGCATTTTTGGCAGAACATTCATTTTAACCACTTAAATTGATCTAATCTAAATACTGGACTGCGCCATAGCTGTCAAGTGTCCCTTATTTGAAGGGACAGTCCCTTATTCCAGCGCCATGTCCCGCTGCTGTCCCTTATTGATGGATGTCCCTTAAATGATGTCCCTTAAATTTCAAAGGAAGCAGCTCCTCTCCCTCCCTCCCTGCTGGCCAGGGAGGAGGGAGGCTCCAACTGTGTTGCTTGGCTGTGTTGCTCACACAATAAGGAGTCTAAGAATGACGGGGGGGGTGGAGCTTGCATGCCTTGTGTGTGGCTAGTTAATGCAAGCTGAGGGGTTTTTTGAATGCTGGACGCCGTTTTGTTGCACGTGCTGCTGCAAACTTTGCAGTGCAAAGCCAGGCCGGGGAGCCATCTTAAGTTGAGGCTGCATAGGCCTTGTGGTCCATGTGATTCAGATTCTATTCAGTTGAACCTCT
Source organism: Podarcis bocagei (assembly GCF_964188305.1). Lineage (NCBI taxonomy): Eukaryota > Metazoa > Chordata > Lepidosauria > Squamata > Lacertidae > Podarcis > Podarcis bocagei. The sequence goes on from NW_027670336.1 coordinate 863,815, forward strand.
GGTTACAAAGTTGGCTGGACAGTGTTCTCGAAGCTACCAGCACGAGTTTGATCAGACTGCAGGAGGACAGGAAGACTGGAGTGCCTGGAACAGGTGAGGCTGCAGTTCCCTTATTTTGGCTGCTGGTCCCTTATTTTCAAGGCTGCTGGTCCCTTATTTTCAAATCTGTAAGTTGACAGCTATGGACTACGCAATAGCCTGATCTATTTGAAAGCTTAAAATGCATGAGAATCCTCCATTGGGGTGTAGGCAATAAGACATTATACATTGAACATAAAAGCAATTATACACAAAAATTGGGTCTCCCCCTTTGTGGAGATAACATACTGTCAGACATATGTTAGCATTCCTACATAATATCACACAATACACCACATTACTAATTAAATATTAATTGCCTATCTTGAGGCAATTGTGATCTTTTACATACAGTGGTGCCTCGCAAGACGAAAAGAATCCGTTCTGTGATTCTCTTCGTCTAGCGGTTTTTTTCGTCTTGCGAAGCAAGCCCATTGAAGGATTAGCGCTATTAGCGGCTTTTAGCTGCTTTTAGCGGCTTATCTGCTGATCGGATCAGCTGATAAGCGGCTTAGCAGCTTAGAAAAAGGGGGGAAGGGGGGAAAAACCAGCAGGAACTTGCAAGACATTGTCGTCTTGCGAAGCAAGCCCATAGGAGATTTGTTTTGCAAAGCACCTCCAAAACGGAAAACTCTTTCGTCTAGCGAGTTTTCTGTCTTGCGGGGCATTCGTCTTGCGGGGCACCACTGTATCTTTTCAATCCTGGGGCACAGAGTCTTGAGGTTTAAAAGGTGAGAGAATGTGCTTGCAATTCAACTCCCCCCCCCCTTGTCAGCCCCCCCCGTCTATCTATAGCCTTTGGAAAGAGATAGCTGCGGCCACTCTGGTGTCTTTTGTTGTTGCTGCTGCAGGTAATGAATAGTCTTGTGGTGACAAGGTCTGCGTTGACATCTGTAGAAGGGATATCCTGTAAGAGGGAGGGTGGGGCAGGACTTTTGGGACTTAAAGACACAGTTATAAAGGTAAGAGGTAAAAGCCAAAAAGGGGAGAATCTCCTTGAGTTTTCTTGGGAAGCTGCAGGCATTTTATTCATTTCACTATGATTATCTTAGAGAGTTAATCATTTTATTCATTTCAATATTGGGATCACATTTCCATATAACGGTATTTACTACTGTTATTATATGCTAAAAATACAAAAAAAGTAAAAATATAAAAAGAAAACAAAAGTAAAAAAGATAGATTACCAGTTAAACATTTTTTTCCAGATAAGAAATAAATGGACTTGACACAAAGATAGCAGATCTTTTAAAAAGTTATTATTAAATATTAAATAATACAAATATATTATCAAAACCACACAGATTGTTACTGGACTGGAACCTTAAGGACTAGGAGGTAAAGGAGGTGATTGTGAAATGGGCACACAATTGTGGCTATCCAATCAAGATGGAAAATGGGGGAAATTATGGGAAAAGACATAAAATTCACCACGTGCAATCTGATTTTTAGATGGTACCTGACCCCATCCAAATCAGTCAAAATAAATAAATATCAGGAGTAAGTGTTGGAGATGCAGACAAAATGAAGGAAACCTTATTCCACAAGTGGTGGACATGTCCCCAAAGGGAAAACAAAATAAATGCTATTTATTTTAAAGAAAACCAAAGCTTTCCTATTTGATATTCTAACAATAAGCATACCAATATTAAAGTTGTGCTAGTACCTTGAACTAGCCACAATGCCAGAACTTCCAAGAGACTGAGATCTACTCCCAGTAATAAAAATCCTGTCAGTGATCTACCCATTGTCTTTGCCCAGAGTTCTTGAGCTTTTATCAGGGAGCAGTGACCAGAGTTGTGGATCGACCAGTAGATCATTTAACAAATTAAAAATATTAAAACAATTGTGCTATAAAAGTACATACCATATATGAAGTATCAAGATAATGGAACTTTTAACACAGTGGTTTCTGCAGTGAACAACAAGTCTTACAATGTATATAGACAGGCGCAGCATTGATTTTAGCTACAGGTGACAGAAATCTGCAGCTGTAAGGTTTTCTTCTTTAAGTGACCCCTTTAAAACAACAAATGCAAAACAAACTTTATCCATACACAGGTTTGTTAATTTGTTAAAATATGTTGAATTACAACATTGTATTCATTTATATTACTTAGAATATGTACAATGGATGGAGCCCATG